>NC_089508.1:2201350-2537168 GCF_036850995.1 Saccopteryx leptura | reverse complement strand
GTCGTGGGCTGCCTTCCCAAAGCCCGTGCTGCAGGCAGCCAGCTGCTCTGCGGAGGTTCTCGGCTCCACTGTGATCAGGTTTTTTTTTTTGTTTTTTTTTTTTTAGAGAGAGTCAGAGGGATAGACAGGGACAGACAGACAGGAATGGAGACAGATGAGAAGCATCAATCATTAGTTTTTCGTTGCACGTTGTGACTTCTTAGTTGTTCATTGATTGCCTTCCCATATGTGCCTTGACTGCGGTTCTTCAGCAGACTGAGTAATCCCTTGCTGGAGCCAGCAACCCTGGGTCCAAGCTGGTGAGCTTTTGCTCAAGCCAGATGAGCCCGCACCCAAGCTGGCAACTTCGGGGTCTCGAACCTGGGTCCTTCCACATCCCAGTCCAACACTCTATCCACTGCGCCACCGCCTGGTCAGGCTGTGAGCAGGTTTTAAGACATGTAACCATAGTGACGCTGGAGGTTATGTGTGGTATTTTAAGACAACCGTTTTCGCTGAAACTGTTTTTTTCCTGCTGAGCACTAAATACAGTTAGACCTGGGGCATCCGTGGTAGGAATTGGGTGGACGTCCCTTTCCCAGTGAGGTGAACGGGCCTCTGTGGCCGCAGGCCTTTGAGGGTGGCTTTGCTATGTCTGTTCCTGGCTGACCGGTGTGCTGATGCCTGTCCTTGCGTGTCCACTGTCCTGGTTGCAGCATGAAGCGTGCCAGCTCTCTGAGTGTCCTAAACGTGCGTGGCAAGGCAGCTGAAGACCATTTCCAAGTAAGGAGCCTCGCCCCACCTCGTGCCCTTGACTCCCCAGACCAGGCTGGTGGGCTGGCTGCAGACTCTCGGCAGCTGCAGTTCCCAGAGCCCTGCAGACATCGTTGTCTGGTTCTTAGACATAGGGGCATCACAGTGACATCTCCTGAGTCTGCATTAAAAAGTAAATATTCTGGTAAAGTAATGTTAAAAACTTGGCTAGTTAACTTGTTAATTTGTATTGTTTTATCCTCTAATAAGTTTATAACTAATTATTGTCTTAAGTTATTCAGTGTTTTAAAACTTTACTAATGTAACACACGTCACTTTGACACTGCAATTGTGAGCACTTTGTCAGTTGTCCACGTCTCGCATGAACGTGTCACCTCGCATTTAAAACTGTTGGCATCTTATTCTCTGTCAAAAACAGCCTTTTAATTTTCTGTTTTTTTAAATGGCTGGTTTGACGGTGGGGTGGCCAGGCCCTGCTCCTCGGGCATGCCGGGCTCACCCAGGCCGCTGGGCTCCTGCAGTCCCTCAGTTACTGCCCGCCTGCCGGTGCCCAGCCTCCCGCACTGTGCCCTCAGCGGCCTTCCCAGTTGCCCCGGACCAGCTGACATGCTGACGTTCCCCAAGTGACGGGCCTGCCGGTTCTCTGCAGCACCCTCAGAAGGGACTGCTCCCAGGGCGCTGTCCACCAGGCTCGGTGGAAGCCACACGGGGTCAGTAGGGTGTGGACTCTGCCTTAAGCACCGCTGCTAATGAGAGTAAGGAAGGTACTGGGCTAGGGGCCGGCATTGGACACGGCCTTTCACTCCCTTGTCCACTGAGTGCAGGGACTCGAGTTCAGCTGTGACTGAGCTCAGGCCACTCGAGGGTGGCGTTGTTGGAAGTGCTGGTTAAGTATAATTTTTCCATTTGTTTTTTTATGCAGGAACGAAATAATTGTCTAGCAGACTCCAGAACTCTGAGTGCCAGCCACACTGACCTGGCCCCCTGCGGGCCAAGGCCAAGCTAAATAATCCCCGAGACCCCAGCCCTGCCAGACCCCTGCCCACACTGCTGGGAGGGAGCCACAGCTCACTTCCTTTCCTGGGCAGTGACCTCCACCCCCCACGGAGGCTTGCCCTGAATTCTGTTATGTGGTCTGCAGCCCTCGTGACCGTGAGACCGGCCAGGCGCAGATGGCCCAGCAGTGGCTTCAGCTCGGACTTGGCTGCCACGTGTGGACACGCACTTTCTGCACGATACGAGTCTGGCTTACATTCAGTTAGTGCAATACTTCATAGGCTGTGCCTGAGAGCCTAGGACCTTCCCCTGCACCTTGGAGAATAAGCTGCTTATGGTCTGTGGCGGGAGCCCTGAGTATGGAGGAGAGTGGGTAACAGGCAGGCGCCAGGAGCACTGGGGCTCCCAGGAGCACCCCCCCGGGAGCCCTGGCCTGAGCACTGAGCACGCAGAGGTGCCTGTTTGTTTTTAAAAAGCTCCTCTTGTGGGTTATGTAACACAGGGTGGGGTTTGACAGGAACACTCTCAGGTCAGCCAAGGCATCACTCTTCTGGGGCACAAACAGGGCATGTCCCGGCCAGGGGCTAGAGGGTCGTTCCCCAGACTGAGGGTCTGCGTCAGCAAGCATCTGGTGAAAAGGTGTTGATGCAAGGACAGTGGTGTCACAGCCAAGGCCCTGGCTTTTGTTCATTCCCAGCTACCTTTCCCACACGAATAGCCCTGGGTTGGGGCTGACTGGTGGGGCTCAGGGGGTGGCTTTTGGGGGTTGTTCACTGAGGTACCCTGGGCTCCATGTGTCGCTCAGCCTCAGCGTGAACTTGGGGCTGGAAGCAGTAGCTCCTGGGTTTGGTCACAGTGAGTCTGGACTTGAAACTTCCTTTCCAGGTGTCCTATAATTTAACAGTCGTCCCTCGTGGCGTAGCTTGCATGTTGGTGACAGTGCACTTTGTTCCCTTGGGTTCCAGCCTCTAGTTCACGGGCCCCCTCTGCTGCCCACAGTGACCAGCCCCAGCAGCCCACCTCTGCTGGCTGTGCTGCTCTTGGGACTCCTGACATCTAAATATTTAGGTTTTGCAGGTTGTGATGGATCAGTACTTTCTAAGTTAAAAATCCCATGGGTTATGAGAAACCACTGGCGAGCAGAGGTGAGTCCCTGTGCTGTGTCCCACTGTAATCAGGAGGGACCAGGGGCTGTCCCCTTCCCCCTGGAATTTATTCCTCCACGGCCACAGAGCTGACACAGCACCTCAGAAACCTAGTTTCCCTTGCTGCCCGTTGCCTCACAACAGGCTCTGAACGGCATGGAACTTGAGCTGCTGGCAGCCCCATCTGTGTCGGACCCTTCACGGAGCCGGACCTGACGCCAGCCCGGTGGCCTGGTCCTCTCAGGTTGTGGGAGCGAGAGAGGTCAGAGGAACTGAAGCCAGTTGACCTTATCCCGAAACAGAGGGTGGGGTGTACCCTCCTTCAGGTCTGCTGTCTGCATTTTCACTTGCTCGAAGACAAGCAGTCAGCCCTGCTCAGTGTTTTCTCTCACTGGTGGGGGACCCGGTGGGAGCCAGCCCTTGCTTCTACAATAGTTCCTGCCAGTTCATCCCCAGAGGGGACAGCCCGAAGTGGAGAGCTGTGCAGTGTCTGTGGGATCCACCATGTGGTTCTGAACAGTAGAGTCTGAGGGTGGAGATTGTGGGGAGTGGGTCTTCAGACTCTTCCGGCCCCTCCCCAGGGCTGAGGACCAGCCCCACTGGGAGCTCTTCACAACGTGGGAAGGATTTAGATGGAGCTTTTCTGCAATTAAAAAGCTGTTGGGCCTGACCAGGCGGTGACGCAGTGGATAGAGCATCGGACTGGGATGAGGAGGACCCAGGTTCGAGACCCCGAGGTCGCCAGCTTGAGTGCAGGCTCATCTGGTTCGAGCAAAAGCTCACCAGCTTGGACCCAAGGTCGCTGGCTTGAGCAAGGGGTTACTCGGTCTGCTGAAGGTCCACGGTCAAGGCACATATGAGAAAGCAATCAATGAACAACTAAGGTCTTGCAGCAAAAAACTGATGATTGATGTTTCCCATCTCTCTCCGTTCCTGTCTTTCCCTGTCTATCCCTCTCTGTCCCTGTAAAAAAACAAATCATGAGAGTGTTCTTGGACAGCATGTTGGCATGGCAACCTGGTGATGTGTTCACTTGGAGTGGGGTCAGCTGGCCTTTGCAGCTGGGTGTCATGTACACACAGTTTCTAAGGGGTCCCCAACATTACAGGGAGAACGTGGTGACTACAGTGTGGAACTGACCTTCAGTGGGGTGGGTTGTCCGTTCTGAGGTGGGTGGTGCAGAGGCCCGGGAGGCAGGGCCAGGTGCGCCTGTCAGTGTGCTGGGTGGGCATCCTGGGATGGGTGAAGCCCAGGGTCATCCTTTAAATGTTTGCTCTGTCCTGGAGCGGGAGCTTTTCCCGCCCTCATTGTTTGTGTGATTTCAGTAGAAAACTATTTGAAATTGTTTATATTTAATTAAATAAAGTGTCTCACATCCTGTTGTCAAGTCTGGGCACCTGCAGAAAGGCTGTTTGTCAAACTGGAACCCTGAACTTTGTTTTACATCAGCCAGTTTACACCTTTTTAGGGTCACAGATGACTGAAAATGTGAAAGTCACAAGAGTCACAAGTGGGCCATCTTGTCCTAGAAAAGTGTCCAAACAGAGCAGCTGGTTTACAGCCTCAGGGTCAGATGTGCCCCAGAGTTGGAGGGTACGGCCAGGTCCCTTGACTGATTGGAGCCTCCGGTTTTCTGAGCAAGGGTGGCACAGGCCCTGTCCAGGGCTGTGGAGAGCCAGCAGCGGAGCCCCGGTGCTCAGGACTGCCTGGCCAAGAGCAGGTTGCCAGGCAGCGGGGGGAGGGGGGGGCAGGGGAGAGGACAGGGGAGGGGATAGCCTGGGCTCTGCCCACACAGGCGGAGGCCCCACCCCCTGGGCTGGGCAGACACCTCCCTGGGTGACCGCTGAGCCTGTGTCCGCACAACCAGAGGATTAGATTCTAGTTTGCACCCAGATGCAGCAGGCCCTGTGCTGACAGGAGGTCCTGTTTCATCTGGATGTAAAGCTCCAGCCACGGTGAGGAGCTGGGTCCATGCGAGGGGTCCGGTCACATCCCGCCAGGCCAGGGCTGATGTTCCGACCACCGAGGCCAGGCTTTGGGGAGGCACTGAGGACATGCTGGGATGCTGCTTTCTTCTTCAGATTAAGTTCTCATGGACCAAGAACCGGTGTTCCCAGCAGATGGGCTCTCCTTTCACAGGCCAGCGCTGGCTGTGGGGCCCTCCGCCCAGCGGTGGGTGGTGGCCAAGAGAGGCAAGAGTAACAAAACACCCTCCTCATGTCCCGCCCCTCTGGGATCGGCAGATCGTGCAGGGAGCAACAGCGGTCCCTGCACTGGGGCTGCTGGCCCATCCTGGCCAAGACCTGATGCGGACAGAGGCCAGAGTGCTACTCTCTGTGGTGCAGGGGCCAGCACAGCAGGGGGACAGTGTGCTCCTGGCCCCAGGTGGGGGTCTGAGCCAACATTCAAGGAGGTCCTGACCCAAGGACCCAGGGGTGCTGTGCCAATCTGGTCCCTGTGCTCGTGCACTGGGAGGGTCCTGGAGAGAGGCTTTGTCAGCTCCAGCAGGACTGGGTCCCAGGTGCCCCTCGCACGCCCTCGGCACTGACTGTGTAGTAACAGGATGAGGGAGGCAGGTGGGGGGCAAAGACCACCCTCAGGGTGCGGGTGGGGCGGCCCAGCGGGGCCTCCTCAGGGCGGCACCGGTCGGCCATCAGCCTCACAAGCAGCTGGTTGGACCAGGCGATGCCAAGGGCCGGAGCGAGATGTTCGTCCAGGGCTCTGTGGCAGGGCGGGGGTCAGCATGACGCTCAGAGCCTGGCTGGCGGCCCTGCCCCTCCCCCGTGGCCCTGCCCCTCCCCCGCAGCCCTGCGCACCCTGGTGATCTGGGTCCTATGTCCTGCTCCCCCACAGCCTCCGTCACCTGGAAGGTCAGATGAGGGTCAGTGCAGAGTATGGGGCTCTCTGCAGGGAAAGGCGGGCGGGAGGTCGGCCTACCTGGTTGATGCAGAGCACGGGGCTCCGGAAGGCCCCGCTCAGCCTGCGCAGTGCAGCTCCTAGCGTCTGCAGAGCCCGGGCCCTGTGCACCGAGGCGGGCCCGTCAAACTCACAGCGGAACGGGGCTGCCACAGAGTCAATGACCACCAGGCGGGCCAAGCCCCGCGACAGCAGCACGGGCACCTTAGTACGCACACACTCCAGCAGCATGTCCTGGGAGCCAAAGGGGAGGTGGTGTGACTGCCCACATCTTCACCTGCACCTTGTGCCAAGGGTCCCCTTCATGTCCTTCCTGTCTTCCTTCCCAAGTCCCAACGCCTGTGCCCTGTCACTGCTATCACCGTGACCTTCTCCTTAGGTGGCCTCACACCTGGCCTGGACCATCTGGACCTGACCACATCACCAGCCTAGCTTGTCACCACTGTGGTCACCAGGACCGTACCCTCGTTAGTCGGGCCTGAGCGGCCCTGAGCCTGGCAGACACGAGACGGAGCAGCAGGGCTGGTGTTAGGGTCTCTCCTTCCCCCAGGCTTGCCTGGGACACAGCACACAGCTAGGGGGGCTGCAGGTGCCCGGAGCCAGCCCTGCATTCTCAACACCCTTGGTCTGGCAGGGGCCACTTCACCCTGCTGGTGGGCACTCGCGGGCCCTGGTGCCAGGTGGCCGGACACCAGCTGTCCCGTCAGGACTAGCTGTCAGTGGGCTCCTCACGCTGAGTGATGCCGTTCTGTGCTTCGTCCCCAGGGCGTCTGCAGGAGAGCCTCTGGAAAATGACGGCAGTGGTAGCGGGCTAGAGGACGCTAACCCCAACGTGAGTCCGCACCGTCACCACAGGCAGTGCTGGGCGTGGGCGGCGGGGCCAGGAGGCCAGGAGGGGACCCGTTTGGAGGCTTGTCCCCCCCAGTCTCTCAGCAGACGCCAGCAAGAGGGTGGAGGCCTGCTTCCCCTAGAGCTGGTTCCAGAACAAAACCTAGAAGTGCCGCTGGGTCCTGGCGGCCTGGCTCTGACCCACAGCCTTCTCTCGCAGTGAAGCTGCACCCGCCCTGGGGGACCGAGGACCACGCTGCTCACACGAGGCCAGAGCCGGCCCTGTGACAACCGGGACAGTCGCCGCGGCTGGAGGGCCCTGGCTGGGAGCCTGCAGCACTAACCCTCTCCCGTGTCCTGGTGTCCCGTACCTGGGCGCACACTGTCACACTAACACCGCGCTGCTCAGTGGGATGCAGAGCCACGGCCACACTAGGCCCCTGAGGGACAGCAGGGTGGGGCCAGCGTTCTGGGGAGACCCTGATCCACTTGGCTGTTCCCCGTTCCTTCCCCGGGCTGTGTGTAATAATGTATTTTATTGTAAATTTTTTTAAAATTAAAAGTTTATACATCTTATTCTTCATGTGAGATTTTTTTTATAACGATTCTTAAAGCAGGGGAGCCCTGCTGCAGGAGAGGCCTGACCGGCTCGTTTGGGGCCGAGTCCCAGCCCTGTCTCTCCTGAGTCCCTCCCACTCAGCACTTGGCCCTCCACCTAATTGTGACCCCGTCACTGCACCTCCGCACGCCCGCCGGCCAGCAGTCTGAGGAGCTCCCCCCGGTCAGGGTCAGGCCGGGCAGTCTCTGCCCCAACTCCTTATGGGTAGGGCAGACGGGAAGTTTGTGGGATGCCCAGTTCAGCCTGAATTCCAGGTAGCGAGTCACGTTTATCTGAATGTGGGGCACAGGTCCGCCAGAATGTCACTGCACTGGTGACTGGGGGCCCCCTTCCCCTCAGACGGGCTGGAGGGACAGGCAGGACACTCACCACATTGGCCACGTGCTCAATGAAGATGTGGTCGCCAAACCTGATCTTCTCAACGATGTCCTCCGGAGCGTCTGTCCGCAGGCGCAGCTGCTGGGCCATGAGCTGCTGCAGGCGCTTGTCGGGGAATGCATCTTCTGTGCAGATGTACACGGCCCCTGGAAGCCATGGAGCCCTTGAGCACACGGGAAATTGTCTGCGGCCGCCTCCAACCCTCCCAACACTGTCCTGTGGGCCCTGGCAAGAGGCAGGCCGGTGTGGTCTCCCACTGCAGCCCCTCGCTGACCGGACGCTACCCTGTGGGTCTGCGCCTTGGGCTATGTTGAGAGAAACAGAGCGTAACGGTCAAGGCACACAGGCCTTTGGAAATGTCCCCTCTGCAGCGCTGTGGGGCCCGTTTCCCGGATGCCACTTGCACGGCTCCCCCATGATTCGGACGACGCAGATATAACTGTCTTTGCTGCGATGGGAAAAGCCAGTCAACAAATAACAGGCAACGTGACACCAGGAGCCTGGACACCTGGGGACATGCAACAGGCTGGCTGGGGCCCGATGCCGCCCAGAGAGTGGACCCGGGGACCAGCAGCTACCAGGGGCCATCGAAAGATGCCCTTTCATTTAGGGCAAGTGGTTTTCAATAAAGGTCTCAGAATAACGCAACACAGGAAGGAATCTTTTCAACACCCAGTGCTGGGACAACTGGACATCCACGTGCAACTGAAGGGAGACCCTTGCCTCAAAGTTACACCACACACAAAACTAAACCGAAACAGATCAAAAGCGAGAGCCGAAACTGTACAACTCTTTGAAGGCAATGTGGTTAAATCATGATTTTGGGCCAGGCCATGGATTCTTAGATATGACAGAAGACAGGAAAAAAAAACAAGTAAACTGGACTTCATCAAAATGAAAAAGTTGGTGCTTCCAAAGACAGGATCAAGAAAATGAAAAGACAACCACTAAAAAAAATTCTGCAGCCCTGGCCTGGCAGCTCAGTTGCTTAAGAGTGTTGTCCCAACGCACCAAGGTTGAGCATTCGATCCCCAGTCAGGGCACATACAAGAATCAAGCAATGAATGCATAAATAAATGGAACAACAAATAAGTCTGTCTCTCTCTCTCTCTCTCTCAAATCAAGAAGTAAAAATTAAAGAGAAAATACTGCGAAGCATATTTCTTTTTTTTTTTACAGAGAGTCAGAGAGAGGGACAGACAGGGACGGAGAGAGATGAGAAGCATCAATCATCAGTTTTTCGTTGTAACACCTTAGTTGTTCATTGATTGCTTTCTCATATGCGCCTTGACCGTGGGCCTTCAGCAGACCGAGTAACCCGTTGCTAAAGCCAGCAACCTTGGGTCTAAGCTGATGAGCTTTGCTCAAACCAGATGAGCCCACGCTCAAGCTGGTGACCTCGGGGTCTTGAACCTGGGTCCTACGCATCCCAGTCCGACGCTTTATCCACTGCGCCACCGCCTGGTCAGGCCGAAGCATATTTCTGATAAGAGTCTAGTCTCCAGATTACACACAGAACTCTTTTAGCTCAAACGCAGAAAGACAACCCAGATTTTAAAGTGGGAAAAATATCTGAACAATTTCACCAAAGATACACAAGTGGCCACAAGCCCATGAAAAGATGCTGAACATAGTCGTTTAGAGAAATTAGACAGAAACCACAGCGGGAGGCCACCTCAGCACAGGGACGGCGGTCATCAGAATGACAGGTAGGTGCCGGCGAAGACACAGGACTCTGGAGCCCTTGATGGGAAGTGCAGTGGTCTTCAGAAGTTACACACGGAGCTGCCAGTGGCCCAGAAGTTCTAGTCCCATGTGTCCACCAGGGGGACCAGACCCACCTATGCCCACAGCAGCACTGGTCACCAAAGCCCAAAGGGCCAAACAACCCAAGTCCACTGGTGAAGAAACGTAAACAAGTGTCACTCAGCCAACAGCCAAGGTGGGTGGACCTCGTGCACACGCTGCTGAGTGAGACACAGAAGGCCACGGGTGTCTGGTCCCATCTATACGAGGTGTCCACACCAGGCACGTCCCCAGGCGGAGCAGGTGGCGGCTGGGGCCAGGGACGCTCCTGTGTGCAGAGCCTTTCTGGGGCGACGCTGTGTCTGGAACCAGACAGGAGAGATGGGGATGCAACCTGGTGAACATACTGAAAAGACTGAATCGGACATTTTTAAGAGTGAATTTTACATCCTGATGATATAAAACAGGAACAGGCCGGCGACGTGGCCTCTGCGTCCCCTCAGCGCACGGTCCCTGGCTCGGCCTGCAGATGGCAGGGACAGCCGGGCGCCCACTCCATGGCTGTGCGCCTGTCTGTGGGTGCGTGTCCAACTCTTCATTGGGATCTAATTTTGTGTCCACAGAACATCACAGAGGTAGAGAGGAGGTGCAGGAGAGCATAGGAGCCCCCAGTCTGACTGTGTCAGTAAGTCTGTCTCCTGGACTGTCCTTGGTAGGAGGCGGGACATTCCCGGGGGAGATGCCCCCCAGTCGGGCCTGCTGAACCCCTCGGGAGGCAAATGGGAGTGGTCCCCCAAGCTCCTTTGCCCTTGAGGCCATGTGCTACTGGAGAGCCATCCTCCCCCCCCTCCCGGCCCATGGTGGCTTCGGGAGCTGGCGGGCAGGTGGCCCGGAAGGAGGCCCCGAGGAGGGCTCCCCATTTTATTAGGCACAGGAGACTCCGCCACTCTGCAAAATAAGGTCTTTCATAGCTAATTTGGGAGAGTCATTGTCTCAGGGAACCCCAACATTTAGTGTGGTTCCAGCAGCCACCCAGCTGTGTCCATTTTTCCCTCTGCCACTGTCCTGGTCTGCGTCTCTGCTCTTCCGAGGGCTGCACCTCTGGAGATGGACAGCGGTCAGCCCGATGCTGGCCTGCCTACCTCCGAGCTGCTGGCTCTTGTCCTTGGGTCCCCCGGGTTTCCCTAGGACCTCACTGTCACCAGGAGCCCGGCTCTGCGTGCTGGGCATCCTGGCCGCCATGGCAGCTCCCAGAGGGGCAGGGCCAGCTGGGAGCACAGGCCTCAGACCCAGTGGATGCCACCACCTGCAGGGCCCCTGGGAATCCCTGAGGTGACTCAGCTGTGGTGGTGGTGGAGGGGGTGGACAAGGCGGCCCCTCCACGTGGCAGGGCCAGGGCACATCAGGCTGAGGTTGAGACGTGGACAGTGGGGCGCACACTGGGCCTGCCGTGTTCTGGGGTGACAGGTGCAGGCAGCCCTGAAGACCTGCCTTGTGGTCTGTTACCATCCCCCATGGGAGTCAGAAAGCTCTGAGTGCAGACGCAGAGCTGGTCCCAGCGTGGACAAATGTCAACAGGTCCATGCCCAGGTGACTGTTCCAGGAAAAAGCAGATCCCAAAGCCCCCACTGGGCTGTAACGTCTGGGGTCCTTGTGGAGCTAAGGACCAGGCTCAGGAGATACAGGACTGTGATGTGACAGCGGTCCCCAGTCAGCCTGGCTGTCCCACCCAGAAGACGCACGGGGCAGGGGCTCAGTGTGAGGCCCAGGAGAGTGCGGGCCCGGCCCAGGCAGCACCGCTACACGGGGACATCTCTAAGTAGCTCAAGTCTCATCTTAGGGCAGTGCTTTTGTGGGGTGAGCCATCAACTCTCGAGGCCAAGCCCACCCACCCAGGCACCACATGCTCCGGGGCAGTGCTGCTGAGGGGCTGGGCACCACCCTGGGCCTTCCTGGGCTGCACCCGTGGTCAGGAGGCCCTGCACTACACCCACGTGGCAGTGCGCCCGGCAGGCTGGATCCTGGGAGGCACAGACCCTGCTCCACAGAGCTCACGGTGACCACAGGGAAACACATGGGGTTACAAACCAAGCTCTGGCCAGAGGCCCCACCAGGGTCCCAGTGATGACGGGGACTTGTGAAGGACCAGCAGACACAGAGCAGCAGGCCTGACACACGGTGAGAAGGCGGCCTGGCCTGAGGCGGGTCCAGGTCTCCCATGGCCCGGGGCAGATGCTGGCCCTGAGGCGTAGGGTCAGCGATGGGCTCACAGGTGTGGGCAGTGGACAGGTGCTGCGTTCTGTGTCCACGCAGGACCTCAAGGCAATGTGGGGCCCACGGGTTTTCAGTAAACCGAGGAGTTCCTCTCGGGACTTTACATGCCACACACAGCCTGAGTTCCTAACGCTTGGGACGCAGCATGCAGCCCTGAAAACTCCCTACGCGTGCGCGCACACACACACACACACACACACACACACCAGGCAGGAGAGGCTGGAGCTGCTTCTCAGTGGGGAAGGAAGTGGACAACCACTTGCCCTGCGTTTCTGGCTCTGGCCAAACAGCTGGCAGGCTGGCGGTGAGTGACCACCTGTGCAAGTAAGGGTGAGGGAACCGCGGGCCAGCCACAGCTGAGGGGACTCTGCCTGCCAGCGATCTCTGGAGGCCCACGTGGGGCGGGGGCTGCTCACTCTCCCCAGGGAGGGCTTGCAGAGCCCCGTGAAGAGAAAGATGCCGACCATAGGAGCCAGCCCTTGGTCCCAACCTTGATGGGCGACGGCCAAAAGCAGAGCGGGGACCCTGACAGCCAACTGGATACCCCACCCTCTGCCGAGAGGGACGGCACTCACCAGCCTCTAGGCCTCCGAGCCGCCGTGGGAACTGCACGGCCAGGCAGAGCTGCAGCGCCAGCTGGGTCTTCCCCGCCGAGCTGCGGCCGGCCAGCTCGGTGATGCCGTCCAGGGGCAGGCCGCCGCGGAGCAGTGCGTCCAGCACGGGGCAGCCCAGGCTCAGGCGCTGGTGCTGCTCGGGGAAGCGCTCCTTCTGCAGGTGCAGGTCGAGTGCTGGGGGGGCCGCGGTGTCAGGCCCGCGGTGGGCAGGCTGCCAGAGGGCAAGGCGGGGGCCACAGCCAGGACCCCAGGCAGGCCCGGCGGCTATGCACCCGGCTTCCTGCGCCCCTTGGCCCAAGGACCGACTCATGCGCAGGGGTCCCTTGGCCCTGTGCCACCACCATGCCCCACAGCCACGCCTCGGGGGAGTCTGTGCCCACGGTCCCCAGCCTGGAGCTGAGTGGTGACAGGGAGGAGGACCCCAGAAGGCCCCGGGGCCCGGGAGGAACACAGCACACCGCTGACCTGTGCAGACGCTGCTTCCCCGCAGGTGTGAGGAGACCGCCCTCAGCACGAGCTGCACGTCGGGGGCGGACAGGCCAGTCAGTCTCTGCAAGTCTGGGCCGGAAAAGTGTAAAACCTCCTGCATGGACTTCAGTTTGGCTGAAATTGTACAGAAGAGGACAAGACAGGATGGTGACGGAAGATAATACGGTGGTGACGAGAGCACCATCTCCAATTCTGGGGACCAGGCGAACGAGCCAGCTCCAGCTGCTCCCCAAGCCACGGGCGCCCCTGGACAGCGCGATGACCGCCGGGGAGGCCACCCCTCAGCTGCAGCAGTGAAGCCAGGGGCGCAGGGGGTCCTCTCCCAGGTGCCAAGAGCCACTGCTGTGACCCAGTTCCTGCCAGGAAACCTTTCCCAAGAAAGACCCACACCTGGGGCTGGGCCTGGGGATCGCCCCTGCCGGTGGGGGGCAGAGGGCAGAGAGGTGGCAGATGGCCCACGGGCAGTCGCGGTGTCGGGCGGGACAGTTACAGAGACAGCGTGTCTGAGGATCTGCTCATTCGGAGTAGAGCGAATAATTTTGGGCTTGGGTAAACACGCTGCTTTCAAACTAAGAGAAAAGCGGAGAAATATGCTAAAGTTATATCCAGCCAATCAGAAGAATGCAAAAAAACAAAACAATAACAAAATAGAAACAGGACAAATAACTCGGCATAAGGGAGAGTTAATCCCAGGAATTACCTCAGTTACACATGCCCTGAATGCTCCAGTTAAAAAACAATAGAAGCCCTGGCCGGTTGGCTCAGTGGTAGAGCGTCGGCCTGGCGTGCAGAGGTCCCGGGTTCGATTCCCGGCCAGGGCACACAGGAGAGGCGCCCATCTGCTTCTCCACCCCTCCCCCTCTCCTTCCTCTCTGCCTCTCTCTCCCCCTCCCGCAGCCAAGACTCCACTGGAGCAAAAGATGGCCCGGGCGCTGGGGATGGCTCCTTGGCCTCTGCTCCAGGCGCTAGAGTAGGTCTGGTTGCAACAGAGCGACGCCCCGGAGGGGCAGAGCATCGCCCCTGGTGGGCGTGCTGGGTGGATCCCGGTCGGGTGCATGCGGGAGTCTGTCTGACTGCCTCCCCGTTTCCAGCTTCAGAAAAATACAAAACAAACAAACAAACAAAAAAACAATAGAGCCTGACCAGGGGGTGGCGCAGTGGATAGAGCGTTGGACTAGGATGCGGAGGACCCAGGTTTGAGACACCGAGGTCGCCAGCTTGAGCGTGGGCTCATCTGGTTTGAGCAAAAGCTCACTAGCTTGCACCCATGGTCACTGTCTTGAGCAAGGGGTCACTTGGTCTGCTGATGGCCTGTGGTCAAGGCACATATGAGAAAGCAATCAATGAACAACTAAGGTGTCACAACGAAAAACTGATGATTGATGCTTCTCTCTCCATTCCTATCTGTCCCTATCTATCCCTCTCTCTGACTCTCACTCTGTCTCTGTAAAAAAACAAAACAAAAAAATCGGGCCTTGGCCGAGTCACTCAGTGGGTAGAGCGTCCTAGTGTGCTAAAGTCACGGGTCCAATTCCCAGTAGAAGCAACCAATGCATGCACAACTCTCTCTGTCTCCACCCCCTTCCTCTCTTTCAAATCAATGTAAAAAAGAAAAACCCAAATATGGTCAGGCTGGATGAAAGAAAGGAAAAACAAAAGTGATGCACTGTCTGAAAAAACCAACAGTCCCGGCTGGAGGAGCAGGACCTAGCCACGTGCTGCGACCCAGCCCAGGAGAGCTCGGGTTCCTGATCGTCCCATGTCCTCGTGGGAGCGTCTCTGACAAATTCCCCGGGAGCCGGAGGTGAAAGGGGGTCCCAGGACGCCAGCCAGGCACCGGGCTGGGGGTGCACACCCAGGAGACACAGGCGGGCGAGCGGTCCCCCCCTCTGAGCATTGAGGAAGGAGCCATGGGCGCCCGACAGGCCGGCAGGAAGCCGGAGACGGTCCTTCAGTGGGAAGTACACAGAAAACGCCGTGTGTGAACGAGGAGGGGACAACTAACCCTGGGGGGAAACCGAAGATGGTGCCAGAAAGGGACAGTCACCCTCCCACCCCCGGGTTCCATGACGGCCAGCAGGTCCCCATCCACAACCTGGACAGCTGGCATGGCCCAGATGTGTTCCAGCTGCGGGCAGTGGGGGCACCAGCCAGCCCCACCCCGAGGAAGTCTGAGTCACCGAGGCCACCGGTGGGGAGTAGCTGCACCTCACTTTTTCCACAACCTCTGTGTATTACTTTGATGAAAACAGAATTAACTTTTTTTTTTGTATTTTTGTATTTTTTGTATTTTTCTGAAGCTGGAAACGGGGAGAGACAGACAGACTCCCGCATGCGCCTGACCGGGCTCCACCTGGCATGCCCACCAGGGGGCGATGCTCTGCCCCTCCGGGGCATCGCTCTGCCGCGACCAGAGCCACTCTAGCGCCTGGGGCAGAGGCCAAGGAGCCATCCCCAGCGCCCGGGCCATCTTTTGCTCCAGTGGAGCCTTGGCTGCGGGAGGGGGAGAGAGAGACAGAGAGGAAGGAGGTGGGGGGTGGAGAAGCAAATAGGCGCTTCTCCTATGTGCCCTGGCCGGGAATTGAACCCGGGTCCCCCGCACGCCAGGCCGACGCTATACCGCTGAGCCAACCGGCCAGGGCCTAGAATTAATTTTTAAAATGTGCTTTCAGTCAAACACACAACAGAAAAGGCCGCCCGCCTGTGGTCCAGGGTGGGCAGTGGTCTGGTCCGGAGGGGCCAGCCTGGATGCTGAGGGGCAGGGGGGCGGGGGGGGGGGGGCCGACAGGCGCCATTGTGCCTGTTTCACCACCAGTGTGCATCCAGGGTGGGCGAGAGCAGGGTTACAGTTGCAATACAAGTAAATGACAACGAGTAAGTCACAGCACAAGGACAAACTGTCTCTCGGACCCGTCACTGCAGGCCCCTCTGCCCGCCCCTGCGTGCACATCCACACACTTTACATACATATCAGTCAGTATACCTTTCTTCATTGCAGCCATAATTCTGGGATTCAGGTCCAGCTGACCCAAGTCCATATCTTCAGCGGGCTGACCACAAAGATGAGCGACGTCCCAGAGACACAAATTCTGATGCCCTTGCTGTCAACTCAGACCTCCTGGGAGGTGAGCGTCGTGGTGACGGTAGCCAGGTATGCCGTCCGGTGTCCCCTCTGCGATGGGTCACCGTCAGCCCACAGGCTGGAGACGTCACTCTGCGGGGACATCAGTGGGGCGAGGCGCAGGCAGCCCCGCAGCCAGAACCGCCCTTGGTAACAGAAGCGTGGGGCTCAGTGTGCACACTGGCGTGTGGGGCGGACCCCTGGCCCGCGTCTACTCCGTCCCCACAGCACAGGGCTGTCCCATCCCACCGCTGCCCAGAGCCTCAGGAAGGAGCTCCTGCCCTGCCCGACCCACCTCCCGGGCGAGGACCGCGTCTGCAGGTCCACACGCACTGGGCTCATTCCAGTGGAGTGTCGTTTGCCTCTTCCACTTTCATTTCTCTTAGATGTGTCTGCAGGGGAACCTGGGAAAAGCAGGAAAAGTGAGTTTGGGGTCTTGCAGGATGGTGGGGGGCAGGAACCTCTGTGACCACCATGCCGTCTCCAGGGAGAACAATGGAGACTGTGTCCCCGGCCTGGCTGTTGCCCGGCCAGCATGTGGGTGGCCTCCTCCCAGCCCCGCCAGGGCCGGAACACTAGATGCTGGGGACAGGAGCCCAGCCCACTGGCTGCCGCACACTCCGTCCAGTGTCACCCAGAAGCTCTCGTGCGAGCCACTCTGCCTTCCCGTTGTAGCCTCCCAGAACAGGAGGGCGTGTGGAGACGCCAAGGCCAGCAGCCACTTGACCCTGACCCTGACCCTAAGCCAGCGTCGTCTACCAGCATGGCCCAGTGCTCCTGCTGACCTGTGAAGTCCCTGTACCTCAGCTGAGGGGATGGCTGCACAGTTTAGAATGTGACATCGACTCAGACATTAGGTTGTTTTAGAAGCTTCAAGAACCAGGCCTCACACTTACAGCTTCCTCCTGCCCACAGCTGCCTCCCAGGGATCAGGCCAATCAGCACAGTTGTGCCCAGCCCCCGAACTCCCACTGTGGGTCAGGGAGACACAGGTCTGGTACTGGGGACCCACAGTGGGAGTTCGGGGGCTGGGCACAACTGTGCTGATTGGCCTGATCCCTGGGAGGCAGCTGTGGGCAGGAGGAAGCCGGTTCCCAGAGGGCTGGTTTCCTGCCCGGGCACAAGGCTGCGGGGCCCCAGCCAGGGGGGCTCGGGCCAGAAGGCTGGTCCTATGTTCTGTCTGGAGCAGGGGACAGGGGGCTCCAGGGCTGACAATAAACACACCAGGTCCCCCTGCTCCCTGCCACTGCCACCCCCACCCCCAGGACTGCAAACTGGAGCTGAGGGTGGCTCCCTTGGGGGGGCTGCTCACTGCTGGAGGGTGGCAGGGCCAGGGCCGCAGGACCCGCTGCACAGGGGGAGGTGAAATGGGAGTTTTCAAAGATTTTACAGAGTTAGAAGGGGGGAGCAAGAAGTACCAACTCATAGCTACTTCACTTGAGTTGTTTGTTACTTGTTGCATGGGCCCTGACCGGGCAGGCCCAGGGTTTTACTTTAATTTTTATTTTATTTATTCATTTTAGAGAGGAGAGAGAGAGGGAAAGAGAGACAGAGAGAGACAGGGGGGAGGAGCTGGAATCAACTCCCATATGTGCCTTGACCAGGCAAGCCCAGGGTTTCGAACCGGCAACCTCAGCATTTCCAGGTCGACGCTTTATCCACTGCGCCACCACAGGTCAGGCGCCCAGGGTTTTACACCGTGACCTCAGCATGCCAGGTCAAAGCTGTAGCCACTGTGCCACTACAGGCCAGACACAACGGGTATTTTGATGAGCTCAAAACTGCCCTGAGGTGTGGAGTCAGATTTCTAAGGACAGAGAGCAAAGGACATGGTGCACCCAGGCCTGATGGCTCAGTTGGTTAGAGCATCATCCTGAAACGCAGAGGTTGCGGGTTTGATCCCCGGTCAGGGAACATAGAAGAGTGAAGCAATGAGTGCAGTGGAAGAACAGCAAATCAATGTCTTTCTCTCTTTCTAAAACCAACAAATTTTTTTTTTTTTTTTTTTTTTTTTTTTTTTTTTCATTTTTCTGAAGCTAGAAACAGGGAGAGACAGTCAGACAGACTCCCGCATGCGCCCGACCAGGATCCACCCGGCACGCCCACCAGGGGCGACGCTCTGCCCACCAGGGGGCGATGCTCTGCCCATCCTGGGCGTCGCCATGTTGCGACCAGAGCCACTCTAGCGCCTGGGGCAGAGGCCACAGAGCCATCCCCAGCGCCTGGGCCATCTTTGCTCCAATGGAGCCTTGGCTGCGGGAGGGGAAGAGAGAGACAGAGAGGGAAAGTGCGGCGGAGGGGTAGAGAAGCAAATGGGCGCTTCTCCTGTGTGCCCTGGCCGGGAATCGAACCCGGGTCCTCCGCACGCTAGGCCGACGCTCTACCGCTGAGCCAACTGGCCAGGGCCTAAAACCAACAAATTAAAAAAAAAAAAAAAAAAGAGGGCACACTGTGTCCTCACCTAACTTGGCAAGATGACCATCTTCAGAATCACAGAGCCCTGAGGACAAGGACAGGCAGTAAAAAGTGACCCAGCGAGGCACCACCCCCAGTACCACCTCCAGGGCACCAAACCACCTGGACAAAATACCAGTTCCAGCCTTTTCATTCTAGAGAAAGTGTTCTTCCCTGGCCCCGGGCGCAGCGCACAGCAGGCGGGCTGGCCGGGGCCACCCGGGCTGGAGGCAGGCACAGCCAGGGGACTGTCAGGAGGCTCTGGCCTCCGGGAGGGGCCTGAACACAAAGCTTGGATTCTAACCAGACCCCTGAAGGCTGAGTGACACTGACAGGCACCCGGGGGGACCAAACGCTAGAGGGACAGCCCCAGGAGGGTGTCCCGTCCACCCTGCCCCGTGCCCTCCAACCAGAGAGAAGCGTGCGCACAGGAGACCCTGTGGCAGGCTTGGGCAGGCCTTGACCATCCGAGGGACGTGCCACATAGGGGGAGAGTTAACATTACATGCTGCTGAGTGCACGTGACGCAGCTACAGAAAAAGCAACGTCTGCACACTACTGGAAGCAAACATGAGGACCTCTCCCTCATGGGAGCACGCCTGAGCCTTCCCCTTCACCCACAGGTGTGCATCTCCTCAACACTAAGGGTCGCTGTGAGACCTGCAATCAGGGGAGCAAGGGGTAGTGGCAGCTCGTCCTGCGCAGACCCCTTGAGCCTGTCTTAAGGTCCCCTTTTCTCTGACTTCTGAGTGAGCCAAAACAACCTAAGTTCTCCCGTTACTTCTTCTAGCCTAAACACTTCCTTGTTTCATTGTACCCAGATATAATAAATAGAATCTAAAAAAAATCCCACAAAAACAACTACCGTGACTTCAAATTATACTATCGAGTCTGATAATCAAAACAGCATGGAATTGGCAGATAAACAGACATACAGCCAATGGAACGGAATCAAGAGCCCAGAAATAAAAACACACAGACAAATAATCTTTGACAAAGGAGCCAGAAACACACAACGGAGAAAAGAAAGCCTCTTCAATAAATGATGCTGGGAAAATTGGGAAGCCACAGGCAAAAGAATGAATCTGGATGACAGTCTGTTTCTATGCAAAAAAATCTAATTCAAAATAAAAGACCTAAATATCAGATCTATAAACTACGTAGAAGAAAACATAGGTACTAAACTTATGGACCTTGGCTGTATAGAACAACTTACGAACTTGACTCCAAAGGCAATAGCTGTGATAAGGAGTCAATATCCAAAATATATCAAGAACTCACAAAGCTCAGCAACAACCAAGCAAACAACCCAATTAAAAAATGGGGAGAGGACTGAACAGACACTTCTCCTGAGAAGACATACAAATGGCCAACAGACAGATGAAAAGATGCTCATCTTCACTAGCTATTCAAGAAATGCAAATCAAAACTACAATGAGACACCACCTCACACCTGTTAGATTAGTTATTATCAACAAGACAGGTAATAACAAGTGTTAGGCTGTGGAGAAAGGGAACCCTCATTCACTGGTGGGAATGCAAATTACTACAATCATTCTGGAAGAAAGTATGGTGGTTCCTCAGAAAATTAAGGCTGGAACTATCATATGACCCAGCAATCTCTCTACTGGGTCTCTATCCCAAAGGACTAGAAAACACTGGGGGAAAGACACATGCACCCCCATGTTCATCGCAGCATTGTTCACAGTGGCCTAGACATGGAGACAACCCAAGTGCCCCTCGGTAGAGGGCTGGATAAAAGATGTGGTGCATGTATACAATGGAACACGACTCAGGAACGTCTCCACCCGACACTTCACAACGTCCGGCCCGCCTCTGCCCCGCAGCCCCTGGACTGCCATAGGCCAAACTGGCGCTGCGGCCTCGCGGCCTCCTCCAAAGCCTCTGCCGCTCACGAGTCTGGCTGCACCGGCCCCAGGTTCCTTCCCACCGCCAGGACTCGCGAGGGCCTGTGCCCCGGTTGTAGCTCTGCCCTCGCCCGGCCTGCGCCCGCAGCCCCCGAACCCGCACCCCGGGAGAGCCCACCTCGCGCGCGATCCACAATTCGCACAGTCTGGCCCCCTCGCAACCTTCTCTTCCAATGAGAGCCAGCCCCCCCCGCGCCCGACACGCCAATCAGAGAGAAAGCAGTTCTACGTCACAGTCTCACTGGCCAATCCAAAGTCTCAATAGCCTCAAGAGGGGAGGAGCGTACTCCGGCCGCCCCTCACTGCCGATTGGTGACTGACCGCAGTGTGGCAGGGGAGGTTCCCTCGCGCAGATTGGAGAACGCGGCGGTGGGGCGGATCCCGGACGCTGACTGATCCGCGCTCCAGACCGAGCGTGCTGATTGGGCGCGGGCGTTGTTAGCCTAGCGAGCGGGGCGGGGCTTTTGGCGGGGCGAGGGCTGTGTGAGGGCGGCGGGCGAGCGCTGTGGCCGCGTCATGTCGTCCGAGGTGGCCACCCGTCGCGACGCCAAGAAGCTTGTGCGCTCGCCCAGCGGCCTGCGCATGGTGCCCGAGCACAGGGCCTTCGGCAGCCCGTTCGGCCTGGAGGAGCCGCAGTGGGTACCGGACAAGGAGGTAGGTCACGGCCGCCCGCGAGCCCCCAGTCCGCGCCCAGACCCGCGTCGGCACCCTGGACCCGTTCGCGCCCCGAGCCCCGGTCCGCACCCCCCAAAGGCGCCCCGGGCGCGCCCGTCTCCCTGCCGCCCTCCGCAGCCCGGCCCGCTCCTTTCTCCCCGCGCCCCTCCTCTGGCCCCGCCGCCCTGCGGGTCTTCTTACGGCCGCCCTCGGGTGCCCTGCCCCGCGTCCCTCGGTGGACCCCGGGCTCTGGCTGTCCGCGCGCCCCACCCCTCCCGAGGCCTTGAGCACTCTGCCTTCTGCTTGGTTCCTCTTCGGGCGCCCGGAGTCCCCAAGACCCTCCCCCTCCCGTGTTTGTGTGTCACTTGCGCTGACCTCCCTTTCTGATGAGTCCCGGGCTTTGCCCACCCGAGGTCACGTGTGAATGCCACGACCTCTGCCGAGCTGCTGGGGTGGGACCACGTAGACTCAGTTCCAGCCCCCTCCCCCCGGGGGCGGAGCCGCGTCTTTATTCCTGGGACAGCCTTTTCTGCGGGGGCTCCAGGTGTGCGCACTGCCTGGGGGGCGCGCGGGCGGGGCGCTTGCGCCGAGTCTCCAGGTGGAGAGTGGGCGCGCAAGGCCTGCTTGCCGAGCGGCACCTGTTCGGAGCGGCGGGCGCGCTTGGGGCTGCTGCGAGTGGTCTGGGCGGGGAGCCATGAACTGCCCTGCTGGCAGTTGGGGCGGCTCTGCCGAACGCCCCTTTGGGACATGCCGGCGGGTTTGGTCTCCAGCCCTTCGGCGGGTAATTCTCGGCGCCTCGAAGCCAGGCGGGAGGACTGCATGGGCCTTCCTGGAAATCAGATGGGTCTAAAAGACATTCAAGTGTTGTGTGTTTTTGAAAGTGTTTTGCGGTGACACTGCTTGATAACATTGTATAAATTTCAAAAGTACAACTTGATAATAGGGCATCTGTGTACTCGACTGTGCGCTCACCACCGAAGTCGGTCTCCGGCCGTCACCACGTATTTGACCCTCTGTCCCCTTTCCTTTCACCACCACCCCCCCCCCCCCCCCCCCCCCGCCGGTGACCAGTCCTCTGTGGTATGTTTGAGTTTGCGTTTGTTTATTCGTTTGTTGCCTTCCGTGTGTTAGCCCCATGTGAGGGGAACCGTCCAAGTGCTGCGATCTTGGAAAGAGCTTGAACCTGCAGACTCTCCTGCGTTGGAGTAAGCTGCTTTTCCTTTCCGTGAGAATTCATTACAGGCAGGTTTTCTGCAGAGGAGTGAAATCAGGTGTTTTTAAAGCAGCAGGCCGTAAGTGGGGACTGCTGGGAGGCAGGCGGCAGGAGGAGGACACCTCTGCCCCGCCCCCCGTTGCCGCCCTAGAGCACTAGCGGCAGGTGGCAGTCGCTGTGTTGAGAATGGAGAGAGGCCAGTGAACAGGGACGGCGGGAGTCTTGCGGGTCACCGGGCCACCAGGGTGACGGGAAGGCGTGGGTGGTCACTGAGCCGAGCCAGGCCACAGGCTTCCTCCCGGGTTCTTGCCCACTGCGCCCTTCTTTTCCTGCGTTTCTGCACTCAACTCACAGAATGTACCTTTCCTCACGTCTTCTCCTGCTGAGTGTTGTTAAAAGATAATTAAAGGGGGGGAAAAGACAAAGCATGAGACTCATTCTTCTGAGGGTGTGTTCCCCAGTTCGCTTAGCTGTCAGTGAGGGAGCCGGGCAGATGTCACTGTCAAGAAGTCAAAATAGCACGAAACAGCCAGAGAGTGACCACACAGAGGCCAACTGGTCTCTTTCACTGTGGGGGTGGGGGCCATGACTTTAGCAGGGACAGGCGGCAGCATGTCCTAGGGGCCAGGCTGCTGTGTCAGCCGTGCTTTCCCACTCTCGCCCCCCTGAGGAGCCTCTCCACACTTTTCCTTTAAGCCGGGGGTCCCCAAACTTTTTACACAGGGGGCCAGTTCACTGTCCCTCAGACCGTTGGAGGGCCGGACTATAAAAAAAACTATGAACAAATTCCTATGCACACTGCACATATCTTATTTTAAAGTAAAAAAACAAAACGGGAACAAATACAATATTTAAAATAAAGAACAAGTAAATTTAAATCAACAAACTGACCAGTATTTCAATGGGAACTATGCTCCTCTCACTGACCACCAATGAAAGAGGTGCCCCTTCCGGAAGTGCGGCCGGGGCCGGATTAATGGCCTCAGGGGGCCGCAGTTTGGGACCCCTGCTCTAAGCGATGCCTGTGGAATTTCCACAGCCCTCTGTGCTGCTCCGCCGAGGGGGGTGGGGGCGTGTCTGGGCGGGGGGCGGGGTTTGGCCCGGTGGGTTCACACAGCTTGAGTCCCAGCCCTGGCCACCCCTCGGCTCAACGCTCACTCCTTTGCTGTCCATGCCCAGAGCCCTTTGGCGTTCCCTGTCTTCCTGCATTCGGTGCTGTGGCCTTGTGCTCTGGAATTCGGCGGCGGGGCGTGTCTGGAGCCCTGCCCAGGCCGCCTGTCTTGAGAACTCTTGCAAAATTCTGGTCAAGTTGGGTTGAAAGGTTCGCCCTCCGGTAAAGGAAGTTATACTCCCTGTTGGAAGGATGGCAGCGTGCCCCTCAGGAAGGTGTGGTGCACGTGCTGGGCGCTCACTTGACCCGTGGCTGCTCTCTGCCTGTTCAGTATTTTGGGGACGCCAGGACTGTAGCAGGTGGGGAAGTGCCTCCTGCGTGGAGAGACCCACTTCTGAGAGATGGGTTTATTTGTGGGGGTTTGGAACGGACTGGGGAGTTCGGTTGGAATGTGGCCGGGGGAGCATGTTATCCTCTGCTTTGGCTGTGCACAGATTAGTGTCCTTGTCAGGTCTGTACGCGCTCCTTCATTTGTCCTGTGGCTCTGTCTTCTTGGGTCAGTCTGAGGCCTGCCACGCCACACGATGCCACATCTATGGAGCACTTACAAGGTGCCTGACCTTTTGGCAGGTTATTAGCTTGGGCCCACGGGACAACCCTGAAAATGGAGGATATTTTGGAGGTGTGTGCACATGAGCTGATAGAGTTCCGCTTCTGAGGGCTTCCTGCCCCAGAAGGAACTGGGACCACTTCTCTGGTGTGAACAGGGGGGGTATGCGGTCTGTGCCCCCCATCAGCCTGTGGGCAGGGAGGCTGCTGGGGCAGCAGGGGCACGAGGAAGCCTGGGAATGATCTTGGGGGCGTGTGAGACCGCCATCAGTGTCGGAGGGCACAGAGTGGGGTTGGGGCGGGCACCCTGGGCATGTGCCCTAGAGACTAGTCACCAGCAGACAAACTATTGTTTTATCTTTAAAAGCCACACAGCTTTGCACCCCTTCCCTTCCCATCCTCGACACAGGGTTTGTCCAGTGGTGATAACTGCAGTGCAGAGCTGGGGGGGGAGGGAGGGAGCCCACGTGTGTCATGTGTACGGCAACTCCAGATACACGAGGGGTGGGGCAGGGGCACACAGCAGACCGCTGTAGGTCAGGGTGCCATCGACCTACAGGCTTCTCCAGGGTTAGGCAGAGGCGGGCTCTCTCCATGGGGGTGGCCGGGCGAGATGCAAGCAGGTGGGGGTGCAGGTGCAGGGGGACATTCATGTGCAGTGGTGGACCCGACCACAGATCCCTAGGTGCCGGCTCAGGCTCAGGGGCCTGAGGGAGGGAGAGAAGCTGAAGTCTGACGCATCAGGTATGGGCATTTGCTCTGCCGGAGAAGGGACCCAGGTCAGCCAGGTGAAGGACAGGAATTTGGGGTTGGTGTCTGACCTTGTCCTGGGTGAAGAACAGCCCGTGAGTCTCCGCCAGGTCACACCTGGGAAGGGGGTGCTTTGCAGAATACTGTCCAGAACACTAAAGGGAGGTTTCTGCTCCCAGGTGAGCTCATGGCAGGGTCTCCGGGTGTCTTGAGGGCCACCACCGAGTTTCCAGTGTCTGCACCTTCCATCCTGAGCTGTGTGACCACCTCACGCTGTAGAGAGTGGGTCCCTCATTGATGTGTGAGTTAACTCTCCGACAGGGTTCCTTTTGTATTTATAGGAGTTACATTTTTACTATTAAAAGGATTATCTTTCAGTAAAGATACATCATCGATACATGTATTAAAAAATTTACTTGCGGCCCTGGCCGGTTGGCTCAGTGGTAGAGCATCGGCCTGGCGTGCAGGAGTCCCAGGTTCAATTCCTGGCCAGGGCACACAGGAGAGGTGCCCATCTGCTTCTCCACCCCTCCCCCTCACCTTCCCCTCTGTCTCTCTCTTCCCCTCCCGCAGCCAAGGCTTCATTGGAGCAAAGTTGGCCTGGGTGCTGAGGATGGCTCTGTGGCCTCTGCCTCAGGCGCTAGAATGGCTCTGATTGCAACAGAGCATCTCCCCCTGGTGGGCGTGCTGGGTGGATCCCGGTTGGGCGCATGCGGGAGTCTGTCTGACTGCCTCCCCGTTTCCAACTTCGGAAAATACAACAACAAAAAAAACTTACTTGCATGAGTCCTGTTTTGAGGAACCTAAGAAATGGTCTAGTGTGAGAGCCTGGGGCAGCCAGGTGGGGGTGTGACTGTCCTTTGCCACACGCCAGCCTCATAGGGGGAGGGTAGGCATGTGTCCTAAAGCTTTGCTCTTTTTTTTTTTTTTTTTTTTTAATTTTAAGTAAGTTTATTTTTTTTATTTTTTTCTTTACAGGGACAGAGAGAGAGAGTCAGAGAGAGGGATAGACAGGGACAGACAGACAGGAACAGAGAGATGAGAAGCATCAATCAGTTTTTCGTTGCGACACCTCAGCTGTTCACTGATTGTCTTCTCACATGTGCCTTGACCGCGGGCCTTCAGCAGACCGAATAACCCCTTGCTTGAGCCAGCGACCTTGGGTCTAAGCTGGTGAGCATTTTTTATTTTTATTTTGCTCAAGCCAGATGAGCCTGCGCTCAAGCTGGCAACCTTGGGGTCTCGAACATGGGTCCTCAGCATCCCAGTCCAACGCTCCATCCACTGCGCCTCCGCCTGGTCAGGCAAGCTTTGTTCTTTTTGTAGTAACTTTTTTTTTTTAGAGGACTTTATAGGCCATGGTGAGGACTTTTTTTTTTAGATTCTTTAAATTCACTTTTAGAGAGAGAGAGAGAGAGAGAGAGAGAGAGAGAGAGGAATGAGATAGGACAGGGGGAGGAGCAAGAAGCACCAACTCCCATATTAGCCTTAACCAGGCAAGCCTGGGGTTTCAAACCGGTGACCTCAGCATTCCAGGTTGACCCTTTATCCACTGCGCCACCACAGGTCAGGCTGTAGTAACTTTTTATTTAACGTTAAACTCTCCCTACTCTGATTTTTTAAACTCTTGTACCTTTTAGAGGAAGATGCTGCCACCTGACCTTTGGGGGCTGGGGCTGCTTGTGCAGTGGTGACGGGCACCTTTGGAGGCAGCGGGTCAGCAGAGACCTCAGGCCTCCAAACAGCACTGTGCTTGGGCCTCTGCCCTCAGCACACCCCTCTATCCTGAAACCCATGCCTGGTGCTGGACCCTTTCTGCTTTTTTCTTGCCTGTGGCTCCATCTACAGCAGTGGTTTTCAGCTGCTGATCCACGGACCGGTCTGCCAGGAATTTCGTTCTGGTTCCGAAGGAGTTAACCGTCCTGATGCTGTTTGAACATGGTAGACCCAGTGATCTTAGTCGAATTCGCTTATGCTCGGGTGATTTCTGCCTTAGCGATCCCCCAAATAATTCTATTTTCACCTGTCCCCAAGTAGAGCAAGGTTGAAAACCACCGATTTATGGTAGCTGCTTGGGGGCCCAGCCCTCTCCTGCTCACTGGACCAATGCAGAGAGGCATCTGGGGGAGGGAGGTGCCATGTGGAACCACCTGTGGCCTCCAAGGACCCCTCAGAGGCCACCCCTTCTCACTGTCTTCCTCCCGCACACCTGCACCAGGCCCTTGTAGGAGGGCATATGGCCAAAGGCTCCTATCGACATGGCTTTCCTGGAGTAAAGGGCCCTCGGAGGCCACTGCTTGTTCTGCCCTGGCGAGGTGTCTGTCTGTGACTCAGCCTGGTGCAGCCCAGTCTGCCTGGGGGGGGGAGGGGTGTCTGGCTGCAGAGGATGTGTGTGTGCATGTGTGTGTCTCTGTGGGCACACCTCCACCTGCACACCCTGCCCCACCACCCAACCCTCCTGAGGGTCCTCCAGGCTCTTGGGTGGTCAGGCCCACAGGTCTGGGTCCTCCCTGGTGATTGTTCCTGTGTGGCCATCAGCCTGGCCCTCCCCAGTGGTGACAGTGTGAGAGGCTGGCATCTCAGACCCTGTCGCTGCGTTGTGGATGGCAGCTGGTTTCTAGACTTGGGTGCACTCTCTCCCTAGATAGCATCTTGTGGGGCCTCAGAGCCCCGGGCCCCAGGTGGGTTTCTGTGTCCAGTGTGGGTCCCAGAGGTCCCTGGCAGCTTTGCTGCCTGTGCTGTGCTCACCGGACAAGATGTTAGTTCCCTGGCCATCATGTTCCTCTCACATCTCGCCTCTTGCTTTATTTCCTCCTTTAGTTCTTTTTGTATAAAATTGCTCTGTTGAGAATTTAAAAACTTCATTTTCTCTTATATGCTCAACAGAAAACTGTCTAAAAGTCTGTTGATTTTCTGAATAACCTCGTTACTTATTTAGAGGGATGAAATGCTTCTCTATTACTTCTGTTTCTAAGGGAGCTGTTAAGTTCTCCATGTGGCCTGTGTGTAGAGACTGGTCTTTGAACTTGCCAGCCCTGGGGGCCCAGCAGTGACTGGAGCATCCAGCCCGCAGGGATGCTGTAGATCAGGGGTCCCCAAAGTACGGCCCGCAGGCCACATGCGGCCCCCTGAGGCCATTTATCCGGCCCCCACCGCACTTCCGGAAGGGGCACCTCTTTCATTGGTGGTCAGTGAGAGGAGCATAGTTCCCATTGAAATACTGGTCAATTTGATTTAAATTTACTTGTTCTTTATTTTAAATGTTATATTTGTTCCCGTTTTGGTTTTTTTACTTTAAAATAAGATATGTGCAGTGTGCATAGGGATTTGTTCATAGTAGTTTTTTTGTTTTTTTAAATATTTTATTTTATTTTATTTTTACAGAGACAGAGAGAGAGAGTGTGGGATAAACAGGGACAGACAGGAACGGAGAGATGAGAAGCATCAATCATTAGTTTTTGTTGGGCATTGCGACACCTTAGTTGTTCATTGATTGCTTTCTCATGTGCCTTGACCATGGGCCTTCAGCAGACCGAGTAACCCCTTGCTTGAGCCAGCGACCTTGGTCCAAGCTGGTGAATTTTCGCTCAAACCAGATGAGCCCACGCTCAAACTGGCGACCTCAGGGTCTCAAACCGGGGTCTTCCGCATCCCAGTCTGACGCTCTATCCACTGAGCCACTGCCTGGTCAGGCTGTTCATAGTTTTTTTTATAGTCCAGCCCTCCAATGGTCTGAGGACAGTGAACTGGCCCCCTGTGTAAAAAGTTTGGGGACCCCTGCTGTAGATGGTTCTGGAAGGCCAAGGCAGACCAGGCCCCGTGTTTCAGTCCAGAAAGCAGCTAAAGAGCAAGTAAGATGATGCTGGTCACGGGATCTTGCAGCGTTCAGGCTTGGTGCCCACGGTGGCCAGGGCTGCCAGCCACCCTCCAGAGCACCTGCCCATCTGGCTCCCTGGGGGCCCTGATGTGGACCAGCCGAGAGCAAGGGGCACCAGCCCAAATGTGAGTGTCCTCAGAGCAGGTTCTGATACTTGTCCCTTTCTCTCCTAGTGCCCGCGGTGTATGCAGTGTGATGCCAAGTTTGACTTTCTCACCAGAAAGGTGAGCTGAGACCACTGGGTGGGAGGGGCCCAGAGGGACATGGCCCATGGGCTGTTAGCCTAAGCACAGGAGACAGACACTGGGCCTGGGTCTCAGTGTGCAGCCCGCACACCCTGTGGCCCTACTGGGCCTGTCCACATGGCTGTGTCCTGTCCTGAGCATGTGCTGGGGCGCAGAGCAGAGAAGGGGCCTCCTGGCCGGTGGCATGGCCTGTGGCAGTAGGCCCCTGGGCCCCTGTGGGGAGATGTGCTGGGCAGGCTCGCTGCTCACCCATCTGCCCCTCCTGCAGCACCACTGCCGCCGCTGCGGGAAGTGCTTCTGCGACAAGTGCTGCGGCCAGAAGGTGGCATTACCGCGCATGTGCTTCGTGGACCCCGTGAGGCAGTGCGCTGCGTGCGCCTTGGTGTCCCGCAAGGAGGCCGAGTTCTACGACAAGCAGCTCCGAGTGCTGCAGAGCGGTAAGCAGCCGCATGGGCGGGCAGGGTGCAGGTCTGAGGTGGTCTCGCTCCCCGTCTCCTGGATTCTTGCAAAAATAGGTGTGGAGCCAGCTCTCCCCTTCAGACGTCGCCTAAAACCTGAGCCTCACTTTTCTGGACGTAGGGCCACTAGTTGGGGTGTTCGTTGGGTGGGTGGGTGGCCCTGGGCCAGGCCCCCGGTGCGACAGCAGGACCAGCAGCATGTGGCATCTTCCACCTGACCGTCTCGGGGATTGGGTGGTACAAGAAGACAAGAGCTGTGCAGATGAAGGGCCTGCCTCCCAGCACCCCTCCTTCCACTGGGTCCTTGCTCTGGCTGCCTCTCCTGCAGGCTGGGCAGGTGCTGGCCTTCCACTCTGTCCCCGCCCCGCGGCTCCTGCCGCGTGCGCGCGCGCCAGTGGGGGGGGGGGGGTCAGCGCTCTGACCTGTGACGGACGTAGCGCCAGCCCCAGCGAGGGGTGCTGGGCACAGCTGTCGCCTGTCTCCCTTGCCCTGCACGCATGCACCCCTATGCACCTGGCTGGAAGGGGCGGCTGTGTTTTTACGCTTGATGTTGTGCCCCAAGGAGCCACCTTCCTGGTAACTTTTGGAAACTCAGAGAAATCGGAAACAATGGTTTGTCGTCTTTCCAACAACCAGAGGTAAGAGGCAGCATCTGCTCGGCCCTGACAGCCACCGACAACTTTGTCACCGGGAGCCTTCAGGTAACATGTGGGGACACCCTCTGTTTGACAGATTCCTCTTTCTGGATGGGGACAGCCACCACGAGATTGAGGTCACACACATCTCGACGGTGCAGATCCTCACGGAAGGCTTCCCCCTTGGAGGTAAGTGCACCTGCCCTCTACTGAATGCATGCCAGCTGCGGTGACTTTTGGGGGCATAGCCGCAGGGAGGGTGGGTGCTCGGCCTGCTGGCAGGGCCTGGGAGATGCCCTCTGTCCTCTCAGGGCTGGCATTTTTACTACGTGGCTTTTGGAACTCACCAGTTGAACAGGGGACTTAAACATGTAAAATAAGAAGGTTCGCCTGAACGTGTCCTCTTGTTCCGTTGGGCTCTGGTGAGGTCAGAGGGCCCAGTGCAGCCGGCACCCCCTGGGCCCCTAAAGCAGCTGGAACGTGGCTGGCTGAGCCCTCCCGGCGCTGCTCAGCTGTCTGTGAGTGAGATTCCTTTACCTGCCCTTGGCGAGCTCTCCAGATATTTAGCCGTTTGGATCTTTCCAACTCAACTTCTGTGCCTCGGTGGCCGTCCCTCTGCTGGAGACCCATGTGACTTAACCTATCTTGCTTTCTGTTTTCTGATGGGCTATTGGTGTTTCTTCTCTCCTGCCTGCCTCCCTTCCTGACTAGAAAGAGATATTCACACTTACACCAGCCTCCTGGGGAGCCAGCCCGCCTCTGAAGGTCAGCCTCGCTCTTCCCAGCATGAATTTGCTCTTTTCTAACCCAAGGGGGATGTGCAACCCACTTCACAACTTGTTGATGCCACTGTTCCTGAGCAGGCCAAGTCCAGTGGCAGGGAACAGCACCTTCCTGCTCGGTCACGGCCAGTGTTTGCCACCTCTGTCCCTGTGGTTGCCTGTGCATCCCAGCAGTGAAATGTGCCCTGGGGCCAAGGGCAGGGTCTGAGAGGCTGAGATCAGCCTCGGGGCAGCTCTGCCTGCCTTCTTGGAGCCCAAGGCCAGGGAGGGACCCAGGTCACCTCCTGAAGCCTCTGATCTTTCTCCTGGGCGGGCCCTGGGGCTTCTGGTGCCACGTGTCCTCTCGTGGCGTTTAAGGGAGCACAGTGGGCCCTGCTCTGCCCAAAGTTTTACTAGAACTTGAAACCCCTAATACCGTATCTGGGGGGGAGGGGACGCGGCACAGTTCCCCTAGCTGAAGGCAGCCAGAGCAGTGGCCGCTGGCCCCTTGAGGACCAGGCAGTAACGTTCGGCAGCTTTGCTGACCAGATGGACTGTTGCAAAGCAGGAGAGCAGCTGGAGACAGGGCCACATGGCCATGACTGTGCACCAGTACAACTTCTCAATGATGCGGCTGGTGGGCAGAGTGTGGGGCACTCCTGCACGGAGCCTGGTCGGGAACATGCCAGTCAAGACGTTGAGGGCAGGAGGAGGCTTGTGACAGGGTAGCTCAGGAGGCCTTCCAGGCACCAGGAACAGCACTTATAGTGGTGATGGCCCTCAGGCTGGGCAGGCCTCTCAGGAAGAGCAGACTCCGTCCACTGGCCTGGGGTGCAGAGACGGGCTGATGGAGGGAACTTTGAGATGACTGCTTGAGTGTTCCTCCTCCTCCTCCTGCAGTCACCAAGTAAAAGCTGTAGGTGACGTGGGACCTTTACTGGGGCCTGGTCTCCACGTGGCTCTCCTGCCTGAGTGTGCTCTCAGAAGTGAGGCGTCATTGTGGAGGAGGCCTGTCCTCCATGGGGCATCTTTGCGGGAGCTCGAAGGTCTGCGTTGGTGACCAGGGTGGTGGCACTTCTGTGGTGCTGACCTTGCCTGCATGCTCAGCTGTGCCGCTGGCTCTCAGTGGTTGGTGGCCGTGGCCCCTGCCCTGGCAGGTATGCCTGCTGCTTAGGCTGCCTGGCCGGACTTCCCAGTGGCAGGGGCCCCACAACCAGGAGGTGCAGAAGCGTTTCTTTTGAGGGCATGGTGTGATGTTTTTCCTGGGCCCTGGAAGCCCCCAGGCCAGGTGACTTCCTTTCCCATCCTGTGAATCATGAGGTCATGTGCATCGCTGGGTGCCTCCTGAGCACAGGCCCGTCCAACGCAGGGGCTGGGAGGCCCCCCGGCCCCCACACTACTGCTGGCAGTGTCTGAGCCCACTTACCTGCCTCTTTCTGTAGGAGGCAGCGCACGGGCCACGGGCATGACCCTGCAGTACTCGGCATCGGGGGCAGACGGCGTGACCCAGCTGAAGCTCACTGCAGGGGAAGACGCCAGTGCCAGCAGGAAGCAGTCAACAGCATGGCTGGCGGCCATGCACAAGGTCCTGAGGCACGCGGGAGGGGGGCTAGGGGCTCCCACCCCAGCTCCACCAGGTGCGGGACGTCACATTTCTCCGTGTTTTTCTCTGGTTGCTGTGCAGGCTGCCAAGCTCCTCTACGAGTCTCGGGACCAGTGAGTGCTCACGAGCCGGCCGTCTGCTTGGAACAACGGAACCTACGCTCGCCCGGCCCCAGGTGTGCTTGGAAGGCACTGTGAGACTTTGGGAAACCAGACGTGTCCGCTTACCTAGTGCAATACGTGCCGATTATTAACACTCCAGACAGCTTCCTGCTTTAGAACCTCCGTCTTCTTTCTGATAATGGGATGGGAGACCCAGCTACACTACTGCTAAACTTTTAGGATCATCTACACCATGTTTTTATGAGTGCCAGGTTTACTAGAAGGTTCTAAACCCTCGACATGCGTTTCACTAATGCTTCCACGGGGATGGTCTGGGCAGTGGGCGCAGCCGCGCCCCCAGGAGCCTGCCCGAGCCGGTCCCAAGACCTGTTTACTGCGGCACTAACTAGGGGCTGCAAGCCAACCTCTGATACTTCACTGTGGGGAAGGAGCCAGCTTGTTTTGTACTTTCCACTTATGATTTCACTTTATTAATTGTACAACAATTTGTATATAAAGCTTGATTAAAACCTATTTTGAAAATACGGATGAGGCCTCACCTGAGTCCAGAACACATGATGCGCAGCCGTGGTGAGAGACAGCGGTTTATTGTGCATATTTACATGGCGTCAGCAGGGGCGGGGTCACAGCAGCGCTCCCGGCTGCAGCACCTGCTGTTCACCTCTCACTGCCACTGTGTACAGTCAATGCTTAAAGGGGATCACTTATAGCAATGGGCCTATACACAGGTTTGTACATAAATTATAGACTCGTACATGAAAAATAAAGCCTGAGGGCCTGGATTTTAATGAGAGAAAAAACATTTCCAATATCGAATGACCTAGTCAAAAAATACTTTTGGTATATAAAAGCTGTCCGTACAGCTGACTTCAGTGAGGGCCTGACGTCTGGAGCTGGGGCAGAGGTTATTGCATCACGGCTGGCCCGGACTAGGAGGCAGGGCCCCACCCTCCTGCCCCACAGCTGCCCTCCTGACACCATGTAGGAGTCCTCACATCCTTGCTACCCCAAATGACTGACCTCGGGCCCCCAGTCCACGGGCTGCAGGTTCTGCCTGCTCTCTGCAGTGTCCACTCTGTGAAGGTAAGAGTCACCCCTGGGCAGCAGGAGGCTGCAGAGAAGGCAGCTGAGTGAAGAAGGGGACAGTGCTGTGCCAGGCTCCTGACTGTAGGGCACTCGGCGCCCAGCCAGCACCTTGGGCTGGAATAGGAAGGGGAGTCCACGTCGGGACCACCGCCGGACAGGACTTTCCCTACAGGGCTCCCGGGTAAAGAAAGGAACGGTGCTGGGGGGAGGGTGGCGGGTTGGTGATGTCCAGTGGCAGACAGGAAGGGCTCTAGCAGGGCAGCGCGCCACACAGCAGCTGCAGTGTTCACTGTTGGGGGAGGGTGACATGGAGAAGGAGGGGTGGCCTTGGGCCACGTCAGTGAGAATGTCTGCATTGGCAACCAACCAGGGTAAATTGTAGGGCTTCTATTGGCAACGGGTGTTTTAGAAAGCTGGGTATTTATTTGGATTTACAGTAATTGGCAAAATTCAGTCTTGGAGGCGACTAGAGAAACGGCCTCACCTAGAACCTGGAGTTTCACATTGTGGGCGCTGTCTACTGCAGTGAGCACCATGGAAGCTGCTTCTAGCTTCAGCTTCCCTGGGAACGCAGGGTAATCTCAGTGGCTCTTCGACAATGGCCAGCCCGTGCAGTGTCCCGATGGGCGGTTCAGGCGAGCGTTCGCTGTCGGGGTTTGATCCGAGGATACAGCTGTGGAGCAGGGAGAACCAGTTAGGACCAAGAGAGGACACACTGGGCGTCCCAGTGCCGCTTGCTGTCAGCTTCCCACGAGACCCTTCCCGACTTCCTTGGCAGCTGTGCCCAGTCCTATCCCAGTCCACTAGCCCTCCCTCGTGGCCTGTGTGCCACCTGTCACTGTCTGTATCCCCAGGGCGGTGCCTGACCAGGCACAGTATTCATGACTGTGGATGGAGGCGTCACCAGACCCGCAAGGCCGCCCCACCGCAGCTGCTGTGACCACAGACCTGCTCCCCAGCACGGGGAAGTCTGGGCTGCAGAGTCCTGACTGCTGGCTGCTCGCTCCAGCTCCCCACGAGGAAAAGGCGCTGCGTAGCCTGGACTGGGTGCAAGCTCTGCCCCAGGAGCAGGCTTTGCACATGCGCCCATTGGCAGAGGGTGCGGAGGTGTGATGGGTAGGCCCTGCCCTGCCCTGCCTAGTGTGCTGTGAGTGAATTCCGGGTCCATAAGCGAGTGGAGTTGTGGGCACGGCGCACTTACCCCCAGCAAGTTTTTGGGCACGTAACCTTCCCGGTCTCCAAGGCGAGCCCACCACCACTCGGTCTCGCTCTCGTCCTTCCGCCTCAGGATGGTGATGGCGTCTCCCTCGTGGAAGGACAGCTCGTCGCTGTTCTGGGCCTCATAGTCCCACAGAGCGTATACCACTCCCTTGTTCATCACACCCAGCTTCTCCTGCACCCCTGGGACAAGACAGCAGATGGTCAGGTCTCAAGGATGGACTGTCGGGAGGCCCACTGTGGGACCGGGCTGGACACGAGCTCCTCGGGCAGCCTGACGCTACCGAGGGCTGAGGTTGGAAGCCAGGCCCAACTGCTGTTCTCTGCTTAGTGTCAGTCATCTGCCTTGCACCCCAGCAGGACAGCACTCGAGTCCAGAGACAGGTATGATGCCATCAGAGGAACTTCTTAGGGTGAAACAAGTCACATCAAGAACAAACTCCCAAAAGTTGGCAACTAAGGAAGTGGTGTGACTACTCTTGGAGAGCGGCAGACACGTGGCAGTGACGGGCAAGTTTATGCCCAGGGGTCACCTGTAGGGGTCTCAGAAGGGCCAGACATGCTGGTGACCAGGCCACTGTCCCCCCACGCAGGCTTCCCAGGGCTGGCCACTGCCGCTGTGCTGTGAGCTGGGCCTGGGGGAGGGCCTGTCCCAGGTCATCATTTGGTCCTCAGGGTCTAATGCGGGGCTGGACCCACAGGCTCTCGTCGGGTGTGGAATGGATGACCTGCAATCAGTTAACAATGGACAGGGATGTTCTGGCTCTTGGGAAGGCTGTCCCGGACCGAAGCACCTTAGTTAAGACATGACAAGCTCCACTCATCAGTGGTCACCCCTGGTCTGACTCTGGGCACCCTAGGCCCTGCTTCAAGTCCTGGGGCTCTCCCAGCAGAAGCATGCAGACAGGTGCTGCCTGGCCACCACACCCCAGCTCCTCTGCCAGAGGGGCAGCACGTGTACAGACAGAAAAGGGACTTGTGTGTTGGTGCCCCCTGGCATGGAATCCTTCTGCTGACACAGATTTTCAGACATCTCAGGAATGGTCGAAGGGAGTGTGACCCCATCCAGAAGACTTCCTGGGCGACAGCCCAGGGAGGCAGAGGCCCACGTACCGTACAGGAACTGGGAACACTGGATGTAGCCCTCTTCCATTTCTTCACACTTGTCGGCGGCAGTCTCAATGTCACTGATGGTTGAGGCAAAAATGGCGGCGCCGCTCTCCACCAGCTGTTTGCAGAGGTGGACGCTGTTGCAGGAGGCGGCGCAGTGCAGAGGCGTCCTGCAAGGGGCAGGAGGTGAAGGTGCTGCATGGCGCTTGGAGGTGGCCGGGGCCCCAGGGTCGCGCTGAGCCTCGGAGCCCGCACACCCTGTGCTGTCATTCTAGTGGTGTGATTTCTAACTGTCCTGGAGGGGCAGGGTATGGCCTCGGGACAGCCTACAGACTACCGTCCATTGCACTACGACACGGATGTACTTCCCACTGCTGACATGAACCTTAAAGTGGCCACCATGATGAATGCTATGTGAATTTCACAGTTAAAAACCCTGATGTTCAGAGCAGATGGCTGCTCGAGGTTGACACTACCACCTCTGGGAGGCCAGGGCCCCAGCAGCACAGGGCCCCACAGAGGACCACACAAACCTAACGTCAACCACAGACATCAGCCATTTAAAAACAGACAAGAGTGCGTCGTAACTGCAGAAGGCTGCACGGCGGCTATGTTAACCAGGTAAACAGTAGTGAAGCACAGCTGTGCCCATAACAGCACCCTCCAGAGAACAAAGCACGCAAGGACAGTAGGCACCTGGTCCCCTCTCCTCCACACTCCCGTGCTCTAGACTGCCTTCCCTGCTGCGCCATGGGAGGGGCTCACCAGCCGTCGCTGTCGGCGGCGTTCACGTTGACACCGAAGTCCAGCAGGAACCTGACGATGTGGTGGTGGCCAGCGCAGACGGCGTTGTGCAGTGGAGTGATCCCTTCATCGTTGGGCTTGCTGGGATCTTCCACCTGGGACACAGGGCGGTGTGAGCCCTCCCTGCATGTGGGGGATGGGGGGTAGGGAGTAGGCCTAGGCCTTGGCTCTGCTCAGCTCACCTCGTAGATGATCCTCTGCACCAGGTCGAACTCTCCTTCCAGGGAAGCGTCCAGCAGCAGCGCCAGGGGGTTGAAGCGGACGCGCAGCCCGCGGCCCGTGCGCTCCGAGTTTGGCTTCTTTAGGTTGGTCCGTTTGCTCTGTGAAAAGGAAGGAAGCTTTTGATTTAAAGGTGACCCACCCATGAGCCCAGCCTTGGGGGCAAGAAGAGGCCAGGACTGAAGCCCCCAGCCCTCTAGAGCACCCAGGGAGAGCATGCAGCCAGGTGGGTGACAGCCAGGCTTAACTGCTTCCACCCCAAAATGAGCAGCGCCTTTCTACTGGGTGCCAGGGATGACCAACCCCTTTCCGCTCACCAACACTGACCTCCCACCAGAGGCCTGTCTAGAAGGTTCTCTTCCCCCTCACTCCTCCAGGTTGGTGACCACTTCCCCTCCCCAGGAAAACCTCCTCGGGCCTCCCTGACTGAGCCCTGCAGAATGAGCTGTGCACCCCGCACTGTCCGTCAGAGCCCATCTGCACGCTGAGCCTTGTCCCCGAGGCCTGATTCGCTAGGGGCAGGGACCAGCCTGCCCAGCACACAGCTAACACAGGTGGGTCCTCCACAGGCACCAGGTGACTAGGAAGCTGTGGCCCTGGCCTAGGATGACACCCACCGTGGAGGCTGCAGGCGGGGGTCCGACAGGAGGAAGTGATGAGGGGACTCGCTCTTCCCCTGGAGAAGGGGCCTCGGCCCCAGGGCTGGGAACCTGCTCCGTGGATGGGGCTGTGGCCACGTTGTTGTTGTTGTCCTCTGCAGGCTCAGCTGTTTGGGGTGTGGTCTGGGGGCAGATGAGCCCCTCTGGCTCAGGGGAGGGGAGCTTGTTGTCATTGGCGTCTGAGGCAGGGGCGGGCTCAGCGGGGAGAGGGGGTGTGGGCTGCGCAGGGCTGGCCTCCCCCGGGTTCCCATTGGCGTTGGTGTTCCCGTTGTCCACGTCGGCCAGAGTGCCCGTGAAGTCCTGCGCAGGGCTGGGCTGGTAGAAGGGGGCGCCCTCCATGCCCCCAGCCAGGGTGTTGAAGCGCTGGTAGAGCAGCTTCTGGATGTTGGGCCCGCCGGGGCCCTCGGGCTCCGTGATGGAGCTGCGCTTCTTCAGGGGCCGTGGTGCGTTGGCCAGCTTCCTGCGTAGGGCCTCCAGGTCAGCGTCACTCTGGTAGCGCAGCGGGGAGTGCACGATGGGCGTGAGCTTGGTGGGGCTGAGGGGCCGCGGCAGGCTCTCCACAGTGCCCGTGGGGCCGTCCCCGGAGGGGGCCAGGCTGTCCTGCTCCGGCTCCTTCTCAGTGCTTTCTGCGGGTAGCTGGGGCTGCGATGTGCTTGGGGCCAGTGGCCCATGAAGAAATGGCAACGGCGATGGGGACGTGGAACCAGATGGTAACACGGGCTTCCCGTAGACTAGAGGGGATGGAGGACAGGAGCGTCAGCACCCTACAGGACTGGGGTCTTGTCACTACCACCACTGCTGGTTACATGAGAGATGGGCTGTGGGGTGAACCCTAACTTAAACTCTAGATGAGCCCCCTATTCAAAAATCTCACCGACCCCTTTTGGAACGTGGAATGTCTAACTTCTCAGTTTTTACAATGGGAATTCCAGAATTGGGGCTTTTATGAATGAAAAATTTTAAAGTCTGTGGACCTGATGTACTTGCCCCAGACAACCTGTCCTTTTTTCCTGGCCAAGAAGAAAGCAGACTAAGTGGGATGGTATGAAGCACAGGCCGCATCAGACAGCAAGGTCTGCCTGGTGGCCCAGGGGTGCTAGCAAGGGTTCCGGCCTCTCCCGTCCTGGGCCAGAGCAGGGGCCATAGGTTAATACGCTGCCTCCGCCTCAGAGGTCCCGGGGCATAAGGTGGCCAGGCACTCCCAGGAGTCCCTGAACTACAGGCCTAAACACTGTGGCCCATGCCCAAGAACATCTGAGGAAGCCCAGCCCACACCTGGGGGGCAGGACCCTGCCATCTGGGTCAGAATCACCACTGACCTCAGTGGGCATGGAACTAGGCCCTGTTCTCTGACCTGCCCCCCCTGAATTCCTCAGCCCCCAGCGCCCATTACCCTCATCCAGATCCGGGCTTTTACCCCTGTGGACGCTGGTGGAGGCACCCAAAGCAGCAGACACCCCCTCTCACTGCCCCCCTAGGGATCCGGCCCAGCTACGGCAGGAGTGGCAGAGCCCTCACACCAGCTCCCGGAACAGCTCCTGCACAAGTTACCATGAGGCAGGAGAAGAAGGGGACACTCGGGAATCTCACCCTTCCCAGAGGCGGAGTTCCTGAGAGGGGCTGGGAGGTGAGCCCTCAGGAAGAGCTGTGGCCACCCACCTGCAAAAGCCCTCTGCACTCATCTGTCACTATCACTCCCACCCACACCACACCTCAGGCCACAGCTGTGTAAGCACTCAGTTTAATCTGCACGCATGTCCCCAAATGTAAGGAGAGCACACACTCCCTGTACCTGCTTTCACAGACTTGTTTAAGGTGCTGTGCGCTGCCGGCTGGTAATTCTTAGGTGGCGTGGCTTGCTGGAGGTACACGGAGTATATGGAACTTGAGTTCACTGTCTGGGGTCCTTTCCTAGGGGACTGTGGCCTTGACCCTTTATCGGCCAGAAAGGGCCTAATGGCCACAGTCAGCGGGAGGTCGGGTTTGCCATCCGTGGCTGGGAAGGCAGGCGGCCCCGCTGGCGGGTACGTGGGGCTTGGCGGCACGGAAATCCTCTGCTGGATCTGCTGAGAGGAGCCTGGCTGGTGGGCGCTGCCTGCCGGGGGCAACAGGCCAGGTTTCTGCCGACCGGGCAGGCCTGCGCCGGGCCTGGGCAAGCTGCCCTCCTTCCTCCTTTCCAGGGAGTTTGTTGACCCTGGACCCATGGGTGCAGGACTCGGGTACGTCCCGTAGCTCGGAGGCAGCTGCTTGCTGACACCAGGGACGGGCGGCGGCACTTTTCCCATCTCGATGCCCTAAATTCAGATGTTAAGAGAAACAAAGTTATCCTTTGAAAAGTTAAGCGTATTTCCATCTAGTCACAAGAGACTACAAAGTGGGACTCATAACCCTTCAAGTCGGCTTGCGACTGAGCACAGGTCACACTGGGATCAGACACAGTGGGCTGTCCCGTCTGCAACTCAACAACCCTGGCCAGAGGCCCGTGCCTGGCACCCTGCTCAGGTGCTTAGTCTGTGAACTCCTGCAGACTGGGTCTAATCTGAACACTGACCAGAATTACTTGCCTCATGACATGTCCTACCCTTAGATGCAGACGAGGGCCCAGGTGACTGGGTTAGGAGTCTGCGTGTGTTATAGGGATGACAAGTGGCCTACCAGCTTTTCCGGGGCTCCCAGAGCCGACAAGGGCACAGGCTGGCTGGAGATGGTCCCCTGCTTGAGAGGCCCCTCCGTGCTCGCGTCCTTCCAGTCCACGTTGGCCATCTGCGTAGGTTTCATGGAAGAGCTAACATTTTGTTTTAATGTTGGCCAGTTTCCATCATTAGCTTGAAAACAACACAGAATTGAAGTCAAATTTTCTTGAAATTAATTGAGCCAACATAAGGTAACCCCGTTAGAAAAGAAAATCACGTTTTGGGACCTCACATTCCGATGGAGCAGCACTGCCCAGGCGCGGGCCACCCTCCCACACACCAGGCCAAGGACAGGCTCCGCAGGCAAGGCTTCGCCAGCGCCCAGTGGCTCTCTGTGCGACTCCAGCCATGACCAAGCCAGCAGGGGCCGAGGACTGCTGAGACACTCTCACCCTCATTTCAATACAGGTAAAACCCATCACATCAACACCAGTGAATAAAATCAGCATTGGCACTTACTGTTCAAACACTACTTACAAATACATTTACATACAACAGTAAAGATTTTCTTTTGACTTCATAACAGGTTTGACCTGTACTGCTTCCAGTATTAAAAGAATTCAACTTTAATCTATTAGAAATGTCTCTCTATAATAACGCATGATCACGGGAGGCCGTACCAGGTCCCACTGATTGGAGGGGCAGGCTCTACTCTGCTGTAGTGATTAGAAAGCCAGTCAGCCCTGTGTTTTCAGAAAAGCCGCTGAGAAGCTGTCTTTACAGAGCATTTTCCAAACTGAGAAAGGGCGGCAAAGAATGGTTGGGACTTGGACTCACTCACATCTGTCAGGCCCGGTTCTAACCCTGACTCAGGCCTGCTTCTCTCCGCAGCTGGCACAGGGGCTGGACAAAATGGCAGACACCCCAGCCATCAGCCAGATGGGATGGAGAGAAATCAAAGGGGACTGTCTGAGCCCAGATGGGAACAGCACACCCTCGCCCCTCACGCCAGCGTGGCAGGCGGGCTAACCGAGGAGCAGCAGGAAACGCACTCTCCAATGCCGCAAGCAGGTGGAAGCCAAGGCCTGCGACTCACGGACAGGAAAAGTGGCTCTCACACAGGCTCACGCATGCAGGAGGATGAGCAGAGCCTTCGAGCACCCTGGCTGGTTCCTTTTAGCGGCAGCCACACCGGCTTACCCAAAGCCGCATCAGCCTCTGCAGCAGAACTGCCATCCTGTGTCTCCTGTTCCCTGCTGCACAGCTACGTCACCCCGGGCCCAGGGCCAAGCCACAAGGGTCCCAGTCCAAATGTCCCCTTGCTCCGTGTGGCCTGTCAGCCTACTCCAGGCCAGAGTGCTTTTTTCCTCCCCCTTATCCCTGAGACTGGGGAGCCATGGCCCAGAAACGACAGGCTCACCGGGGGCGCTCTGAGGTGGACACTCAGCGCAGGCTGAGGGAAAAGCAGAGCCCACTGCAGACTCTCCTGCCACAGGGCTGGGTTCTTGCGCCCTCTCTCAAGGTCACAGGGGATGTGGCCATCTGGGGGCTTCTGAAACCCCACAGCACCCCAAGGTTTTTATGGACATCAGTCATAGATGGACTGAGAAAGGACTGGGAATCTTCTTTTTTCAGGATAAGGCAGGAGGTACAGGAGGAAGATCATTTATTTTTATCATAAAGGAACAATTATCTTCAAGCATGGACGGAAATTCTCATACTGAAGGATGAAATGAAAAGCCACACAATGTACTCAGGAAATCATCTTAATTTGGTAAAAAGAAAACCAAAAAACCCTCACGGTGCCAGCATGGCCCCAACCCTTACTGAACACGACTCAGCGTGGGTGGTCCAGCCCTTTCTCAGTTGGGAAAAAAGAACGGGTTATTGATTGAGCAGTGTTAAAGAGGACCCAAGCTTCCCACGAGGTCTGCCAGCCAACATACGGTTCGTCAGCGGGTTTGCAGAGTACTGCGTGGAGCCGCAGTCAGGCCCAACGTCAAGGTCTGACACTGTCCATGAGCCGGTCACTCTGGGTTTACCATGGCCATCTGTGGGACACGGAACCAGAACAGCCAACAGCATGGTCAGCGTCCCCACCGAGATTTCTTTCCCCAGATCCACATCTGGGCTGAGATTCTGCCCCCAGTGCGGGGAGACCCAGGTTTCCTGTGTCATCTCACAGCATAGTGGAAAGACCAAGGTCAGTGGTGAACTTCTGAAGGACATGTGCTTGGGGCCCTGGAAGGGTGTCTTCTCCTTGCAAACCAAGAGGTGGCCCCGCACACTCACAGAGAAGAGGGACTTGGGAGATGTGTGCAGCTCAGGAGGGGTTTACCATGAAGGTGGCTGAGAAGTGGACGGCTGTGCTAATGATCTGCCGTTGGAAACAGACGAGTATCTGCTCCCACCACAGGGTGGTTCAGACTATAAATAACAGCTTATCAAAGAAGGCTGCAATTAGAGGTTCACGCCGACCACAGACAGTTTGTATGCAGCTAAGCCTCGGTGGAGATGAGAGGGCTGGTGACATCTCCTGCTGGGGTCAGAAGGAGTTCCAAGCCCCACAGCAGGAGCAGCAGAGGTGTGGCTGCTCAGAGCAGGTGTCAACAAGACAAGAGAACATGAAGCAAATAGACAACTAGACGAGTCTACCAAGAGTGCTGAGAAACACCACTATACACACGCCTGACTCAGGCGAGTCTGCTCGGCTGTCGGCAGTGAAGGGATGCCGCAGTGACCAGGCCTGCACTGTGACTAGGAGCTATAGGGACTGTGTCCACCCCAGTCATGGCTCTCCTCTGCACTGTGCTGGTGTAACACCAGCTGTCCTCCTCTGCAGAAGAAGGAAGAGTCTCCATCGGCCAGGAAGCAGGGCTCTACGGGCACTCCACCAGGACTGTTATGCACCAGCATGGTGCTGGGGGCCGAGGCCGGTCACACCTCATGCATCAGGGGGCCGAGGGCCTAAGTTGATGGTCTATGGCCTATTTGACTGATTAAGGCCAAGATGAGTGGGGAAAGAAGAGCCTTGCCACAGTGTCTGTGGGATGGTCACTGTGGTAGTACACCGCTCCCAAAGGTGCCCCACAGACATGACGCCCCGGGGAGACTGAGGGTGCACGTGGGGCCTCTTCCACAGAGGAGAAGAGGCCTCCCCTTCCTGCTCACCTTCCCCCAGGAAGAGGGTCTAGCCACTTACCAGGTTTGGGCCTTCCGTGGGCAGCCCCTGAAGCCACAGTGAGAGACTGGGGTTTTATGGGGTCCCCCGGGGCAGAGTAGCTGCCTGCGCTGGGGACCTGGATGTAAGGTCCCACTGCAGCAACTCTGCCGGGCGTGCTCAGCGGTGACTGTGGTGATGATGTGCCATTTACACGGCTCAGCTACAAAAGGGGAGAAGTGAGAGTTAACATTCTCCTAAGTCTGAACGGCTCACTTACTCATTTGTACGGAGGCAACCCCATCGACCTGGAAGATGAGTGTCCAGGAAGGGCGAGACTTCAAGAAGGCCCCCAACCCACAGTCCTGAGTGATCCTCTCTGATAACACCGATCATCTGGGAGCTCCATGCACACCAGGACTACTCTCAGCACACTTCCACCTGTGTAACCCTCTCACCTGGGGGACGCCCTCCTTCCCCAGGGGCATCAGTCAAAGCCTGGGCTCTGAGCCTAGCTCCAAATCCTGTCATGGATCTTTGGCTGGAGTCCTATCTCTGCAGAAGCACTAAGTCCTTCAAGGAGCTAGCTCCCTTAAGTATCAGCTAGAATGCACACAGTAACATTTATTTAGCCATCTATGATGGTTAGCTTTACATATCATTGTGGCTAGACCATGGAACCCAATCGGACAAACACATCTAGATAAACAGGTTTTGCTGGGGGGGGGGGTATTTTCAGATGAGATTAACATTTAAATCAACAAGCTATTAGTAAAGAAGAGTGCCCTCCATATGTGGGTGGGCCATACCCCATCAATTGAAGGCCTTATGAGAAAAAGACTGCAGCCCTCCAAGGAAGAAGGAATTTGCCTGCAGATGGCCCTCAGACTCAAGCTGCAACATCAACAATTCCCGAAATCTTCAGGCTGTAGCTTCCATAACTGTGTGATCCAATTTCCTAAAATCCATCAATCTCTTCCTACTTTCACACATACACCCCCCCCCCCGGTCTGTTTCTCTGGACAACGTGACTAATACACCAGAAATGAGGAACAATATGTAAACAGGCACGGCATGCAGAGTGCATGTGCCCTCTTGGCCTCTGTGTTGCTAAGATCAAGAGGAAAACTGTTATCTGGGATCACAGCACTGCACAGATTAACCACCGACCTTTAAGCTGTTTGGTTAAAAAAAAAGGTAGATCTAGGCCCTGCCCGACTAGCTCAGTTGGTTAGAGTGTTATACCGAAATACTAAGATTGCAGACTCAATCCCCAGTCAGAGCACGTACAGGAAGCCACCAATGAACGCACACCTAAGTGCAACAACAAAGGAATGCTTCCCTCTCCCCGCCCCTTCCTCTCCCGTCTCTCTAAAATCAATCAATCAATTAAAAAAAAAGTATGGATTTGTAAGTAAGAGACTTTTCACTGGAGACCACTGATCACAACAGCCACGGAGCCGGCAGTCTCCTTCCTCCTCTCGCAGCCATCCCGCCATCCCACCCAAGCAAAGCCCCCAAAGCTCCCAAAGTCCACACCTCCCCTCCTGAGAGCACCCTCCAAGCAACAGGAGCCAGCATGGGCACCTGACAAACCATGAAAGCACCAATTACTAAATGTGGACAGGGGACTTTGGGAGGTCCCGTCCCAGCTTGCTTGGCTGTCTGAGCCATTCTCCACTCCAATCAGCTGACTTGGGCACTGCTGCCCACAAACCCTGAGCACCACCAGTGGAGAAAAGAGGAAGTGCCCATCCAGCCACGGTGCACAGCAGTCCCCAATTCACAGCACACCAGCTCTCAGCACCAAGAGCAAGAGCACAACGTGGGGACACCTGTCCGACAACAGGGAGGGGCAAAGTGGCCATAGGCCCAGGACATGGAGTATTACACAAAAGTTACAAGCAGCCTGACCAGGCGGTGGCGCAGTGGATAAAGCGTCTGACTGGGATGCGGAAGGACCCAGGTTCGAGACTCTGAGGTCACAAGCTTGAGTGCGGGTTCATCTGGTTTGAGCAAAAAGCTCATCAGCTTGAGCCCAAGGTCACTGGCTCAAGCAAGCGGTTACTCGGTCTGCTGTAGCCCCACGGTCAAGGCACATATGAGAAAGCAATCAATGAACAACTAAGGTGTTGCAACGAAAAACTGATGATTGATGCTTCTCATCTCTCTCCATTCCTGTCTGTCTGTCCCTATCTCTCTCTCTCTCTGACTCTCTCTGTCCCTGGAAAAAAAAAAAAAAAAAAAGGAAAAGAAAAGAGCCTGGGAATAGGATGCTGTAGGCTACCAGTGTCACCACAATAAATTCAATTAAAAAAGAAAGAAAATAAATAGAAGTCTGTTCAAGAGTTTACAAAGCCCTTCTACCTGGGTTCTAAGAACCTTCACGATGATTCCTGGGGCAAGTAAGACAAATCAGTTTACTGCAAGGACACGAGGCCACACAAGGTTGAGGAATTTGCCCCTGTGACACACTTAAAATGGCAGAGTGAGATCAAACCTTCCCCAGTGGACAAGGGACAGCCCCACACAGCAATGGAGGGTGAGGACACAGCCCGTGGCTGCCCATGGAGGTGGTTTTGATTCATGCACCAGGAAACAAATGCCTCTTTGGGAAAGAGGACTTTCTTCTACTGCCACTTTTATGGTTTACTGCCAGTTTATGTTTCACCATCTGGCTGGACAGGGAAATGCCATTATGGCAAAGATGCACAATGCTGGGCTGAACCATCTGCAGATTATCTCACAGAAATACTTTCTTTTCCACGTGCCTGGATCTTCTTCCCGTACAGACGCTCACGCAGCTCACTGATACGCTTGTCCATCATGGCCACCTCCATGTTGCGTTTATTTAAAAGTTCCTTCTGCTGCTGGAGTTTTGAATTCTGTTCCTGATTAAGCTGATTACGAATCTGCAAAACAGAAAATACAGTTTTTATGATCTGCATTGATTAAACAGTCAAATTCTCATTGTAAGGGAGATTTAAAAAAAAAAGAAAAAGTAACTGAGTTCTTATGTGTATTTACATCTATGCGTTGTTGCTTGTGTGCTACATATTCACAGGTGCAGCACAGAGGAAGCCAGAACAGAGTTCTCCTGGACCCAAACAGGAGTAAACATTGGCAAGCACGCATCCTCTCCTTAGTGTACAGAACGACTGCACCAGTAATGACCGTGGGGACCATGACTTCAATGACCAGTGCCCTGAACACATCCTCCAGGTACCTAAGGCAAGGTGTCTGCTCTCTCCCACAGTCCACCCAATGAGACACCTCACTGCGGAGGCACGGGAAAGTCACACAGGATGGCCTCAGTCACCAACCGGAATGTCCTACCATCTTAGTGGGCTGCACTAGCACCTTAGGTTAGTGGGCTGTAGCCAGCGTCTTAGGAAACGGTGCTGTGCAGACAGAAGGTGGTTCTGTCGTGCTCTCCTCCTCAGAGGCACGTGTGTGTGCTAGCACACTGCATGTGTGTGTTAGACAGGGGGAACATGCTTTTTAACCTAGAAATGTTGTAGCTGGCCACCTTCCTGCTGTGTCCTCATAGCTCTGCTCTCTCTTCCTCTTTTTTTTTTAAAGAGCTTTTTAAAATTATTTTTATTTTATTATTTATTCATGTTTGAGAAGAGAGAGATAGGGAGAGAGAAAGGGGGAGGAGCAGAAAGCATCAACTCCCATATGTGCCTTGATCAGGCAAGCCCAGGGTTTTGAACCGGCGACCTCAGCGTTCCAGGTCGACACTTTATCCACTGCGCCACCAGAAATTGTGGCAGTCCAAAATGTTGGGAATAAGTAAATACAAGTAAATACAGTATATTTGCCACACCTCACCAAAAAAATCTTTAAAAACCCTCCACTTTTAACAACTGCTTAAAATGTTAAAAATCATAAACTCTTATATTTTATTTCTATGCATGTATTACAGAACTTAACCGCAACAAAGTGATTTTTCTTTCTGTAATTAAATATTTTAATTTCATGATATGATATTTCTTCTATCATGTGCTAAAAGACCTGTAAAACTTGCTTCTGCTCAAAAAAGCACCCATTGGACAACAAATGAGAAATAGAAATCTTGAGGGGTCTATGGACTGAACATCTGTGCCCTCCCAAAATTTATACGTAGAAGCCCTCATCCTCAATGGTATTTGGAGGTGGGGCCTTTGAGAAGTAATTTGCCTGAGGTCGTGTGGATGGGGATCTTATAAGTGGCCTTATAAGAAGAGGAAGAGGCCCTGGCCGGTTGGCTCAGCGGTAGAGCGTCGGCCTAGCGTGCGGAGGACCCGGGTTCGATTCCCGGCCAGGGCACACAGGAGAAGCGCCCATTTGCTTCTCCACCCCTCCGCCGCGCTTTCCTCTCTCTCTCTTCCCCTCCCGCAGCCAAGGCTCCATTGGAGCAAGAGATGGCCCGGGCGCTGGGGATGGCTCTGTGGCCTCTGCCCCAGGCGCTAGAGTGGCTCTGGTCGCAATATGGCGACGCCCAGGATGGGCAGAGCATCGCCCCCTGGTGGGCAGAGCGTCGCCCCCTGGTGGGCGTGCCGGGTGGATCCCGGTCGGGCGCATGCGGGAGTCTGTCTGACTATCTCTCCCTGTTTCCAGCTTCAGAAAAATGAAAAAAAAAAAAAAAGAAGAGGAAGAGAGCCTGACTTCTGGTGGCGCAGTGGATAAAGTGTCGACCTGGAACGCTGAGGTCGCCGGTTCAAAACCCTGGGCTTGCCTGGTCAAGGCACATATGGGAGTTGATGCTTTCTGCTCCTCCTCCCTTCTCTCTCCCTACCTTCTCTCTCCCTATCGCTCTCTTCTCAAACATGAATAAATAATAAAATAAAAATAATTTTAAAAAGTTCTTTAAAAAAAAGAGGAAGAGAGAGCAGGGCTATGAGGACACAGCAGGAAGGTGGCCAGCTACAAGTCAGGAAAAGACCCCCACCCTGAACCAAATCTGCCAGCTCTCTGACCTTGGACTTCCGGCCTCCAGGACTGTGAGACATCAGTGTCTGCAGTTTAAGCCCTTCGGTCTATAGAATTTTTTTACAGCAGCTCACGCTGACTCAGACAAGGATTTAACAACAGGCACCTATCTCCTCAAGACAGTTTACACAGACATCCTACATATCACCTAAGGAGGCTTAATTCTTTACTAGTTCATTGTATTGCCGACTAGTTCGGTTCTGAGAACACTAAGTGAAAGAAGCCGGTCACAAAGAACACAGCGGGAACCCACGCGTATGAAATGTCCACAATAGGCAGACCTATAGACAGGAGATCCGTGACTGCTTAGGGCCGGGGGACGAGGTTCTGAAGGGATGGCTAAGGGGCGTGGGGTTTCTTCAGGGGGTGATGAAGACGTTCTAATATTGTGGTGGTAGATATGGAAACCCTCAAAGATACAAAAACCACTAAGTTGTACTTTATATGGGTAAACTATACGTTCTATGAATTACATCTCCAAGCTATTAAAAAAACCCTTGCTACTGAATACATTTTGGGCTGCTATAAGTGAGGACCCACAGCTGGCCCCCGTGCCCGTGGGTCCCGGTGCATACTCAACAGTGCCTGAGAGCAGATGTTCCGGGCCCCCTGCCCGGACCCAGCGGTACCTGCAGCTCTTGGTACAGCTTCTTCAACTCCACGGCTGCCGGCCCTGTGAGCTTGCCGTTATAAGGCTGGAGCCCGTTCAGTTTCCCCTTCTTCAGATCCTCCAGCTGCTGGCTCAGCTGGTCGACTCTCAGAATCGCAGTCTGCACTTCCTGCTTCTTTTCCTGGAACATGGCGCTGAATCTCTCAATCTCAGCAGCTGTAATTTCAGAAAGAAAACAACATCACTCAGTTGATACTCTGTTTCTCATGGGGTTTTGTTATTTTTGTTTGGTGATGTTCCCTTTATGTCTATACATTTAAGTCAATCCAGCACTGCCTAGGGCTGGATTTGGAGAGAAGACTGTGACACACGCAATCCCAAATGCATCTCAGCAGCCCTGGGAACACATGCCGTGACTGCTCACAGGGCAGACAGCTGCATTCTCACTCATTCGTGCGTGCTCTCTCATCAGGGCCATCAGTCCAAAAGCGAGCTGGTCAAGCCACCTGGGACTCTCCTGCACGCACCAACAGCCCCAGGCTCTGTGAGGCCAGGGCTACGTTTTCACGAGATCATGAAGCAGCCACTGGCTAGAGTAATAGAGGAACCAAGAGGACACACTCAACACAAATAGTAAGAGGTAAGCATTCGAATGGCTTATCTTAACCCCCAGATAAATTCAAGTTGTCTAATGACAACAGACTCTGTCTCTCTCTCTTTTTTTTTTTTTACAGAGACAGAGAGAGTCAGAGATAGGGACAGACAGACAGGAACGAAGAGATGAGAAGCATCAATCATTAGTTTTTCGTTGCTACACCTTAGTTGTTCATTGATTGCTTTCTCATATGTGCCTTGACCGCGGGCCTTCAGCAGACCGAGTAACCCCTTACTTGAGCCAGCGACCTTGGGTCCAAGCTGGTGAACTTTTGCTCAAACCAGATGAGCCCGCACTCAAGCTGGCGACCTCGGGGTCTCGAACCTGGGTCCTCCGCTCTATCCACTGTGCCACAGCCTGGTCAGGCTCAACAGACTCTCTTAATGAGCTGAGCCCAGGTGCAAAGGGTGGCCATTACAGCTGAAACAAGAGCATCTTCCTACTGCATTGCTGGGCTGGGAGTCCTGCGATCACTTAGCCTAACCCAGCCCGCCCATTCTCCTGGAGGGGACACAGCCACATTCAGTGCTCAGTGCACTGTCTACACCAGCCCAGACATGGGTGTGTGACTGAGTGTGGGACTGAAGGTGTGGGAAGCTGGGATCTGTCCCCCTCCACGCCTGGAGACCCTAGCGCGATGGCCCATGGCACGTACACAGGTTGCCATTCATAATTTTGCTGTAGTCCACCTGTCCCCTCATGGCACGGATTTTCTTCAGCTTATTTTCCTGGGCTTCGACCCGTTCTTTCAACTTCTGAAGCTTCTCATTTTCAGAGAGAGACTGCTGCTGATGGCGCTCCTGCTGCTTTAGAAAATGTAAACGCTGTTCCTAAAAAAAGAAGGAAACAGCTAATTTTGAAAACTGCAATGTACAATTTCTCTTATACAGTAAAAACCTGAAGTGGGTTCCAGAGTATCACCTATCTTCATATGAAAGAAACACCTGAGGAACCTTGTACACACGAGACCACACAACACGGAGACGAATGAATGTGCATGAACGGGTGCAGGGTGGGAAGCGGGGGAGAGGGGGTGTTCACAAGTGGGTTTCTCTCTGCTTGCTGATCTAAACCATCTGACATCACCGTGCACCCGCAGGAAGCCTGCTGCAGGAGAAGGGAGGCTGGGTGCCCAGGCGGGGCATCTCAGCTCATCCTGGCTGTGGGGCCTGGCCAGTGTCCTGCTCTCAGAGCAGGCCTCCTGCTGCTGCACAGTGGCTTACAAGGGCCCTTATTTAACCTAAAGGGAATGAGCTCTGACAGCAGGGGCCTGGCTACTGAAAAGGGCTGAGATCAGTAAGGAGATAAACCTAATCTGCTAAGTGACATCCCAGTCTAGGAAGTATTTGTTTTCTTTAGGATTAGCTTTTCTAAAACTAATGAAACATTTTATAGTCAAACAAGAACAGGACAATCCTAAAGTAAAAATACATGCAATACTCAACAGTTCTTTTCCCTATTAATAGGAACACATACCTTAAGGATAACAGTCAACATTAAGTCTCCATGGTCCCACGTATGTGCATAAAACATACCTGTGTGACATGCAGTCATTACACACTGCCCTCCAAAGGAAGCACACATGTAAATGAACTTGTGACTCACACTGCTGAGAATACCTGACAATTTTCTTTTTTTATTTTTATTTTGTGACAGGGACAGAGACAGAGAGAGGGACAGATAGGGATAGACAGGAAAGGAGAGAGATGAGAAGCATCAATTCTTTGTTGCGGCACCTTAGTTGTTTGATTGCTTTCTTTTTTTTTTTCTTTTTCTGTCTTTTTCTGAAGCTGGAAATGGGGAGAGACAGTCAGACAGACTCCCGTATGCGCCCGACCGGGATCCACCCGGCATGCCCACCAGGGGGCGATGCTCTGCCCACCAGGGGGTGATGCTCTGCCCCTCCGGGGCGTCGCTCTGTTGCGACCAGAGCCACTCCAGCGCCTGAGGCAGAGGCCGAGGAGCCATCCCCAGCACCCGGGCCATCTTTGCTCCAGTGGAGCCTCGGCTGCGGGAGGGGAAGAGACAGAGAGGAAGGAGAGGGGGAGGGGTGGAGAAGCAGATGGACACTTCTCCTGTGTGCCCTGGCCGGGAATCGAACCCAGGACTTCTGCACGCCAGGCCGACGCTCTACAACTGAGCCAACCGGCCAGGGCCTGATTGCTTTCTTATATATACCTTGACGGGGGGGGGGGGGGGGGACTACAGCAGAGTGAGTGACCCCTTGCTCAAGCCAGCGACCTTGGGCTCAAGCCAGCAACTTTGGGCTCAAGCCAGTGACCCCACACTCAAGCTGGTGAGTCCACACTCAAGCCAGTGACCTTGGGGTTTTGAACCTGGGTCCTCTGCATCCCAGTCCAACGCTCTATCCACTGCGCCACCACCTGGTCAGGCAAAGATTTTTCTTAACAGTAATACTCTTGGATCAATATTTGAAATGGAAATAAAAAGAATTAGAAAATATCATGTTGTCCTGGGATGCTGAGGTCCCAGGTTTGACATCCCATGGTGGCTGGCTTTAGCAAGGGGTCACTGACTCAGCTGGAGACCCCTAGTCAAGGGACATATGAGAAGCAATCAGTGGACAACTAAAGCATCACAACTATGAGTTGATGCTTCGCATCTTTCTCCCTGTCTCCCTCTCTCCTTCCTCTCTCCCTCTCACTAACTGTATACACACACACACACACACACACACACATACATATACACACACACACACACACATATTACATAATACTATATACATTTCATCTTAGAAATGTCAATAATGGGATAAAATACTTTCTGATTTAACTTTTAAGTGTTTTTTATTCTTATAAATCCAATAAACTTTATAAGACAACTTTTAAAAGCAATTTCAACTAAACCTATTATTTACATAAAAGTGGAGAGTACAATGAATACATGGTCATTCAATAAATGAAAAAAGTTGGAACTGGACATTTGGTTAAGAAAATCTACAGATTTCATCCTGACCAGGTGGTAGCACTGTGGATAGTGTCAGACTGGGACATGGAGGACCCAGGTTCGAAACCCCAAGGTTGCTGGCTCATCTGGCTTGAGCGTGGGGTATCACTGGCCTGAGCATAGGATCATAGACATGACCTCATGATCACTGGCTTGAGCCCAAGGTCTCTGGCTCAAGCAAGGGATCAGTTGATCTGCTGAAGGCCCACGGTCAAGGCACATATAAGAAAGCAATCAATGAACAACTAAGATGCCACAATGAAGAACTGATGCTTCTCATCTCTCTCCCTTCCTGTCTGTCTGTCCCTATCTGTCTCTCTCTCTGACTTTCTGCCTCTGTCAAAAAAAAAATCTACAGACTTCACTTATATATGGAACCTAAAAAATAATAAATGAATAAACTTGACAAACAGACTCAGACACAAAGAACAGATGAAGGTCACCAGATGGGAAGGGTGTTGGAGGAAAGGTGTGAGAGCGCAGGGTGAAAAAGGTGAATGGGGTTAAAAAGTACATATTGGTAGTTGTAAAATAGTCACAGGAATATAAAGCAGCAGTTTTCAAACTTTTTACATTTGAGATTCAGTTAAAACAGGAGAATTATTCTGGGGACCGCTAAGGCAGAAAATCACTCTTTGCATAAGCGAATTCGACTAAGATCACTGGGTCTATAATCTTCATAAAACACCAGACTGGTTAACAATTTCACTGACTGGCACAAAATCTCTGGTAGACTGATCCATAGACTGGTGGTTGAAAAACATTGATGTCAAGTATAGCACAGGAATACAGTCAACAAATACTGTAGTAACTCTGATGCCAGGTGGGTACTACAGTTTTTAGGGGGATGACTTTGTGGGTCATGTAAATGTCTAACCACTATGCTGCACATCAGAAACTAATATAATATTCTAAGGTCAACTGTAACTGAAAAGCAAAAAAGTACATTAAACAGAAGAAAATCTTACAGAGAAAGCAATAAGAACCCAGGAAGTGATGTTGACATGTCTTCACAGCAGCTTCCGAACATTTACTATCATTAAAATATGAATAATTTACAGAATGCATGGATGACAGGTCTCAATTTTAAATCTATAACTAAACCATTATTTAGAAAAAATTTAACTCCTCCTGTTAGAGTTTTAACAACAAATGGAGAACTTGTGTAGACATAACAAGCGTGAACTATGCCCCTCACCATAACAGACCAAACTAGTTCCCTGCAGAGTGGCACACAGGGAAGCCCTGAGGACCAAGTGTCACTATCTTTGGGGCCCATGACCAGCATTATCCTCACAGATTGCTGACTTCCTGTAGAACACGTATGCCAACTATGCCTGCCGAGAACACACCAGAGGAAAAAGGAGATGACAACAGAAAGCGTTCTTTCTTTTTAAAATTTATCTCCAATGGGGTAAGGTCAACCACTTCCTGTTGTGCCTGTATGTGCAGGTCAAGGGTCAGATGCCCCCACTCTGACTGACATCTTCCCACTTCAGGAAGCTACGGCATGTAGTTATGCTTTTGGAGATGAGAGACAAGGTGTTGAAGACTTCTGTGACCTGGTGCTACGGACAACTGCTGCCCAGGAATGTACTACCCCAATCTAAAGGGACAACTGAACAGCACACTTTTTGAGCACTGCCCGACCTCTGCTTTTATCGACTTACCTTGGCAACCAACATCTGCTGCTGATTCTCAATTTGCTGTTGCTGCCTCGCTGCCATATCCTGGAGCTCTGAGAGGGTCAGTTCCACACGTGGATGCCCAACCTGCAGAGAAGAGGAAACACTCAGGCTGAGGCGTGTCTGCATAACCAACTTCCCTGGGGTGGAAACGCACACATGTTGAGGTTTTAAATAGGCTCCCTGGAACTCAGGAGAGTACAAAGTAGTCTGGTTTTCTCATAAGAACTTTCCTCATTGTTGAGTACTTTTATTAAATATAAGTAACAGTTTTTCTAACCTACCAGATACTATATTTAATAAGAGGTCCAACTTTAAGCAAACCTTTCCATATGTGTATTGAAGTGACATTCCTCTTTTTTGCACTGCCTTTTTAGGTTTTGGTTTGGGTTTTTTTTTTTTTTGTTTTTTTTTTAGAAAGAGAGAGAGGGAGGGAGTGAGGAAGGAGTATCAACTCATTGCTCCACTTAGTGGTATACTGATTGCTTCTTGTATCTGCCCTGACTGGGGATTAGACCAGTGACCTCTGGCTCAGGCCAAGTCAGCAATCTTGTGCTCAAGTTGGCAACTTTGGGCTTTGAACTGGCAACCTCAGCATCCTGGGTTGACACTCTAACCCCTGCATTGAGTAAATGGGGATGTCAAATGCTTAAGGATATACAAATGTAAGGATGAATGTTATCTCACTATCACCTTGTCTCAAGAAACTATGTAAAATATTATAACATACAAATACCTCAGTAAAACACATATATATGGCCTACACCAAGGACTGACCCAATATTGACAGAATTTTATACAGGAAATGGAGACAGAAGGTAAAGCCTAGAAGCGTGCTAACAAACAGATTTGAAAGTATGCCCTCATTCTCTGCTCATGATAATATAATCGAGAATTTTATTGTGCTTATCTTGTGCTTTGCACTGAACTACACACTTTACATTGAAGCTTCATAACAACACTATCGGTGGGTACTGTTACTTCCCCATTCTGCAGTTGAGAAAACAGGCATAGAGAAGTTCAGATAATCTGCCAAAGTCAGCTGCTTACATGGGCAGAGAGAGCCCTTGCTCTGGACCACCACAGGGAGTCCAGTCTTTCCTAAACATGCCCTGCAGGCATGTGTTCCTGGGCCTGACGTGTTTATGCACGATCACAGTCTTCCTAGCAGACCTGCACCACGGGAAGGAGAAGGGACGGGCCCAAGGGCCCGAGGCTGATGCAAAGGAGCAGACTAGACTCTGATTCTAGCCAGGCCTGCATTCCTCCAATCCCTCCCATGCTGCTGACCATGCAGGTGCACCGTCCTCCTCAGACCTCCACTTTCTACCTCTGGGCCATATGTGCTCTTACCTCCTCCCACCCCATGCCCTCGTCCTCTCACGAAGGTTCTGTCCTGCTCCTCTGCCTCCCGCCTCTCCCAAACCCTGCAGTGCTCAAGCACATTCTTTGCTCTTGGAAAATGGAATCAGGAGTTGTTGTCTTAACCGGAACCCCCATTCTGTTTATCTAAGATCCTGAGCAAGCAGTATGGACCAAGTCCCTTTTCAAAACTAGACACTGTAAATAGCTAAGTTACAGAAACTTCCATTTGAAAAGAAACTTGTTTCTTCTACCAAAAACAGTCTGGTAGAGTCGTCAAAGTTCTCAAAATTTGTTTTAACACTAATAATGTTTCTAATTTCCACCTATTGAGACATTTAAATCACAATAAAAGGTTATTTTTTGAAATCTTCAGAAATTTTACTCCTTAAACATATATATATATATATATATATATATATATATATATATTTTTTTTTTTTTTTTGTATTTTTCCGAAGTAGAAACGGGGAGAGACAGACAGATTCCTGCATTCGCCCGACCGGGATCCACCCGGCACGCCCACCAGGGGGCAATGCTCTGCCCACCAGGGGGCGATGCTCTGCCCCTCTGGAGTGTCGCTCTGTTGCGACCAGAGCCACTCTAGCGCCTGGGGCAGAGGCCAAGGAGCCCGGGCCAACTTTGCTCCAATGGAGCCTCGGCTGCGGGAGGGGAAGAGAGAGACAGAGAGGAAGGAGAGGGGGAGGGGTGGAGAAGCAGATGGGCGCTTCTCCTGTGTGCCCTGGCCGGGAATCGAACCCGGGACTTCTGCACACCAGGCTGACACTCTACCACTGAGCCAACCGGCCAGGGCCTTAAACATATATATATATATTTTTGTATTTTTCTGAAGCTGGAAACAGGGAGAGACAGTCAGACAGACTCCCGCATGTGCCCGACCAGGATCCACCCGGCACGCCCACCAGGGGCAACGCTCTACCCACCAGGGGGCAATGCTCTGCCCCTCCGGGGCATCGCTCTGCCACGACCAGAGCCACTCTAGTGCCTGGGGCAGAGGCCAAGGAGCCATCCCCAGCGCCCGGGCCATCTTTGCTCCAATGGAGCCTTGGCTGTGGGAGGGAAAGAGAGAGACAGAGAGGAAGGAGGGGGAGGGGGGTGGAGAAGCAAATGGGCGCTTCGCCTCTGTGCCCTGGCCGGGAATCGAACCCGGGTCACCCACACGCCAGGCCGACGCTCTATCGCTGAGCCAACCGGCCAGGGCCTTAAACATATTTTTGATAAGAGAAAAACAATCTCCATTTAACAAATCTTTCAATTTACATTAATTTCTTAATTTTACTACTTAAAGAAACAAACTATTTCTTTGGTCTCCTCTCCCCACCAATGACTTAGAATAACAATGTAAAGAGGACAGGAGAGTCTGGCCTGTGGTGGTACAGTAGATAGATCGTTGACCTGGAACACTGAGGTCACAGGTTTGAAACCCTGGGCCTGCCCGGTCAAGGTACATATGACAATCAATCAATGAACAACAACAGTAAAACAACTGAGTTGATACTTCTCGCTCCCCGTCACTCTCTTTCCTCTCTGTAAGACTAAAAAAAAAAATAAAAGGCAGGAGAGAAATTTAACTGTATTCTGATACTTATATCTGCGGACACGATAGAGCTCTTTGTATGTGTTGTGTTGCCTGTATATTTCTAACTAGAAAACTAAGATATAATATGTTATCATAAGCAACTCAGATATTATAGCTTACGTATTTAATAAAATTTTATTGGAAGTAGAGCTGACATGCAGAAAACTATAAAAATCACAGTGTACAGGCCCTGGCCGGTTGGCTTAGCGGTAGAGCGTCGGCCTGGCGTGCGGGGGAACCCGGGTTCGATTCCCGGCCAGGGCAATAGGAGAAGCGCCCATTTGCTTCTCCACCCCCCCCCTTTCCTCTCTGTCTCTCTCTTCCCCTCCCGCAGCCAAGGCTCCATTGGAGCAAAGGTGGCCTGGGCGCTGGGGATGGCTCCTTGGCCTTTGCCCCAGGCACTAGAGTGGCTCTGGTCGCTGCAAAAGCAACGCCCCGGAGGGGCAGAGCATCGCCCCTGGTGGGCGTGCCAGGTGGATCCCGGTCGGGCGCATGCGGGAGTCTGTCTGACTGTCTCTCCCCGTTTCCAGCTTCAGAAAAAAAAAAAAAAAAAAAAAAAAAAAAAAATCACAGTGTACAGCTCAATGAGTTATTTCAAAGTAAACACTTGTGTAATTTGATTGTATTTTAAGTGGGTTATAAATACACAAGCCATCATAAACCAGTGAGTTGAATAATATGCAACATCTTATATTTCAGTACACATTCCCTTAATTGTTCAATGAGAATATTTAGCAAAAAGAAGCGCCTTTTCAGAGTTTAATAAAAAACCTTTGATGCAAATTAGACCCTTTTATGATGGGCCTATCTTTATGCACGCTCTTCCTGGGAACTAACCCCCAGAGCAACAATTCTAACTTCTCCACATGAACCGGATTTATTCAAACAAACCTATGACCTCATTCCTTGCTTATTCTCATTACATCTAATAAGAAATCAACCTATTCCCTTGGGCACACTGAGGTCCCTCATTTTAGGAGAGTTACCTGATGAGCTCAAGTTCAAGTCACAGAGAGGACAAGCCCCTTGTAGGACCAGTAAATTAGCAGAAAAGCCCTCTCAGTGACAGCCAGCAGGCTTCTGTGAATGCCAGCTCCACTTTCCTTCCTACAGGGCTCAGGGTCCCCTTTCAGGCCAACATTCTAGAACTCTGGATCCCAGGGAGAGTACTGATGCTCTCCAGCCTAACCCTGATAGCACCCATTCTCCATGACACACAGAGCCCACCCAACTCCAGGTCTAACTGACTCTCCACCCCCAGCCCCCAAGAGCAGAGAAAACGGAAGTCTCCCCACCACACCATCACCTATCTGGTCATATCATCCCCTTCTTTCTCCAAATTTCTACAAATCTGCTTGCAAAAACACTGAGAGACTTTATTCCCTCTAACATACAACACTTTTACATACAAAATACTAACCTGTGAAAAAACTTATACCAGGGACACTAGCTAATGAGAGACTTCCAGGTTCTGTGTAGGTCCTAGCGCATTCGACACCCACAGCACCTGCCTAGTGCCTGGCCACAGCCTTCAATCAATGATCAAGGTCTGCTGAATGGACTTACAAGCGACTCAAATACTCCCAGATCCTTCTATCATCCCCAGATCACACTCCAACATGGGTAGCATCTTTTCAAACTCACAGTGTGGCCACCACCCAAGCTGAGACATTGAACATTTCCATCACCCTAGAAAGTGCCCTACTGGGCTCCTCCTCCCCCAACCACTCCTCTGTAGGGGGGGTGGGGGGGAGTGCTGTGCCAGGATGGCCCAGCTCTGTTTGCTCTGGAATTTCATGTCAGTGGGACCCTACAGTTGGTACTTCTTCACATCTGGCTTCTTTCACACAGCACTGTTCATGTTTTAGAGATTCATCCAGGCTGTTCCATGCACCAGTGGTTCCTTCCTTCCCACTGCTGAACAGTACGTAGGAGTACGGATAGACCACAGTTTGTTTATCCATGTCTTCTGAAGGACGTGGATTTTCCTTACTTTTTGGCTCTGAGGAATAAAGCACCTTGAACATTCATGTACCAGGATTTATGGACAAAATGTCTGATTTTCTTAGATGATCAATTTTAAGAAGTGAAACTGGTGGGAACAGTGCACAGAAACTGCCAGACTGTTTACCGAAACGAGGGCCGTCTTATACTCCCACGAGCAACGTGAAGTCCTAGCTTCTTCAGGCCCTTGTTGACACTTGTTCACATTTTAATTATTCATGTTTTAAATAAAGTGTTAACCTCTTGGCAAAGAAAAGATTCCATGTAAGTGTTATTTTGATTGGTAATAAAAGTAAGCATAAAAATATCCATAATAAAGCTCTCAATCCAAAATGTATTATGATTAGATTTTCAATAAATAAGCTAAGCTCACAATTTGCCAAAAGTTAGATATGAAAAGGCAGGCCCTGGCCGGTTGGCTCAGCGGTAGAGCGTCGGCCTGGCATGCGGGGGACCCGGGTTTGATTCCCGGCCAGGGCACATAGGAGAAGCGCCCATTTGCTTCTCCACCCCCACCCTTCCTCTCTGTCTCTCTCTTCCCCTCCCGCAGCCAACGCTCCATTGGAGCAAAGATGGCCCGGGCGCTGGGGATGGCTCCTTGGCCTCTGCCCCAGGCGCTAGAGTGGCTCTGGTCGTGGCAGAGCGATGCCCCGGAGGGGCAGAGCATCGCCCCCTGGTGGGCAGAGCTCCGCCCCTGGTGGGTGTGCCGGGTGGATCCCAGTCGGGCGCATGCGGGAGTCTGTCTGACTGTCTCTCCCCGTATCCAGTTTCAGAAAAATACAAAAAAAAAAAAAAAAAAGAAGAAAAAAAAGAAAAGGCAGTTTACTTCCCAGGTTAATGTCTCATTTGAACTAATTATGTGTATGTGTATCAGTCACAAGTCATCAAACTATTAAAATAAAGTATGTTTGAAAAAAACAGGTTAGGACCTGGCCGGTTAGTTCCGTTGGTTAGAATATTGTCCTGACACACCAGATTGTGGGTTTGCTCCCTGGTCAGGGCACATATAAGAATCAACCAATGAGTGCACGACTAAGTGGAACAACAAATCGATCTCTCTCTCCTTTCCTTCCTCTCTCCTGTCTTAAATCAATTTAAAAAATAAATTTAAAATCAATTTAAAAAATAAATAACCAAAAAACATGTGATAAGAACAAGATTTTTATAAATATTAAGAAACAACCCTGGCCGGTTGGCTCAGCGGTAGAGCGTCGGCCTAGCGTGCGGAGGACCCAGGTTCGATTCCCGGCCAGGGCACACAGGAGAAGCGCCCATTTGCTTCTCCACCCCTCCACCGCGCTTTCCTCTCTGTCTCTCTCTTCCCCTCCCGCAGCCAAGGCTCCACTGGAGCAAAGATGGCCTGGGCGCTGGGGATGGCTCTGTGGCCTCTGCCTCAGGCGCTAGAGTGGCTCTGGTCGCAACATGGCGATGCCCAGGATGGGCAGAGCATCGCCCCCTGGTGGGCAGAGCGTCGCCCCTGGTGGGCGTGCCGGGTGGATCCCGGTCAGGCGCATGCGGGAGTCTGTCTGACTGTCTCTCCCTGTTTCCAGCTTCAGAAAAATGAAAAAAAAAAAAAAAAAAAAAAGAAACAGCCTGACCAGGCGGTGGCGCAGTGGATAGAGCATCAGACTGGGATGCAGAGGACCCAGGTTCAAGACCCCGAGGTCGCCAGCTTGAGCGCGGGCTCATCTGGTTTGAGCAAAAAGTCCACTAGCTTGAACCCAAGGTTGCTGGCTCCAGCAAGGGGTTACTCAGTCTGCTGAAGGCCCACGGTCAAGGCACATATGAGAAAGCAATCAATGAACAACTAAGGTGTTGCAACGTGCAATGAAAAACTAATGATTGATGGTTGATGCTTCTCATCTCTCTCCGTTCCTGTCTGTCTGTCCCTGTCTATCCCTCTCTCTGACTCACTCTCTGTCTCTGTAAAAAATAAATAAATAAAATTAAAAAAAAAAAAAAAGAAACAACTCCAACTCACTTGATAATTACAGTTGAAAGCTTTAGATCACAAGCTAGTTGATGACGGATTTGTGTGTGTGTGTGTGTGTGACAAAGACAGAGAGATGGACAGGAACAGAGATAGGGAGAGATATGAGAAGCATCAATTCTTTGACATCTTATTTGTTTGTTGATTGCTGGTGAGCCCATGTTCAAGCTGGCGACCTCAGGGTTTTGAACCTGGGTCCTCTGTGTCTTCGTCCAACGCTCTAACCACTGTGCCACTGCCTGGTCAGGCTGATGATGTGGCTTTAATACAGGGGTCGGGAACCTTTTTGGCTGAGAGAGCCATGAATGTCACATATTTTAAAGTGTAATTCTGTGAGAGCCATACAACGACCCGTGTACATTATGCATTATCCAATAAAAATTTGGTGGTGTCCTGGAGGACAGCTGTGATTGGCTCCTGCCACCCACAACCATGAACATGAACGGTAGGAAATGAATGGATTGTAATACACGAGAATGTTTTATATTTTTAACGTTATTATTATTTTTATTAAAGATTTGTCTGCGAGCCAGATGCAGCCATCAAAAGAGCCAATCTGGCTCGCGAGCCATAGGTTCCCAACCCCTGCTTTAATCGAATGTATTTTTGTCTCCTTGGGTAATGAATGACATAAATATAATTAAGAAACTGGTGTTACAGCATTTCAGTTATTAAAAACATATAATAAAGTTTCTCAAAACAAACCATTTTAGACAATTATGCAATATACATGTCTCCCATTCTAAGCCACTAGTGATATATTTTTGTAGATTTTTAGTCTTTCCAAATATTACTAAGAAGACTTAGTTTTACATCCCATCTAATGTGCTACGGAAACACCCTGCCAATGTGCATCACATGTGTTTTTCCAGTACATGCCAAAAACTAACAAAGACTGCAAATCCATCTGTGAAAACAAAAACAGATCCACCACTTTGCACAGTATCTGTTCAGTAAGGACTCTTCACTACCGTGGTTCTTGAAAAATTATGCCATCTTCCAGACATTTTTTTTTGGTATAATGACTCATCCAGAAACACACTAAATAATGCATTATAAGAAGTGATATTATGACACTACAGTTTTAGGCAAATAAACAGTCATCAATTCACACAACACAAGTGCTCCTCGGAAAACAGGATATGGCACAGCTGACTTGCACGTCTTACTTGAATGAGTACACATGGTGAGCTTTGAGTTCAGACACCCAGTGTTGAGGAAGAAGGGATGTCTTTTTTTTTTTAATTTTATTTATTCATTTTAGAGAGGAGAGAGGGAGAGAGAGACACAGAGAGAGAGAGAGGAGAGAGAGACAGGGGGGAGGAGCTGGAAGCATCAACTCCCATATGTGCCTTGACCAGGCAAGCCCAGGGTTTCAAACCGGCGACCTCAGCATTTCCAGGTCGACGCTTTATAAAATATTTTCTGTGTGCCAGGCATTAAACTAAGCACTTTATTTTATTAATTTATTTTATTTATTTTTTTTTTTAGAGAGGAGAGAGTGTGACAGAGAAAGAAGGGGGGGGGAGGAGCAGGAAGCATCAACTCCCATATGTGCCTTGACCAGGCAAGCCCAGGGTTTTGAACCGGTGACCTCAGCGTTTCCAGGTCGACGCTTTATCCACTGCGCCACCACAGGTCAGGCTTTTTTTTTTTTTTTTTTTACAGAGACAGAGTCAGAGAGAGGGACAGACAGGCAGGAACAAAGAGAGATGAGAAGCATCAATCATCAGTTTTTCGTTGCGACACCTTAGTTGTTCATTGATTGCTTTCTCATATGTGCCCTGACTTGGGCCCTCAGCAGACCGAGTAACTCCTTGCTCAAGACAACAACCTTGGATCCAAGCTGGTGAGCTTTGCTCAAACCAGATGAGCCCGCGTTCAAGCTGGCGACCTCAGGGTCTTGAACTTGGGTCCTCTGCATCCCAGTTTGACACTCTATCCAGTGCACCACCGCCCTGTCAGGCAGAAGGGATGTCTTTTATGACTCTCTGGTCCACTGCACATGCACACTACCTCTGCCTGTTTTCAAGTGCTCTCCTGTTTAGTTTTTTTTTTTTTTTTTTTTTGTATTTTTCTGAAGCTAGAAACAGGGAGAGACAGTCAGACAGACTCCTACATGCGCCCGACTGGGATCCACCCGGCACGCCCACCAGGGGGCGACGCTTTGCCCACCAGGGGGCAATGCTCTGCCCCTCCAGGGCGTCGCTCTGTTGCGACCAGAGCCACTCTAGCGCCTGGGGCAGAGGCCAAGGAGCCATCCCCAGCGCCCAGGCCATCCTTGCTCCAATGGAGCCTTGGCTGCGGGAGGGGAAGAGAGAGACAGAGAGGAAGGAGAGGGGGAAGGGTGGAGAAGCAGATGGGCGCTTCTCCTGTGTAACCTGGCTGGGAATCGAACCTGGGACTTCTGCACGCCAGGCCGACGCTCTACCACTGAGCCAACCGGCCAGGGCCCTGTTTCGCTTTTGTTACCCTCAAGAAGCATTCCTGTCCTATAACTTTGAGTGCAATCTCCTTAAAAGTTGAAAATTGATAAATGATGCAAAAGTAAAGTCACATTTCAAGTCATCCCAAAGAATGAGTCATTGCATCTCTCCAACTATACATACTGTGAAGCCTTCTTTTTCTCCTTTAGCAAAATACAACAAATGTTCATCACATGACTGTTATTTCCCAGCCATATCTATGTGCTGTTTATTACTTATACTGGCATGTCTTCATTGTTTACTTCAAATATTTTATAATTGTGAAAATGATTTGGGAACCACCAGCCCACCTTTATCTCACAAGCCAGCTTTGTGGTTGAGTAACAGAGCACGCCTAAAGCCGGTCACTTAGAACAACAGTAAACACTCGTCCTGGCTCACCGTGGGTGAAAGATTCCAGAGCAGCTTGGCAGGGCTGTGCCAGCTTCAGAGTTCTCACGGGGTTGAGTCAAATGTCCGCCAGGCTGTGGAGAACACACCTCGCCCACTCCCACCTGTGAGCCGAGTCACTCTGGTGGCTCTCTGAAGGAGCTCGAGATCCAGTTCCCATGGCCAAGTTCACAGTCTTATTTGGAAGCCCTGCCTGCAGGGCTTCAACCTCCACATGTCTAAAACCAAACTCCTCCCTTTCCAACCTTGGCCTGCTCCAGAAATCCCTACTCTGTTCAGGGCTCTCACACCGTCTCTGACCGGAGCCCGCCCCACCCCAGGCACAATCGGCTGTAGCTCAGGGCTCTGATATCTCTGACATCTGGTCTTGCCTCTCTGTTCCAGAACCAACACTTCTCCCCTCTATATTTCTGCTCACATTCTTCCTCTGTCCACAGAGCTCTTCCCCCACTCTAAACTCTACCTATCCTGTAGATCTAGTGGCAATGCCATCTGCTTCCTGAAGTTTGTCCTGATCCCCTCAGGAATCTCTCATACAATTGTTCTGTCACTCACCATCTGACATCACTTCCGGAGCTGGGAAAGAACTCAGTATTTTTAACAGACTCTGAATGCTAGAGATGCAACACTTCATGAGCACTTGCTACAGTAAGTCAGACACTTCCATCTACCTGGGGTTACAGTTGCCTTAGTGGATGCCCACAAAGCCCCATGAGAAGACAGCTGGTTTCATTCAGGGGACAGCTGAGTCCCTGCAGCTCTGGGCGGGTCGGGGGCAGAATCCAGACCTGAATCCGCTCTGCCAATGGCCGCAAGCTAGGCATGCTTTTCCATCGCCAGGGGGCCCTGCCCCCCAGGTTTTTCTTACTGGGCTGCGGCATGCACGTATTGTTGATCCTGCCGACGGCCATTTATTGCAGTATCAAAAAGGTAAACATTTATTGATTTATTGTTAGGCTGAATTATTTGAAAATGCTGTTTATGAAGATAAAAATGGTTAAACATCGATATTTTCAAATGGATCAACCTAACAGAAGGGATTAATTTTTCGTCCCTTGAAAAATATAACCAGCTAAAGATAGTTTTATTCTAGCATATAATAATACAGAAATTCAATAAAGAGAAAAATGAGAATCGAAGTAACTCCTGATTTTTGGAAAATTATGAGAAATGACAAGATAAACTAGTTGATACTGTCCTGCCCAATAACACTGAGGGCTTCCTGGACGAAGCAGGACAGCTGAAGAGGTCTGCCAGCCATTGCTCTATTATTTCGGAGAAGTCTACAAAAGCCTGGCTCCACCTTTGACTTTCTTGGAACAATTTCATACAAGCAGATACAAATGAATTAAAATAAACTTATTTAAAGCCTCAGGTCTAACGATTTTGAGAGATGATTTTTAAGGAATTTCTTTTCTCGGATAGTAAGTAACATTTTTCATATAAAATAAAATGTTTCTGCCTGACCTGTGGTGGCGCAGTGGATAAAGTGTCAACCTGAAAACACTGAGGTCTCCGGTTCAAAACCCTGGGCTTGCCTGGTCAAGGCACATATGGGAGTTGATGTTTTCTGCTCCTCTCTTCTCTCTCTCTCTCTCTCTCCCCCTCTCTCTTTCTCCCCCCTCCCTTCTCTAAAAATGAATAAATAAAAAATATTTAAAAAAAAAATAAATAAATAAAATGTTTCTTTTAAGATTTCTTTAAAGAAAGTATCTGTTAGCTAAGAATGACTTCTCTTGTTTATGCTATCATCTAAGGTGATAGTTTTTTTAAACTGTAGTTTGTAGATAAGGGGATGCCTTTCAAGCTTGTAGCTCCATAACCCTGAACATTTATTTTCAAACACTCTGAACGTACACCTCTCTGAGGTTCAAGTCCATAGCTGTGGCTCTACTGTATAGCAAGCAACAACCCGACACAGGCTCCCTGTCTCCACTCTCATTCTCACACCCAAGACAGATCTGTTAACCCCGTCCTTCTCTTGCTCAAACCCTACAGGGTTGGGCCCAGGCTCAGCACAGTGAAGACCTGCCTCTGTCCAGTGCTCAGCTCCCCTTCCTCCTCAGCAGGGGCCCTCTGCCCAAGCCCCCACTTCTCAGGCTCCACTGTTCCCAACGTGTCTCTAACACGGCCCCAGGGTCTCAGGCCCTACCTCCATCTGCTCTCCACCTCAGGAAGTTGCTCAGGCCCCGCCCTCTCATGCTGGAGCCTCTTCCCCTTCCAGCACACTGGTCATCGTACACTGTGATTCAGGTGTTCACGCACCTGTTTCCAAAAACACCCTTCCTTTCTCTATAAAATTTGAGAATAGACTTCAAGCAGTCGTCACCAGACACTTGGCTTCTGGCTGAGTGGGGTTTTTTTTAAATTTTTCTTTTAAATTTTATTTTATTTTAAAGTTTTATTTATTGATCTTAGAGAGAGGAAGGGGGAGAGGGAGAGAGAAAAAGAATGGGGAGGGGCCATCAACCTGTTCCCATAAGTGCCTGACAGGGATTGAACTGGCAACCTCTGTGCATCTGGACAATGCTCCAACCAACCAGGCCATCCAGCCAGGGAGTTAATTTATTGATTTTAGAGAGAGAGGAACGGAGGGAGAGAGAGAGAAACATCGATTTGCTGTTCCCTTATTTATGCACTCATTGGTTGATTCTTGTATGTGCCCTGACTGGGGATCAAACCCACAACTTTGCGTATCAAGATGACGGTCTACCCAACTGAGCTACCTGGGCCATGTAGACTTATTTTTATCACATAAAATAATCAGTAAAATGGAGTCTAACATCTCATTATATTCTAGAGCTGAAAATAATTACTAAGTCTCATAGATGATGAAGAGTCCATTAGATATATAAAACGTATACCACTTACCATTCCCCCATAATAATACTACAATGTTCTGATATCCTATAAATATGAATTACTCTTATGATTAAAGTTCGCTCACATCAATTCAGTTCATTCCAACATACACATCTATACCCAAGGCAAGTGGCTAGGAATGATGAGGGCTAGAAAGATCAGCAGGAAAATAGGGCTCTCAAAGAACAAATAATAGCAAGAGAAAAAACCAACTACATGCCACCTGAGTGCTACAAGCAAACACTATGGGAACTGCTCTATTTCCAACAGTATAGCCTACAATACATGCTGAACAGCATCCTTGATATCAACATATTAAAGGCAAGATAAAACATAAAAACCTATTTCTTTTTTATTATTATTATTCAGTGAGAGGAGGGGAGGCAGAGACAGACTCCAGCATGCACCCTGACTGGGATCCACCCAGCAAATCCAATGAGGGGTGATGCTCTGCCCATCTGGGGTGTTGCTTCATTGCTCAACAACCAAGCTCTTCTTAGAACCTGAGGTGGAGGCCATGGAGCCATCCTCAGCATCTGGGGCCAACTTGCTCCAATTGAGCCATAGCTGCAGGAGGAGGAAAGGGAGAGGGGGGAGAGGGAGGGGGAGGGGGAGGGAGGGGAGGGGGAGGGGAGGGAAGAGGGGAGGGGAGGGGAGGGGAGGGGAGGGGAGGGGAGGGGAGGGGAGGGGAAGAGAAACAAGAGAGGAATGGGTGGAGAAGCAGATGGGTGCCTCACTTGTGTGCCCTGACCAGGAATTGAACCCATGACATCCACACACCAAGCCAACACTCTACCATTGAGCCAACCGACCAGGGCCAAAAACCTATTTCTAAAAGCTTCACTGAGTTGACACAACAGTAAGGAAGCCACTGGGGCCAAAAATAGTAAGAGAGCGAAAGCTCTGGGCACTGAGGGCACACCAAGGCGGCTTGTGCCCTGACAGTCTGTCCCACCTGTAGATCTGCCTTCCAGAGCTGCTAAAGCCTGGCATTAAGAAAGAAAAGACGAGGCCCTGGCCGAATGGCTCAGTGGTGGAGCGTCGGCCTGGTGTGCAGGAGTCCCGGGTTCGATTCCCAGCCAGGGCACACAGGAGATGCGCCCATCTGCTTCTCCACCCCTCCCCCTCTCTTTCCTCTCAGTCTCTCTCTCCCCTCCCGCAGCCAAGGCTCCATTGGAGCAGGGTTGGCCCAGGCGCTGAGGATGGCTCTATGGACTCTGCCTCGGGCGCTGGAATGGTTCTGGTTGCAGCAGAGCAACGCCCCAGATGAGCAGAGCATCGCCCCCTGGTAGGCATGCCGGGTGGATCCCGGTCAGGCGCATGCGGGAGTCTGACTGCCTCCCCGTTTCCAACTTTGGAAGAATACAAAAAAAAAAAAAAGAAAGAAAAGACGAGCCTGGCCTTTGGTGGTGCAGTGGATAGGGCATCGTCCTAGAATGCTGAGGTTGCTGGTTCGAGGCCTGGGGCTTGCAGGCTCAAGGTACTTTCGATAAGCAATCAACGAACAACTGAGGTGGGGCAACTATGAGTTGATACTTCTTGCTGTGCCCCCCCCATATTCCCCTAACTATAAAATCAATAAATAAAAATCTTAAAATAAAAAAAAATAAAAAATAAAAAAAGAAGAGCGTTGGCCTGGCGTGCGGGGGACCCGGGTTCGATTCCCGGCCAGGGCACATAGGAGAAGCGCCCATTTGCTTCTCCACCCCCACCCCCTCCTTCCTCTCTGTCTCTCTCTTCCCCTCCTGCAGCCAAAGCTCCATTGGAGCAAAGATGGCCCGGGCGCTGGGGATGGCTCCTTGGCCTCTGCCCCAGGCGCTAGAGTGGCTCTGGTCGCAGCAGAGCGACGCCCCGGAGGGGCAGAGCATCGCCCCCTGGTGGGCAGAGCGTCGCCCCTGGTGGGCGTGCCGGGTGGATCCCGGTCGGGCGCATGTGGGAGTCTGTCTGACTGCCTCCCCGTTTCCAACTTCAGAAAAATACAAAAAAAAAAAATGTTAAAAAAAAAAGAAGAAAGACAAGGACCAACCCAGGGAGGGTGGAGAGTCCAACAGGAGATGCCCACTTACATCCAGGACTCCAACAAGCTATAGCCTCAGAGAGAGCCTGAACGAGAAACATCCACACACACACCGACAGAAGGGGGTGGCAGGTCCATCACAGTCCGAGTAAAGAGTGAACAACCGTCCCTAGAATCTGTAACCACAGCCTTAATGCAAGCTTCCTGGCCCACTAAGGGGACCACAGAGTGAGCCTATGTGCATACACAGCTACTGACCAAAGCACATGCAAACCCCCTGGGAAATCCTACCTCCACCCAGGATTCAAAAATGCTGTGCCTGACCAGGCGGTGGCGCAGTGGATAGAGCATTGGACTGGGATGCAGAGGACCCAGGTTCAAGACCCCGAGGTCGCCAGCTTGAGCATGGGCTCATCTGGCTTGAGAAAAAAAAAAAAAAAAAAAAAAAAAATTGCTTACAAGTAAAGTTCTAAGAAAATTAGTAGTTCATTGCCCAAAAGCATAACACACACAATCAAAGCACCATGACTAAAAGCTAGCAAAAGCAACATATGAAAATATTAAAATAGCTATGGTAGCCCTGGCCTGGTAGCTCAGCTGGTTAGAGCACCATTCCAACACACTAAGGTTGTGGGTTTGATCCTCAGTGAGGACACATACCAGAATAGACCAATGAGCCTGATCTGGGGTGGCGCAGTGGGTCAAGCATCCACCTCGAACACTGAGGTTGCCAGTACAAATCCTTGGGTTGCCTGGTCAAGGCACATAGAGGAAGCAACTACTACGAATAGCCATTTCCTGCTTCTCCCCACTCTTTCTCTCCCCTCTCTCTACAAAACTCAATAGATAAAATCTAAAACAATAAAATAAACCAATGAATGAACAAATAAATAAAACAACAAATTGGTTTTTCTCTAAATAAATAAATAATAGCTAGGTTAGTGTATTTAAAGAAATAAAAAAAGCTTAAAATCTTGGCAGAGTAACTGAAAAGAGCCACTGTAACTTCTAGAATTGAAAATTTTAATGAATTTACAAACCACTTTATTGAGGTATAATTGACATGATAAACTGCACACATCCGAAGTGTACAATTTTGACATTCTGACAAATTTATAATCATGAGAACCACCAAAAACAAGAAAATGAACGAACAAAGCCATCACTTGTCAGATTTCCTGTAGCTCCTCTGTAATCCCTTCTTCCTGCAGCTCCCTGCACCCCTTCCTACCCCCAGGTCCCCAGGCCACCACTCACCCACCTCCCGTTACCAGAGATTGGTTCCCCTTTTCTAGAATTCTATATAAATGGACTCCTACAGCATGCACTATTGTCCGGCTCCCGGCTTTCAGCATAAAAACTCAAGACTCCTCCATGTGGCAGCATGTGGCAGTGGTTTACTCCTCTGACCTCTCAGTGACATGTCCCTGTATGGACAGACCACAGTTTGTCCTCTCACCTGCATAGACAGACATCAGGGCTTTCTCTAGATTTTGGCTACCATGAATCAAGCTGCTATGAACATTCGTGTACAAGTCTATATGGATACTTGCTTTCTTTTCTCTTAGGGAAATACTTAGAAGCAGAACTGCTGGGTCATATAATAGATTTATTATGTTCAACTTTTAAAGACACTGCCAAGCTGTCTTCCAGATTATACCATTCCCAACAGCATTGCACCAGAGTTCCAGGCTTTCCATATTCTTGCTAACACTTGTTATGACCAGTTTTTTAATTCAGATATTCTAATAGGTAACCACAGTTCCTCACTGTGGTTTAGCCTTGTACTTTCCTAAAAATAAATATTGAACATCTTCCCATGTGCTTACTTGACATTCATATATTTTCTTTGGTGAGGCATCTATTCAAATTTTTGCCTCTTTCTCTTTTTTTTTTTTAATTTTTCTGAATCTGGAAAAGGGGGGAGACAGTCAGACAGACTCCCGCATGCGCCCGACCAGGATCCACCCGGCACGCCCACCAGGGGCCACACTCTGCCCAGCAGGGGGCGATGCTCTGCCCCTCCAGGGGGTCGCTCTGCCGCGACCAGAGCCACTCCAGCGCCTGGGGCAGAGGCCAAGGAGCCATCCCCAGTGCCCGGGCCATCTTTGCTCCAATGGAGCCTTGGCTGCGGGAGGGGAAGAGAGAGACAGAGAGGAAGGAGGGGGTGGGGGTGGAGAAGCAAATGGGCGCTTCTCCTGTGTGCCCTGGCCGGGAACCGAACCCGGGTCCCCCACACGCCAGGCCGACGCTCTACCGCTGAGCCAACCAGCCAGGGCGCCTCTTTCTCTTAAAACTGCATTATTTCTTATTTAGTTTTAGAGTTCTTTATATATTCTGGATACAAGTCCTTTATCAGGCATAGAATTTGCAAGTATTTTCTCCCAGACTCTGTCCTGCCTTTTCATAATAAATACTATTAAAAGCACATTATACGTACTACACAGCCAAACAAACAGCTGAAGACAGAATTCATGAACTAAAAGATGTATCTTAAATGATCTAGAATACAGTACAAAGAGACAAAGAAAGTAAAAATATGAAAGAGAAATGAAGTGACAAGGAGAATAAAATGAAAGTATCAACCTGTTTCATCAGAGTTCCAAAAGAAAACACAAAGAATGTAGAAGAACACCTGTGGAGATGTAGTTTCCAGACTTGCTGACAGATGCCAATTCCCAGAATCAGTCAATTCAACAATGCCAAACAGGAGAAATTAAAAGAAATTCACACCTAATTCTGCTCAAAATAAAGGATTACTTAACCCTCATTTCATTAAGTAATAAAATGCCATTAAATGACAGTAAAAGGATTTTCAATATCAAATAATATAAAACCACAAAACAGGAATAACAGGAGTGAAGATGACAGAAATGTTAGGTACCTTAAAAGAGAGTGGAGAAGAAGTAACAGTAACCTGGCTGGTAGCTCTGAGACAGACCTCCAGATAGAAAAAAGTTAAGATTAGACAGACATCCCGGTTACATCATGGAGGCCACAAAAGACTGGGACCTGACCCTGCCACGTGACTGGGGGAAGGGAAGCAGAGGGCACCTCACACAGGCAGCCTGAAGGAAAGACACTGGGGACGTGGTCGATCCCCAGCTCTGTGCTCCTGGTGAAGTCTAGAAGTGTATTCTCTAGACAACTGAAATGCTATCTGGCACAGCTGAGTCCTGGGTACCATATGGAAAACAAGGGGACTGAGTGACCATATTAATAATAAATGCTTCCAGAAATAACTCTCAGGCTTATGGTCACTATTTGAACAAACCTAACAAGAATATTCAACAGGGAGAGAACAGTCTTTTCACTGAATGGTGCTAGGATAACCGGATATTCGCATGCAAAAGAATGAATTGGGGCCCTACTTCACAACACACACAAAAAATAGCTCAAAATGGACCACATACCTAAAAAGCTGCAGCTATCAAGCTCTTAGAAGGAAACAGGAGGCAGCATCAACTTGGCAAACTTACTAGACATGCAGTACAGGACTGAGGCAGAAAGTGACTCCATTGTAGCCAGGCTGGCTGAGGAAACAGGAGGAAGTGCTTCCAGAACACCAAGTGGGATGGTGCTGGGCAGGAGAGTCCACACAGCCAGCCTGAGACTGCTGTCCTCAGAGAGGCCTGCTTGCCCCTGCCCTCTGTGGAATTTAAAATTTAGGTGGGTGCCCACCATTCCCAGAACCATTAAGAGTGGCTCACTGGCCTGACCTGTAGTGGCACAGTGGATAAAGCGTCAACCTGGAAACGCTGAGGTTGCCCGTTCAAAACCCTGGGCTTGCCTGGTCGAGGCACATATGGGAGTTGATGCTTCCTGCTCCTCCCCCCTTCTCTCTCTCTCTCTCTCTCTCTCTCTCTCTCTCCCCCCCCCCCTCTCTCCCCTCTCTATAATGAATAAATAAAATCTAAAAAAAAAAAAGAGTGGCTCACTGCACCTAAACGGATTGTGCAAATACTATGATTTGTGTTAATGCCTGCTTTTCTTCTGGGACTCTGGAGTTTTGGTATTTTCCAGGCAGAGGCTGCCGGCTCCCAGTAAAAAGCCTGGGCAGTGGCCTCCAATGAGCTGCTCTGGTGACAGCGTTTCGCACGTGTTGTCTCAGTCTGTTACAGGAGGGGTTAAGTGTGTCCTGTGTGCCCCCCCCGGGAGACGCCTCTGGGAAACCTGCACCTCGTTTCCACTAGACACCCCACCACCACCAAGTGCCTTTTCCCTTTGCTGATCTTGCTCTGTATCCTCACACTGCAGGAAGTCACAGCTATGAGGATGCCTAATCCCGAGTGCTCCTACTAAATTAATGACACTGGGGATGGTCTTGGAAAGCCTGGAATGGCATATACACTAAGAGTAAGTCAATTTGCTATTATAGATTGAAGTCAAACCAGATCTTCTGTTGAGCAAATAAATTCTGAATGCTTATGACAATGTGTGGAGATAGCCTGGGGTTCCCAAATGCAGCAGGGAAACTGATATGGAACGTTTTCCGGGCCATAACTTCTGCTGGGGGGTCTGGGCCTTTATTTCTCAGACAACTTGTTGACCTGAAATGTTCAGAGAGCAGAACTTCCCTAGCCTATTGGCTCAGCAGCTGCTCATGGGCATGAATGACAGCAATGTAGCGCCTTGTTTGTTCTCTCCAACGCACACGTCTGCCCCCCTCAGTTGCCACTTCCCTCATTCCTGGTTGCTATCCACCCACACAAGATACAAGGTCCCGTGTACCATGGCTCTATAGCCTGGGTATGCACAAAAACACTTTTGGAGAAGGATGTTTTTAATATCTTACTAACTTGAAGTGCACAAAAAGTGCCTTGTAGACAATAAAGTGCTTTACAAAGGTAATGTATTATTAGGTTTAAAAGGCAGGTAGGTGCGTATGCCATAAAATACAGCAGCATCTTTGATGTAGTGCTTCCAGCACTAAGCTGTATCTCTAGACTAGCTCTCTACCTTCCTCTAATTACAGGTCACAAACAGGCTACAAACACATTTAATTTTGGTTTCAGGTTTCATTTTTGTTTATCTTGCCTGACCTGTGGTAGTACAGTAGAGAAAGCATCAACCTGGAATGCTGAGGTCCCCAGTTCGAAACCCCGGGCTTGCCCAGCCAAGGCACGTACAAGAAGCAACGAGTTGATGCATCCTGCTCTTCCTCATACCTTTCTCTTTTTGTCTCTCTCTCTCTCCTTCCTCTAAAATCAATCAATAAAATATTTTTTAAAAAGTCTTGTTGATCTTGAAATGTAAACACTATCCCCATGTTAATAAGAAGCAACTTCATCAGGAAGAAAAGGACCCAGGCCCACCACATCAAGCCTCAGCACTCCCTGTATTACACGCCTGGAACCCTCTCTTCTGGGCCCCTTCCCTTTATCACGTGTGCATGCCCCACCTCAATAAAAAGCCTACTCAGTGTATTTATTTCACCTTCCCTGAAGTTCAGGTCACAGGAGATCTTATAACTCAAAAGGATCTTCAAAAATTCAGTTGGGCAGCTTGACCAGGGGTGGCACAGAGGCTAGAACATCGACTTGAGATACTGAGGTCCCAGGTTCAATACCCTGAGGTCGCAGGCTTAAGCATAAGCTCACCAGTTTGAGTGCTGGATCATCAACATGATCCCAAGATCGCTGGCTTGAAGCCCAAGGTTGCTGGCTTAAGTAAGGGGTCACAGATAGGCTTGAACCGCCTGGTCAAGGCACGTATGAGAAGCAATCAATGAACAACTAAAAGTGCCGCAACTTTGAGTTGATGCTTCTCATCTCTCCCTTTCTGCCCCTATCCACCAACAAAAAATTCTATTGGACAACTAAATTCTAACTGCTTATGGCACCCTTGGTCAGATAGCTCGCTTCGATCCTGGGCCAGGGCACATACAGGAATGGATTAATGTTCCTGTCTCTCTCTCCCCCTTCCTCTCTGCCTAAAATCAATAAAAAAAAACTTAAATGCTTACGGTACTGTGTGCATGTGACTTGGGCTTCCCAAACACGGCAGGGCAACAGAGCCCTATGGGGACTTTTCCAGGTCCCATTCCAGACCAACTGAATCAAACGTTCTACCAACAGGGCGTGGGCCTTTTTATCTCAAGACTTTCTGAAGCAGATACACCCTGCAGAACCCCACAGAACTCTAGATTTGGAGTGGACAAGTATGTCAGATGGCAGGAGAAGAGGATTTGAGGAATGACTTTTAGAAACTGGAGGGCAAGGACAGAGAATCCATAATGTTGACATTAGCAACAGTTCTGAGTGGCACGAGGTTAGGACACTGGAACCAAAGAGAAGAAAATGTAATCTAGTATACCACTTGGCTCTGCAGTGACTAACTGTAAAATCTAAAATAATAAACACGGTTTATTACATGGTTTCAACTTTATATCTGACCTATAGACAAAGTGCTAAAGCTCCACTACAGTTAGATAACAGTGCACACACATCAGCAGCCTTGCCGACACGGAAGTACAGCTGAAGGAGCTGGAAGGTAGGTTGGCAGAGAGTTGGAGGGAAGGGGTAATACCTTCATCTTACAGGGGGGAGATCCAGAGATATGATTTAAAGTTAACAGTACAGAGAAATAGAGACTTAAGCATACCATTTAAAGTCACAACAGTACCCAATAAAGTGACTACACTGCTCATAAAAATGAGATCAGCCTGACTGGGCAGTGGCACAGTGGGTAAAGCGTCGGCCTGGGATGCGGAAGACCCAGGTTCGAGACCCCAAGGTCGCCAGCTTGAACGTGGGCTCATCTGGTTTGAGCAAAAGCTCACCAGCTTGAGCCCAAGGTCGCTGGCTCGAGCAAGAGGTTACTCGGTCTGCTGAAGGCCCACGGTCAAGACATGTATGAGAAAGCAATCAATGAACAATTAAGGTGTTGCAACGCACAACGAAAAACTAATGATTGATGCTTCTCATCTCTCTGTTCCTGTCTGTCTGTTCCTGTCTATCCCGCTCTCTGACTCTGTTAAAAAAAAAAAAAGAGAGAGAGAGAGAGAGAGAGATCAGGGAACGTGCAGATACTCCAGTACTTTCAGCCTTCTGTATAGTACACTTTCACCAATGAAATAAAAGTTGGTTTTATACCTATTTGCATAATTGAACTTTCTTTGACTTGTTTGCTTTTCTGATGTTCTTGTTTAATAAAAAAATAAATCAGGTGCTTCTTTTTTTATTGCTTCATATTTATTTTGAAATATCCTCTAATTTTTGTGAGCAATGTAAAATAGCAATTCAGTAATAGGAAGTTGGAAAGTAGAGAGGCAAAGTAACTTATTCAAATGTAGCTAGTTAGAAAGTTCTGAATGCCTGACCTGTGGTGGTGCAGTGGATAATGCGTCGACCTGGAAATGCTGAGGTCGCCGGTTCGAAACCCTGGGCTTGCCTGGTCAAGGGAGTTGATGCTTCCAGCTCCTCCCCCCTTCTCTCTCTCTGTCTCTCTCTCCCTCTCTCTCTCCTCTCTAAAAATGAATAAAGAAAGTTCTGAAGCCACTGCCTGCGTATGGGCATCCACACTGCGTATGGGCAGACCAGAGTTCTTTACCAGTATTGGCTGTGCCAAGCTCTGTGCTGAGGAAGTCACTTACCCGAGATTACACAACTAGTTAGTGGCAGAGCCAGAAAAAGAAACATTCTCTAGCCTTAAAATTATTTGGAAAAGTTATCACTAAAATTTCCAGGAAAGACCATTGAAAATTTACCTACCTGCTAATTCTTTTAACACACACCAACATTTCTTAAAAAGAACCCCTCCACTGGCCTGTGGTGGTACAGTGGATCAAGTGTCAACCTGGAATGCTGAGATTGTCAGCTTGAAACTGTATGTGCTGGTCAAGGCACATATGACAAGCAATCAATGAACAACTAAAGTGAGGCAACTATGAGTTGATACTGTTCGCTCCCACCCCTCTGTAAAATCAATAAATAAAATCTTTAGAAAAAACCTCTCTACTTAGACACATTTCCTCACCTATAACCAATGTTGGGCCTGTTCTCCAACTCTACATCATGTGACACAGGAAGCTACGTCTCCTGCAGACAGCTGTGAAGAAGACATCAACCCACTAGCCAAGTGTCTTTTAAAACTTGATAGAAACATCACGACATGAACACTGAAGACACAGAGCAAGTCTGCCTGCTCACCTTGGCCTAGAGACAGAGCCCATCAGCTCCAGGGGACAGACCACTGCCATGCACAAAAGTAGGGAGCATGCAGGAGGGCACTGCTCTGCTCGAGGCTACCCAGTGCGGAAACGAGGGTGTGGACTGGTGAGACCACTCAGTGACTTCATAAAACGTTTTGAAGCCTAGATCAGTTGGTTAGAGACTTGTCCCAATACACCAAGATTCTGGGTTCAAAACCCATGAGGGCGCATACAAGAATCAACCAATGAATGCATGAATAAGTGGAACAACAAATGAGTATTTCTTTCTTCCTAAAATCAATAAAAAAATTTTGCCCTAGCCAGACAGCTCAGTTGGTTTTGTTTTTTTTTAAGATTTTATTTATTCATTATAGAGGGGAGAGATAGAGAGAAAGGGGCAGGAGCTGGAAGCATCAACTCCCATATGTGCGTTGACCAGGCAAGCCCAGGGTTTTGAACGGGCAACCTCAGCGTTTCCAGGTTGACGCTTTATCCACTGTGCCACCACAGGTCAGGCCAGCTCAGCTGGTTTAAAGCATCATCCTGAAGTGCAGAGGCTGCTGGTTTGATCCCTGGTTAGGGCATATACAGGAACAAATTGATGTTCCTGACTCAAATCAATCAATAAAAATAAATAAATAAATTGAATTTTTTTTTTTAAAGTTTTGGAAGTATGTATTCAACAGAAATGATCATTTCTGTTTAAAAGTTCTTATTATTTATTATTATTATTTTTTTTTTTTCTGTATTTTTCTGAAGCCGGAAACGGGAGAGACAGTCAGACAGACTCCCGCATGCGCCCAACCGGGATCCACCCGGCACGCCCACCAGGGGGCGACGCTCTGCCCACCAGGGGGCGATGCTCTGCCCCTCCGGGGCGTCGCTCTGTTGCGACCAGAGCCACTCTAGCGCCTGGGGCAGAGGCCAAGGAGCCATCCCCAGAGCCTGGGCCATCTTTGCTCCAGTGGAGCCTCGGCTGCGGGAGGGGAAGAGAGAGACAGAGAGGAAGGAGAGGGGGAGGGGTGGAGAAGCAGATGGGCGCTTCTCCTGTGTGCCCTGGCCGGGAATCAAACCCGGGACTTCTGCACGCCAGGCCGACGCTCTACCACTGAGCCAACCGGCCAGGGCTTATTTATTATTTTTTTAGCGAGTGGGAGAGACAGAGAAAGAGAGACAGACAGGAAGGAAGAGAGATGAGAACATTAACTTGTTGCGGCACCTTAGTTGTTCATTGATTGCTTTCTCGTACTTACCTTGACCGGGGGACTCAAGCAGAGCCAGTGACCCCTTGCTCAAGTCAGTGACCTTGGGCTTCAAGCCAGCCACCATGGGGTCATGTTTATTATACCACGCTCAAACCAGTGACCCCACACTCAAGCTGGCAACCTCGGATTTTGAACCTGGGTCCTCAGTGTCCCAGGGCAATGCTCTACCCACTACACCACCACCTGGTCAGGCTCTACTAAAAAATTCTTTAAAATAAAACACAATGCGCCCTGGCCAGGTGGCTCAGTGGATATAGCATCATCCCGGCACACTGAGGTCTCAAGTTCGACCCAGGTCAGGGCACGTATGAGAATCAGTCAATCAGTGCACAGCTAAATGGAACTAAGTGAAACGGCAAGCTGATGCACTTCTTTCTTTCCCTTTCTCTCTCTCTCAAATTAAGGGGGAAAAATGTAAAGAAAAATATAACCAAAACCAATTAGTACTTTTAAAAAGTACTAATTGTAAAAAGCGTTTTAAAAATGTCAATAGGGCCCTGGCCAGTTGGCTCAGTGGTAGAGCGTCACCCTGGCGTGCAGAAGTCCGGGTTCGATTCCCGGCCAGGGCACACAGGAGAAGCACCCATCTGCTTCTCCACTCCTCCCCCTCTCCTTCCTCTCTGTCTCTCTCTTCCCCTCCCGCAGCCAAGGCTCCATAGGAGCAAAGTTGGCCCGGGCGCTGGGGATGGCTCTGTGGCCTCTGCCTCAGGCACTAGAATGGCTCTGGTTGCAACAGAGTAACACCCCAGATGGGCAGAGCATTGCCCCCTGGTGGGCATGCCGGGTGGATCCCGGTCGGGCGCATGCGGGAGTCTGTCTGACTGCCTCCCCGTTTCCAACTTCAGAAAAACACACACAAAAAAAGTCAATAGAACTCACTGTTGCTTACCCCATTTTCAGCACGCTTCTCCCCAGGTACACTTGTTACATCTCTCTGGGCTCTCTGCTCCTGTGTCTGACGGCTGCCTAGAGAAATGAGAGGACCAAACTTATTGAAAGACACACTAGAAAACCAACGTGCTCCCATACTTTTACTTATTCAAATGTTTATTGAACACAAGTATAAAACACTAGGATGAACTGAAGACTTAGTACAGTTGAAAATGTTTTATAATTAATCTGTATGTATATAATCTGTGTATATAAAGTTGTTTAAATGAAATTCTTTTCATCTAACATTCTATTTCAGAATAATGTTTTTTCTTTTAAAGATTTTACTTATTGATTTATTAAGAGAAGAGGGGTGGGAATGAGAAGTATCAACTTATAGTTGCTTCACTTTAGTTGTTCATTGATTGCTTGTTTTATGTGCCTTGACCAGGCAAGCCCAGGGTTTCGAACTGGGCACCTCAGTGTTTCAGGTCAACACTCTATCCACTGTGCCATCACAAGCCAGGCTCTATTTCAGAATCTTGACAATGACTTATATCAACAGGTTTCTAAAAGCTAAAAAGGGTCAAGATGCTGCCGTGGCTGCGGGATAACTTGGTTGGTTGGAGCGTCGTCCCGAAGCACAGAGGCTGCAGATTCGATCCCTAGCCAGGGCACACACAGGAGCAGATGTCCCTGTCTCTCTCCTGCTCTCTCCCTTCCTCTCGCTAAAATCAATAACATACACATTTTTTAAAAAGTTAAAATGGTAAATTTTATGTTCTGTGTATTTTACCACATGAAATTTGTATTAAACATTTTAAAGGGCTTTTATATGTTATAAGATTAAAATAAAACTTAACATCCACAATGAAACAACTGATGCATAAAACCGATCCTCACTAGCAGGGCTCACCCTGACATGGGGCCTTGTCTTAGTTTGGGCAGTCTCAGAAATTCTCCTTTGTTTCTATAAAGAAATTAAAGGGTTTCAGATTTAAAGTAGAAAAGTTCTCTGCATGCCCTGTCCTATTTTTTATACAAATGTACTAGGTGCATCTGAAGCCATAGACATACTTCCCTCCACTAGTGTCCCGGCTTTTATTTGATGCCATTTTGAGAACTCACCCCGCGCCCCCGAGCCTGCTTCGTTACCTAGAATATATGACTTCAATATATGGTCCTAATATTGCCTGACCAGGCGGTGGCGCAGTGGATAGAGTGTCGGACTGAGATGCAGAGGACCAGGTTCGAGACCCCGAGGTCACCAGCTTGAATGCAGGCTCATCTGGTTTGAGCAAGGCTCACCAGCTTGGATCCAAGGTCACTGGCTTGAGCAAGGGGTCACTCAGTCTGCTGTAGCCCCCTGGTCAAGGCACATATGAGAAAGCAACCAATGAACAACTGTCACAACGAAAAACTGATGATTGATGCTTCTCATCTGTCTTTGTTCCTGTCTCTGTCTGTCCCTATCTATCTCTCTCTGACTCTCTCTCTGTCTCTGTAAAAAAGAAACAAACAAAAAAACCCAACCTAATGTTAAAAAAAGAAAAACATTTTTTCTACTTCCTTCCTATTACTTTGCCCCCCAAGGGGCACTGGCTGGTTTTTGGAGACTAAAAAAATCTTAACTCTTTTCATGTATAAAGCAAAGACAGGTAGCACATAAACAGATATACGGTATATCTAATAGAAGATGGGACAAGAACAGAAATGTCCAAAAAAAGAGTCCTTGGGGAGCGATAATGAACAGAGACTAAGGAGATGTGGATGACAAGCATGCCACTGAACACAGTCATTTCACAACATGTAGAATCGTTTTCTGTGGGCAGAAATTACATACACACCCTAGAGACTATGGAATCTATCACTTTACAGGGTAAATTAAATTCTGAGTTACTCTTAGTAACCTGAAGGAATAGGGCATTCAAGTTAATTTAATATTCCATAATTGCTGCCTCTCCCAAACAAGAAACTACCAAGACATTAGAATACTATGAAACACACATTGAAATTGATCTTTGATGGTAACTAAGAAACCTGATTTTGAGTCAGAAAATAATAAGAGCTGACATTGAGTGAGCACTCACTGTGCACCAAAGCCCTTTGAGCAAGTCACTAGCCCTCCCCTTAAGCCACCGCCCTACATGCCCCACAGACAAGGAAACAGAGGCACAGGGAAGTCCACACTCAGGAAGCAGCAGAGCCAGGGATGAATCCAGGTGGCCTGGACCCCAATGTCATCACACCAGCTCTGGGGCTCTAGTCTGTGCTCTGCATATGACCTTCACAGAGTTACTTAGACGCTAAGATTCCGTTTCCCCAAGTGGGAAAGGTGAATAAAGTCATGTCGTCTGTGCTCTCCTCTGGTTTCCAAATAGAGAGCTCTGACCCAATTAGTGAGGGAAGTCTTCTACTTACACTCAAATGTAACCCTTTTTAAATACTATGGATCACCCTGGCCAGATAGCTCAGTTGGTTAGAGCATTGTCTTGATATATAAAGGTTGTGGGTTCGATCCCTGGTCAGGGCACATACAGAAACAGATGGATGTTTCTGTCTCTCTCTAAAATCAATAAATAAATTTAAAAAAATAATACTATATATAGCCTGACCTGTAGTGGCACAGTGGATAAAGCATCGACCTGGAACGCTGAGGTTGCTGGTTTGAAACCCCGGCTTGCAGGTTCCAGGCACATATGAGAAGCAACTACTATGAGTTGATGCTTCCTGCTCTCCCTCCCTTCTTTCTCTCTTCTCTTTAAAATCAATAAATAAGATCTTTAAAAAAATACTATTGAACAGTGACAACTGCCTGTCCCTCGCTCTGTGGGAAGTGTAGAGGAAACGAGTCTTAGGTCCTCAGTCCTGGCTGCTGAGTATAAGCTGGAGAAGTTCAGTGATAAACAACACAACAGGGAGCAAAGTGTCATGTGAGCTGGTCTAACTGCCATCCTTTCTGGAGCTTGAGAGACAGGATATGCATAAGCACAGGCAGAGGAGCAGGGCAGAGTGTCCCAGTGGGGGGATGGAATACTGAGTTAGAGCATGAGAGAGAAGGAATATGCAAGAAAGGCTGTGGTAGGAGAGAGAAAGAAGGGGCAATGTTACCTCACGCCTGTCAGAATGGCCATCATCAATAAATCAACAAACAAGTGTTGGTAAGAATGTGGAGAAAAGGGAGCCCTCATGCACTATTGGTGGGAATGCAGGTTGGTACAGCCACTGTGGGAAGTAGTATGGAGGGAGGTTGCTCAAAAAGCTAAAAATGGAACTGCCTTATGATCAAGCAATACCACTTCTGGGTGTTTGTCCAAAGAAATCCAAAACACTAATTCAAAAGACTATATGCACCCCTATGTTCACTGCAGCATTATTTACACTAGCCAAGACATGGAAGTAGCCCAAGTGTCCAACAGATGAGTGAATGAAGTCATGCATATATACAATAAAATATTACTCAGCTATAAAAAATGAAATCTTATCATTTGCAACAACATGGATGAACCTAGAGGGTGTTATGCTAAGTGAAATAAGTCAGACAGGGAAAGGCAAATACCGCATAATCTCACTTATATGTGGATTCTAAAGAGCAAACTAAACAAACAGAAAAAACAGAAACTGACTCGGAGCTACAGAGAACAACCTGATGGCTGCCAGGTGGGAGGGGCTGAGTAAACAAGATAAGGGCTCAGAAGTCCCAACTGGCAGTTACAAAACAGTCACAGCACAGGGAATACAGTCAATGGTATTGTAATGACTGCATGTGGTGCCAGGTGGGTACTAGAATTATGGGGGGGGGGGGGGGTGGATCACTTTGTAAAGTATACACACTTTTCTTATGACCTCAGACAGTTCTTTAAGTGTCTCTTAACACTTTTAAACTTCACAAAGTGAGAACTAAATAAAACCTTCCCCCCACCGTACCACCACAGGACAGTAAGGGCTATGTACACATACTATATTGATAAGAGTAAAAAGTAAAACTATTTGCGCACAGCTAGGGAAGGGAGGGTATATATTTGGAGAGCCCAGAAAGAGAGTTAAAATAAATTCTTAGCCTGTGAGCAGCACTTGAATGCCAGCTGGTGGATCACGACAGGAGGATCTGGTGCGAAGGCGGGGCCCCTGTCTGCTGCGGAAGTGGATGGAGAGCTGGGCCTGGAACCCTGGTCTCCTGGCCCCAGACGACCAGCGCCCAGTGGAATGAAGCCCGGGTGTGGTCACGCTATTGTACAACACAGCACTGTAACAGTATTTTATTTTATTTTTTTTTACAGAGACAGAGAGTCAGAGAGAGGGATAGATAGGGACAGACAGACAGGAACAGAGAGAGATGAGAAGCATCAATTATCAGTTTTTCGTTGCGACACCTTAGTTGTTCATTGATTGCTTTCTCATATGTGCCTTGACCGCGGGCCTTCAGACACCTTAGTTGTTCATTGATTGCTTTCTCATATGTGCCTTGACCGCGGGCCTTCAGCAGACCGAGTAACCCCTTGCTCAAGCCAGCAACCTTGGGCCCAAGCTGGTGAGCTTTTTTGTTCAAGCCAGATGAGCCCGAGCTGACACTGGCGACCTTGGGGTCTTGAACCTGGGTCCTCCGTGTCCCAGTCCGACGCTCTATCCACTGCGCCACCGCCTGGTCAGGCACTGTAACAGTATTTACAGCTCCAAAAGACGAGCTTCAAGGAGAGGGTAACTCATTGTAGGGGCAAAGTATCCTTTAACATCAAATACAAATAAAAAGGGATAACCTGCATAAAGAAATCTTTTTACAGAAGGATACCTTTTTGTTATTTTCTTTTAAATACCAGAAGTAATCCACAATCACTGCTAAACAACAAGGGTCTCTTCACTGTACAGTAGATATGCTTTTAGAAAAAAAGATTCCCTTCTCTTGTTTAAATTTTAATTCAAAAAGAGATAGTCTTTTCCCATGGTTCAAGTGCAAAAGGAACCACCAGGCCTCTCACAAACAGTGTTCCTCCCTTCAGCCGGGCAGCCTTCCCCCGGGCTCACAGTGTCGCCCGTTTCTTTGTGTCCCTCCACAGATACTTCAGACCTGTCACACAGACGGCAGCAGGTGTGTACACCGCCTCCCACAGTGCCTATTCACACAGGGTGTCCAGGAGACGGGTCGGGCAGAGAGCCTGTTTATGGCTGTAGAGCAGTCCCCTGACTGCATGCACCACGGCGGTGGGGCCCGTTGCCCCCAGGAGGCACGCAGCTGTTTCATCAGCAATGCTCCAAGGGTAGCACTACGTGTGCACCATCTTGTATGTGTGCAGGCACAGCTGTCGGGCATGTTCTCAAACGTGAGACTGCTGTTTTTTGTGCTTTTGCGAACAGAACAGATATTACCAAATTGCCCTCTGCAAAAGCTGCCAAATGACACTCCCACGCCGTGTGGAAGAGTGCCTGTTTCTCAACCTCCTTGCCAACACTGTGTTATTAAGTGTTCTAATCTCTGCCAGTGTGACAAGTGGAACAGGGTAGCAGTGTTTTCTTTAGTAGAAGGAAGGCTGAGCATTCTTTCATTTACCTCAGGGCCATGAATATTTCCTTTTCTGTGAACTGCATCCTTGTATGTGTTGCTCTTTTTTTTTTACTGTTTTTTTTTGGGGGGTATCAATTTTTAGGAATTCTATATGTAAAAGAAATTAGCCCTTTGCTAAAGAGCTATAAATGCTGTTTCCATTTATAATTTCTTTTGAAATTGCTTCGGGTGCTTATTGCCAGGCAGTTTTTGTTTTTTTAAATAATTCAGTTTTTCTTTTCTCTTACAGTTTAGTTATACGTAGGTCAAAGAAACGTGAGACACCAACTCTCCCTCTCTCCACTGTGAGTAAAGGAGGGAAAATAGCATGAATAACTGACTTTAATACCTGTATTTTAAAATTATCTTTTATGGCAAAAATTAACAAATGGGGGGGAAAGCACTTATTTACCTTGTTCACTGCTCTCAGTCGGGGAATCCTCATGTCGAAGAAAAAATTTCACTTCTTCCCTTCGTGAGCCCCACTTCTGAAGATGTTCATACATCATATGATCAAAGGGTATGGGACGCTCTAGCAAAAAAAAAAAAAAAAATTCATTAATCTCAGAAACAAATGAAATAATTCCTACCAAAAGTAAAGAAAATAAATTTAAATAGCCCTGACCGGTTGGCTCAGTGGTAGAGCATCGGCCTGGCATGTAGGAGTCCCGGGTTCGATTCTCGGCCAGGGCACACAGGAGAAGCGCCCATCTGCTTCTCCACCCCTCCCCCTCTCCTTCCTCTCTGTCTCTCTCTTCCCCTCCCGCAGCCAGGGCTCCATTGGAGCAAAGTGGCCCGGGCGCTGAGGATGGCTCCATGGCCTCTGCCTCAGGCGCTAGAATGGCTCTGGTTGCAACAGAGCAACGCCCCAGATGGGCAGAGCATCACCCCCTAGTGGGCAAGCCAGATGGATCCCGGTCGGGCGCATGCGGGAGTCTGTCTGACTGCCTCCCTGTTTCCAGCTTCAGAAAAATACAAAAAGAAAAGAAAATAAATAAATAAATTTAAATAAATATACAGATATATTAGAATTCAAGAATATTACAATATCTAAATTTTAACTTTCATGAAATAAAAGCAGTAGTAGTATGAATGGAAAATAATTTAGGTAACTAATAAACACAAGAAGTAAACATAAAAGCAATTTCCCAACATTAAATAGGTAACATTAAAAAAAATGCCCTTTACAAATATTTATCATGAAGCAGTATGCTCCCACTCTTCAAAGACACATATCAACAAACTGGCCGAACCTTGTTATCCATGAAAAGGCTGCGCGTGGTAACCAGTGTACCAAGGAGGAACAGCACACCTCTGGTATCCAGCGAGCCCACACTAACACTTGTATATGAACGTTCATAGCAGCATTAGTCACAGCAGCCAAACAGTGGAAACAACCCAAACATCCATTGTCTGATGAACGAATGATTAAGATGTGGTATACCCGACAATGATTATTTAGCCAAAAAACAGGAATTAAGTACTAACACATGCTTACAACATGGATGAGCCTTGAAAACATTATTCTTAGTGAAAACTAGACAAAGAGGTCATACAGTGTATGATCCCATTTATCCGTGGTACTTGGAGCACCCCATACATACAGCGGTTGCCTGGCTCTGGGGGAGGAAGGAATGGAGAGGTACAGAGTTTGATTGAGTGTCCTAAAAACCACTCAGCTGTACATTTTAAAATGGTGATTTTTATGTCATGTGATTTTTTTTTTTTTAAGTGAGAGGAGGGGAGATAGTGAGACAGATTCCCGCATGCACCCCAACTGGGATCCACTCAGCAACCCCTGTCTGGGACCAATGCTTAAATCAATCGAGCCATACTCAGTGCCTGAGGCTGACGCTCAGACCATCAGAGCCACTGGCTGCAAGAGGGGTAGAGAGAAAGAAGGGAAGAGAAGCAGATGGTCTCTTTTCATGTGTGCCCTGACCATGAATCGAACCTGGTACTTCCCGCATGCCGATGCTCTATCAAACGAGCCAACCAGCCAGGGCATGTCATGTGAATTATATCTTAATTTAGAGGGGGGATAAAAGGAAGTCCTGAAATATTCCCTCTACTACTCGTGCTTAAAAGGAGGACAGACACCAGCAAGTTCTGAGGTCTGGGGAGTGGCAGGAAAAAACTGAACAGTCATTTTCCTCCCTTCGGCTCAGTCTGAGAACTTGACTTTCAGTCAAGAGAAAGAACTTGGAGAGCTGCAATCCTACCATACATTCAAGGTGTGACTCAAGATGCTCTAGATAAGTTCTAAATTTCCATAAAAAAGAAAATCCTACTATTCACAGAAATGTGGCCACACTGTGCTGCTGCCCTTTCACCTTCCTGAGTGTGTGGGCAAGCTTCTCCCTCCTCAGCAAGCTTGAGGGCAAGTACCGAAACCATCTCATCACAGTGGAAAATGAAATCTGTGTGTGCTCATGTTCAACTTAGAAGGAGTAACACAGCAAAAAACAAGCACAAATAGAACATTAAATAAACGTCATTCCATATTTTTAGTTTTAAAAGTAACACTTATGTATACAGGCCTATAAAATATTTTTATTTTATTTACTTTTAAAATTTTATTTATTGACATTAAAGAAAAAAAGGGAGAGAGAGAAACATCGATTTGTTGTTAGACTTATTTATGCATTTATTGGTTGATTTTTTTTTAACACAAGAGAGAAAAAGAGAGAGAGAGAGAGAGGGAGAGACAGGCAGGGAGGCAGTAAGGGAGAGAGATGAGCATCAACTCGTATCAATAGTTGTGGCACTTGAGTTGTTCACTGATTGCTTCTCACACATGCCTTGAATGGGGGCTGCAGCTGAGCCAGTCGCCCCCTTGCTCAAGTCAGAGACCTTGGGCTCAAGCCAGCAACCTTGGGGTCATGTCTATGACCCCACGCTCAAGCCAGTGACCCTGTGCTCAAGCTCACACTCAAGCTGGCGACCTCAGTATTTCAAACCTGGGTTCTCAGTGTCCCAGGCCAACACTCTGTTCACTACACCACCACTTGGTCAGGTACAATATACTTTCTTATGAAGAGCATTTGTAAAACCCTAGCCCCAGGTTATATAATACTAGTTTTAATTCCAACTCTTCAATTCCTTATAACCTCAGATAACTAAGAACCAGAAACAATACTGTACATTTGATGAACATTAATTTTATGTCTTTAGTCATTTTTAGAGTCTCATACATACCATTTCCCCTCCACACTTCAGCTAAGTGGCAACTGCCTTCTCCGGGTTCCTTGCAAAATTCCACAACATCTCGACATGTTGTTTCTGGTGTTATAGGAACTTCTGTTAAAATCTGTTCATTGTTGCTCAAGAACACGGTTAATATCATCTGTAAGAGAAAAGATTAAAGCTACAACTTAGAGTCATTATCATAAAGAGATTAATCTATATATTGAAAGTTATCCCCCACCTCCCCACGGTCACTCTACCCACCTCCACCCACCCTACCACCCCCACCAATATGTCTATAGAATCAGTTAATGAAAATACATAAACTGATTCCACAGTTCATATAGAAAAATTAAAATGTACAAAAAGTCAGGAAAGTTCCAAAAGACGAGAGTATTAGAAGGGAATTAGCACTTCCAGATATTATAAAGCCTCAAAACAATTTGGCACTAGCACATAAATAGATAAAAGGGACAAATTATCAAGTCCAGAAACAGAAAATGGTAAGTAATGAGGGAGGCATCACAATATTGACGGGAAGGACTATACAATGATTGGTGTCTGACCTATTAAAATACCCATCTGGAATAAAATGGACTTATACTGCTCATCATACCAGCATACATTCCTAATACTGAAAAAGAATTCATAAAATTATAAAAGTTCTAGAATAAAGCTGGGTAAATACCTTTTTATAACCTGGGAGGCACAGAAGCCGTTTCTAACTATGACTCAAAAACCAGACACCATTTTTAAAAATTATGTATTCAAGTAGTTAAATATAAGAATCTTTTACAGTCCTGGCCAGGTAGCTCAGTTGGTTAGAGCACCATCCAGATACACCAATGTTGAGCGTTTGATTCCTGGTCAGGGCACACATAAGAATCAACCAATGAACAACAACAACAAAAAATCAACCAATGAATGCATACATCAGTGTAACAACAAGTTGATGTTTTTCTCTCTCCAAAAGCAATAAATAAAAAAATTTTTAAAAACAATCTTTCACAAGCAAACTTGGGGAAAATATTTGCAACTTATATTGCAAATAAAAGGCTAATCTCTTCACTATATAAAGGGCTCCTAAAATTACTGTATAACAAAAAGGTCAAAAATCCAATTTATTTTTAAAAATTGGCTGAGAAAATAACGTATCACAGTAAAAGAAATGCAAATGGCTCTTATAAAAATATACTACAATAGCCCTGGCTGGTTGGCTCCACGGATAGTGTCGGCTCGACGTGTGGACATTCCAGGTTCAATCCCCAGTCAGGGCACACAGGAGAGGCGACCACCTGCTTCTCTCCCCCCCCCCCCCTTCCCTTCACTCTCTCTTCCCCTCTAGCAGCCAGTGGCTCAACTGGTTTGAGCATCAGCCCTGGGTGCTGAGGATAGCTCAGCTGGTTCAAGCGTTGGCCTGGGGCGTTGAGGCCAGCAGTTTGGTTGATTCTAGCATTGGCCCCAGATGGGGGTTGCTAGATGGATCCCTGTTGGGGAGCATGTGGGAGTCTCTCACTACTTCCCCTCTTCTCACTTAAAAAATAATCTGCATTTGTCCCCAAATTCTCATAATAAAATGATTTTTTCTTAGAAGAGGCCTAAAATCCTAAGTTTTGAGAGTAAACATCTTTATGTCAGTGGTCAGATTTTATTTAACCAAAATTGATAATAGTTATGAACTGGTCTCATCACCAATCTTCCCCCACACCCACCTACACTTTCAGCGTTACCATTCTCTAATGTAAATCAAGTGAAGCCAGTCCCTTGCTGAAAATACTCAGGAGCTCCGCAATGCCTAACAGCAGCCCTCTCCCAAGCTATTATTTTCTGAAATAAAAACATGAAACAGGTGTTTCCATCAAGCACTTAAGAGTCTAAGGCTGGCCTGACCAGGCGGTGGCGCAGTGGAAAGAGCGTTGGACTAGGATGCAGAGGACCCACGTTTGAGACCCCGAGGTCGCCAGCTTGACCGCGGGCTCATCTGGTTTGAGCAAAAGCCCACCAGCTTGGACCCAAGGTCGCTGGCTCCAATAAGGGGCTCCTCGGTCTGCTGAAGGCCCGCCCATGGTCAAGGCACATATGAGAAAGCAATCAATGAACAACTAAGGTGTTGCAATGCGCAATGAAAAACTAATGATTGATGCTTCTCATCTCTTTCCGTTCCTGTCTGTCTGTCCCTCTCTATCCCTCTCTCTGAGTCACTCTCTGTCTTTGTAAAAAAAAAAAGAGTCTAAGGCTGTACTGTTCACAGACTCCCCCCACCCCCCCCAACTCTCACAGGGCTTGCATTTCCACAGAATACCCCGAGAAAGCCTAGCCCACAGGTGAAACAGCAAACTCCCTTCCTCACAACACCTCCTTGCCTTCCAGTCCTAGTGCCTTCACACAGAGAACCCTGACCTTGCTACCTCAACTCCAATCCTGTTCTCTTAGGCTGCTATCCCTCTGCCTGAGCACCCTTCCTGTTTGCCGGTAAACTCCTATTCACCCTTCAAACCTCAGTTCATATGCTACCACCTCTATAAACCTCCCTTCGCCACCGCCTCTCACCAGGGAGGACACATGTTCCTTCCTTTGTGATCCAGGACCTTCCACAGGTATCTTTATTACATCACAGCATTAACATGCCTCCCTTCCCTCACTGGGCTCTATGCTCCTCCCAGCAATTCACTTTTGAATCTTTCATTTCCCATGACCTCATCAGTATCAAACACACGGTAGGCACATTAAAATCTGGGTGTCTCCCTGAATGACACAAAAATGTAACACCTCCACCATACCACAGAACTGAGAAAATACTGTATTAATCTAAGTAAGCTACATCTAGTGACTAGTCTAGTCTGTTCAATAAAAAAGCATTTTCCATCCATTCTTCTTGGATATTATAAACACTTTTGTATTTTTTAGAAATTAGTTATTTCTGCTCACTAATTCATAAGAGAAATTGATAAAAATAAAAGAAAAACTGGGGGCTTTTGATAATTGAAATAAATGGCCTGGAATCTATAGAATTGGGAATAAAATAGGTAATTCCTCAATCCAGTGCAAACAAGTCCGGACTGAAAGGACCTTAATGCTCTAAGTTTCACCAGAACAACTGGAACATATTTTTATTATTTTTTATGCACATTTATTTTAAAATTCTAACGGTAAATGTCTTCCAATGTGATTTCATGGCCTAGCTGTCTAAGCTCTAATAATGTATTTCCCCTACCATGCTCTATAGATCAAAATTTCAAGTTAGTAAAAATATTTTTAATACTTTCCTTTAAGTGCTATTACTACCGTTCCCTCAAACCCCGCAGAGCATGGTTTCCCTCAGTTCTGCAGTCTGTGCTGTTCCTCACCTCTTGCCCCTGGGGCAACCGCATACCCCTTGCTTTGTCCTCTGTACTATACACCTATACACGGATAAGTGTTACATCATCATTTGCTTCTGGAAGACGGGCTCTGACCAGAACCAGGTCTCGCATGCTCCCTCCCCACCACCAGCACACAGCAGCCCCTTCTGAACACTCGAAAAGGCTGGATGGTGCTTACTTGCTATGAAAAGCAGAGTTCTTTATGAACTTCCTGTCAGAATGAACAATGGCATGACACTATTTTGGGGCACTTTTTGAATTACTAACACTTCTCAGCTCATGAATTAAGTTTAACATGACAGGAGAGGGGATGAAGAGGCAGAATGGTAGAGCTGTGAGTCTGAACATTTATTTTCTCCCCCCCTCCCCCCCTCCCCTTCTTTCTCTTTCTTTTCTCTCTCTCTCTCTCTCTCTCTCTCTCTCTCTCTCTCTCTTTCTTTCTCTTTCTTTCTCTCTTTCTTTCAGGCAGGGAAAGAGAGAGACAGGAACATCAAGCTGCTCCTATATGTGCCCTGACCGGGAAATGAACTGACAACCTCCATGCTCCAGGAGTTGTCTGGCCAGGGCTCTGAACATCGATTTTTAATTTTATTTATTTATTTTTTACAGAGACAGAGAGTGAGTCAGAGAGAGGGATAGACAGGGACAGACAGACAGGAACGGAGAGAGATGAGAAGCATCAATCATTAGCTCTTCATTGCGCGTTGCGACACCTTAGTTGTTCATTGATTGCTTTCTCATATGTGCCTTGACCATGGGCGGGCCTTCAGCAGACCGAGGAGCCCCTTATTGGAGCCAGCGACCTTGGGTCCAAGCTGGTGGGCTCTTGCTCAAACCAGATGAGCCCGAGCTCAAGCTGGCGACCTCAGGGCCTCGAACCTGGGTCCTCTGCATCCCAGTCCAATGCTCTATCCACTGCGCCACCGCCTGGTCAGGCTGAACATTGATTTTTAGTAGCTAAAAACACCCAGAGAACTTATGCAAAGGTCATTAAAATATTACTTTACTTTTTAAAGGTGACGGAAGACAATTTGACTTTGGGTGAGGGGTATGCAACATAATCAAATGTCAAAATAATCTGGAGATATTTTCTCTGAACATATGTACCCTGATTTATCAATGTTACCCCATTAAAATAAAAATAAATAAATAAAATAAAAAAATATTACTTTACTTTTTAAAAAATGTTTACTGATTTTTTAGAGGAGGTGGAAGAGAGAGAGAGAGAGAGAAACACTGATTTGGTTGTTCCACGTACTTCTTCATTGGTTAATTCTTGTATGTGCCCTGACTAGGGATCGAATCTACAACCTTGGCATACCAGGACAACACTCCAACCAACTGAGCTACCTGGCTAGAGCCAAACATTACTTTTTTGAGGGGGAGGCATCCTATATATATATTTTTAAAGATTTTATTTTTTTATTTATTTTTATTCATTTTTTTTTTAGAGAGAGGAGAGGGAGAGACAAAGAGAGAGAGAGGAGAGACAGAGAGAGAGAAGGTGGGGAGGAACTAGAAGCATCAACTCCCGTATGTGCCTTGACCAGGCAAGCCCAGGGTTTCGAACTGGCGACCTCAGCATTTCCAGGTCGACACTTTATCCACTGCGCCACCACAGGTCAGGCCAAACATTACTTTTAAAAAAACTTTTATTTATTAATTTTAGAGAGACAGAAACATGGATCTATTTCCGTATGTGCCCTGACCAGGAATCAAAGTGGCAATCTTGATGTATCAGAACAACACTCTAACCCACTGAGCTATCTGGCCAAGCCTACTCTACTTTTTAATTCTATTTTATAGTCTTTATAAAGCCTATCACCTTTCCTAATCTTGGCAAAATTCATTTCCCCCGATCTCTATTATTCAATCAAAGCTAATATGGTCATGATAGATTTAAAAGCTGTCAAGATAAATTAAGCTGACGTTGACCTGGATGGTACCTATTTCCTTAAAGCATCACTTGAAATTAAAGCTGGAAAGGCATGTGACTGCTGTTATTCCAGCAAGATCTCCTTAACTTTAAGAAACCCTGATGAATCTCCAACAGAAATATACAATATTGATTCTGGAAGCACTTTGTTTATATGGTAACATCTTTGAAATCACAATATAGCATGTCACAACTGAACTAGTGTCTTTTTTTCTTTCTTAATAGTACATACAAGATAGAGGTGAAACTCGATAGGGTTAAGGATTAAGCAAACTAAAGAAAACTAAAGGAAAAAAATAAGTATTTAACCTTCCTATAGGACAAATATGTTGAAAATAAAAGAGTTGGTTAACAAATCTTTTTCGCCTGCAAACTACTACCTTTTTTATTAGATCCAGCTAATAACACTGTTTTGTCTTTTTCCAAATAGCTCCAGATATATGGAAAAGATTTATATAGGCGGATGGGATCCTCAAACCCCTCAGTGAGATCTTCTGAGCATGGCTTTTAAGATACCTAGAGGCAGAAAAAGCCCAATAGAGATCAGAGGAACTACCAGCTTTTAGGATACACCCTGAAAGGCTCCAACGCCCCAAAGGGGTCTCATAGGATGCCATCTGGGTCCTGCTTCAATAGTGGAAAGGAAGGTCATTGAGCTAAAGCCTGCCAGGCTTACATGCCTTTGCTGTGAGGAAACAGGGACACTGGAAGGTAGGCTTCCCCCTCGCTCCTCTAAGGGAGAGTTCAGTCTCTTCCAGCCCTGCTCCAGCCACCTATGACCTAACCTTGCCCAGAATGCTGGGGTTTGCCACTGAAGGCTGAAGGTGCCCAGGGCCGTCGGCCCCATTTACGACACTGTGGATGAGCCTAGAGTATAAAAAAAAAATGAAAAAAAAAAAAAAAGAGTTGGTTAACTGCAGTTAGAAAAACACAGATTTCTACAACATGGTGTAGTAAAGCTGATGATAAGAGATCCCATGTATGTCTTCCCTCACACTGTCCCCTCTGTCCCACCCTGCTCTTCCCTCTCCGTAAGTCCCAGTGTCCACCTCCTCTCAGAGGTGACCAGTCTGAGACAGAGCCTCCTCTGCTGCTCTCCTATAACAGACGGTGGCTACTTTTAGTACAACGCCCTTACACTAAATTATCAGTGGTTTTCATGATTACATCCTTCACTGGAACAGTGTTTGTGATTCACACGAGTGAACTGGGACCTGGTCTTGAAATCACCTAAGTATGTCTCAAGCTGCACATATTTTGTTAAAAATAAAAACAAAATGTCTGTAATTCCAGAATGACCATAAGGTCACTGAGGGCAGGACATGTGTTCTCTCCCTAACTCAGTGCTTTAGTAAAAGGCTGGATACATATGTGGTGCTCAGAAAATGAGGGATGGAGGCAGGCCAGCAGGCAAGCAACTGCCTAACCATAACAAGTAACTTAAGAGGTCATCTTATCCTTACTTTCAACAGTGTTTGAGGCCCCAGCCAGGTGGATCAGTGGACAAAGAGTTGTCCCAGTGCACTGGGACAGTATGCCACAGTTGCGGGTTTGATCCCTAGTCAGGGCACACATGAGAAGCAGCCACTGAGTGCCCAACTAAGTGGAACAACGAGTTGATGCCTCTCTCCCTCCTTTTTCTAAAATAAATCAATAAATAAAATTAAAGAAAAGAATGTTTGAGCTGTAAAAGAAAATCAACTGGGCCCTGGCAAGGCAGCTCGGTTGGTTAGAGCATTATCCCAAAGTGTAGAGGTTACCAGTTTGATCTCTGGTCAGGGCACATACAGGAGCAGATCAATGGTCCTGTCTCTCAGCTCCCTTCCTCTCTCGCCAAAACCAATAATGTTAAAAAAAAAAAAAGAAAATCAATTGGAATCAATTACTAACTTAAATAATATACATAGGGCCTTTAAAATGTTTACAAACTTGGTACTTAAAGAACACTCTTGGTCCAAGGAAATCAAAGCAAAGCACAAATTAGGGATGTATAAGCCATTATAAAAAATTAGAAACTATCTGCAATACATGCGTGTATCAAATCATCACATTGTACACAACGTAACACAATGCTGTATGTCAATTATACAATGACACAATACTACATGTCAATTATATCTCAGTATAGCTGGGAGGAAACTACCTAGAAGAAATAAAAAGACAGATAATAACAAGTGTTGATGGGGATGTGGAGAAACAAATTCTTGTACATTGGTGGTAGAGACATAAAATGCTATAGCCATTTTGAAAAACCATTCAGCAGTTCTTAAAATGTTAAATAGTAGCTCAGTTGCAAGCATGGCCCCAAAGACAGCATCGGCCCCAAATGGGGGTTGCCACAGGTGGATCCCAGTCAGGGCACATGCAGGAATCTGTCTATCTCCCATCCTCTCACTTGGAAAAGAAGAAAAAAAAAAAAGAAAATGTTCAAAGCCCTGGCCAGACAAATTGGTTTGAGCATCATCCTGATAAGCCAATGTTGTGGGTTTGATCACTAGTCAGGGCCCAGACAAGAATCAACCAATGAATACAGAAACAAGTGGAACAATAAATCAATGTTTCTCTCTCGCTTTCTCTCCCTTCTTCTCTATAACCAATACATTAAAAAAAAAAGTTCATAGCAGCATATTCATAGTAGCCAAAAAAGTGGTAACTAACCAGATGTCCATCAACTGATGAACGGATAAACAAAACTGTGGTATATCAAACAAAGAAATATTATTCAGCCATATAAAGGAACAAGGCACTGACACAGGCTACAACATGAATAGACCTTGAAAACATTAAGCTAGGTAAAACAGGCCAGACACAAAATACCACATATATAATTCTAATTCATATGAAATGTCCATATTAGGCAAATCCACAGACAGAAACTACATGAAATGGGGAGTAACTACAAATAGGCACAAAATTTCTTTTTGGGTGACATAAATGTTCTAAAATTACACTGAGGTGATGATTGCACAACTCTAAGTTTACTCAAGATTACTGATTTGTTTATTTAAAACGGCTGAGCCTGACCAGGCAGTGGCACAGTGGATAGAGCGTCGGACTGGGATGCAGAGGACCCAGGCTCGAGACCCCGAGGTCGCCAGCTTGAGCGCAGGCTCATCTGGTTTGAGCAAAGCTCACCAGCTTGGACCCAAGGTCACTGGCTTGAGCAAGGGGTTACTCGGTCTGCTGAAGGCCTGCAGTCAAGGCACATATGAGAAAACAATCAACGAACAACTAAGGTGTCACAACGAAAAACTAATGACTGATGCTTCTTATCTCTCTCCATTCCTGTCTGTCCCTATCTATCCCTCTCTCTGACTTTCTCTCTGTTAAAAAAAAAGAAAGAAAAGTAAAATGGCTGAATTTTATGGTATATAAATCATACCCCAATAAAGCTCTTTTTAAAAAGTAAACTTCCAGGAAAGAAAATAAGAGACTCTATTAGCCTTGCCTGCAGTGGTGCAGTGGATAAAGCATCGACCTCGAACACTGAGGTTGCCAGTTCTAAACACTGGGCTTCCTGATCAAGGCACATATGAGAAGCAACTATAAGCTGATGCTTCCCACTCCACCCTCCACCCTTTCTCTCTCCTCTCTGTCTTAAAAAAATAAAATCTTGATAAAAGAAAAGGAACTCAGGAGAAATAAGAAAATACAAGCTAAAGAAAATTTTAGTAACTTATAAAATGTACTCGGTACCTTATGAATAAATAGCACATAAAAGCCATAGACAGGATTAGTTGGGGTGGGGATGGGGAGACATCAGACAACCCTTTCAGCTTTCCAGTGGGCCACCTGCCCCAGTATGAGAATCAACGCTAAGCTCCCTTCTGGCCCTAATATGCTGCAACACTGTTCACCAATTCAGAATCTCAGCAACATTAGAGCTGTAAGAAAAACTAAGTCTAAGACATCGCCTTGAATGCTTCATCCTACTTCCCTGAACCTGCCTCTCTCAAAGACTGAAAAGCACACATTCACACAGTGCAAGGACCACGAATCAGAGAGACTTGGGAGGTCCCCTGGACTCCCTTCTCTCTCTTACTCTACAGTAATAGCAAACTAGCGATACTATCAATCCTAATTTCAAAGTATACAGAATCTGACAGCTTGTCTCCACTGCTGCTACCCTGGCCCAAGCCACCACACACACCTCTCAGACTGGGCATCTACAAGAGCAATCTAATTGGTCTATGTCTCTACTCTTGCCCTTCAGATATATATCACTTCACTCCTGTGGTTTCCTAACTCTCTCAGATCAAATTCCAAAGTCTTAAGTCTTATTTACAAGGACTTACACGACCTGTATCAGATACACACCTCTGATTGTATCTCTTACTGTACCTTCCTGCATTCTCCTGTTCTAGTCACACTGGCATTTTCACTGTTCTCACAGCAGAACAAGCCAACTCAGGGTCTTTGTACATGCTGTTCTCTACCTAGGTCACTCTTCCCGCAGCTAACATACCTATATTATTACTCTCTTATTTCAGGCCTCTACTCAAATATTGCCTTATCAGGGAAGCTTTTCCTAACCAATCTGTTAAATAGCAGTATTCTGCCACTTTTTATACTCTCATTCTGCTTTAAGTTTTTCTTCTTAGCATTTACCACCACCTAATGTTATATATATATTTTTTATCTCCTGTCTCCTCCACTAGAACATATGCTCCCCGAGAACAGAAACTTGGGTTCACTGATGTATCCACTAGTGCCTGCACTGGTGCCTGGCATACAGCAGGCACTCAATAAACTTCCCCAATTATAAAGTTTCCTTTTACAACAGGTTGAAGCATGAAGGGTAGGTACTTGCCTTCTCATCTCTAAGGTCTCTATAGAAAAAGAGTTTGTTCACATCAGAGAGAATAAATCTTTTAGAAAATGTTAGTGTGGAAGTCAGGCACCTGCACACACCTATGTGGTATTTGGCAGAATTCACTCAAACCCAGACATCACGGGTTTGTTCAAGCCTGGTTAAAGCTTTCCCTCTTTCCAAAAGGTGGTACTGCAGAGCCCTGGGGTGAGTGTCCCCTCTTCTGCAATTTTTGGGGAAAAGAATTAACTCTAAAGAAAATAGAGGAATAGGTTGGTAAAATCATGCTAGGTCCAATTTCCGTAATTGGAATTTGTATTATTTGGCAAATAAACAGAATTGGTCTTTGGAGAGCAATAAATTTTTTTCCTAAATACATGAGAAGACTGCAGGAGTACACATTTAACAAGGTCTTGTGAGGACAAAGACATTTAAATATTTGAGTAGAATCTACTCAGAGGTAAATGTTCCTTAAATTAGATCCTCAATCACCATATTAGTTCTGTTTAGTTCAAGTCACCATTTTTACTTCTTAATAATTTAACATTTAAAAATATATTTTATCATGCAAAATACTCCTCTTACCAACCTGGAATGGTGAGATCTGGTTACACCTTATTTCTGGGAATACAAAATATACACCTTGGCTCCCCTTCACCTTATTTACTTAATCCCTTCAGTATCAAAGACATAAGTGTTTTGAGGAAAGCTGTCTAAAACCTTGTGGAAATGCAAAATACATGAAACTTTCCATAATGCCTAGATGTATCATTGACTATTGGGTGTGAAGCTGATGCAGCTAATCATGTTTAATCTATTCACCAAAACTTAAAGAATCCTCTAGAATTCAGAAAGGGAAGTGTTGACTCCGACACCCTTCTCATCAGGGTTGGGAATCACCTCCAGGAATAATGGTTGCTTCGTGAATGTTGCCCATGTGAACACTATGGAAGCAGAACAAATAATGATTTTTCAAACTGCAGGTTGTGACCTACCATTGGGCTGTAAAATCAAATGTCTCAGGACTAGTTTTTTTTTTTTGTATTTTTCTGAAGTTGGAAACGGGGCGGCAGTCAGACAGACTCCCGCATGCGCCCAACCGGGATCTAGTTTTGTTTTTTAATGGAACAGAATGGAATAATAGATAATGAAACTTAAAAACAAAAAGGCAAAAAACCAAAAACAAACAAAAAACCCTGAAAAGGCAAGCCCCAGGTTAGGAGAAAACATTTATATAAGGGACTGGCCCTGGATGGGGAGGGAGGTCAGTTGGTTAGAGTGCCGTCCTGACATGACAAAGTTGTGGGTTCAATCAACCAATAAATGCATGAATCAGTGCAACAACAAATCGATATTTCTCTCTCTCCCTTCTCTAAAATCAGTAAATAAATTTAAAAAGGAAAGATAGTATGTACAAGTTTTAATAAATACCTTCCTACTGACAATATATTCCCCATTATTTAGTAACCTCTCAATTAACTGTTTTAGCTAGTTTTTATAGTTGCAACTATCTGAAATACCAAGTTAATCATTATACAAAGGAACTAGAACAAAGACTCATGCATTTTTCTAATCAACTATAAAAACTATCTCACTAAAACTATATACATGTAGGCCCTGGCCGGTTGGCTCAGTGGTAGAGCATTGGCCTGGCGTGCAGAAGTCCCGGGTTCGATTCCCAGCCAGGGCACACAGGAGAAGCGCCCATCTGCTTCTCTACCCCTCCCCCTCTCCTTCCTCTCTGTCTCTCTCTTCCCCTCCCACAGCCAAGGCTCCATTGGAGCAAAGTTGGCCCGGGCGCTGGGGGTGGCTCCATGGCCTCTGTCTCAGGCCCTAGAATGGCTCTGGTTGCAACAGAGCGACACCCTAGATGGGCAGAGCATCGCCCCCTGGTGGGCATGCCGGGTGGATCCCAGTTGGGTGCATGCGGGAGTCTGTCTGACTGCTTCCCCATTTCCAACTTCAGAAAAATACAAAAACAACAACAACAACAAAAAAAAAACCCTTAAAAAAAACTATATACATGTTATAAATTCTTTTTTCAATTTAAAAAAATTTTAAATTTATTGATTCCAGTGAGATAGGGAGAGAAGGGGACAGAAAGAGGGGGAAAGGGGGAGGGGGAGAGAGGAGAAAGGGAAAGAAAGAGGCAGAGAGAGATAGAGAGAGGAACATTCGTCTGTCCCTGTATGTGCCCTGACTGGGGATTGAACTGGCGACTTCTGTGCTTTGGGATGATGCTCTAACCAACCAAGTTCTCTAGCCAGGGATAATTAAATTTTCTTGACCTCTCAGAAATTTAACTTAGTTGTAACAGTAATTCTCAGAATAAAACTTCCTCTTTTTACACATTTCTTCATAAAATTCAAAATAATATATTCCTATATGTATTTTAAAAAAAATCTCCTAGGAATATATCCAAGAGAATTAAAACATGTCTATACAAAACCTTAAATACAAATCTTGTTTTGTCATGTCTGTTAATACCAAAAGTTGAGTACAAATCCTTTTTCCAGCAAGAAACAAAGTTTAAAACAACAAAGATAATTAGCAAAATGGTATCTTTGAAGAATACCTTAATACAGCAATTTTCAACCTTTTTAACCTCATGGCACACATAAACTAATTACTAAAATTCTGCAGCACACCAAAAAATATATTTTGGTAGATTTGACAAAAAAATAAAAGATATAATTTTTATTAATTCACACCAAACGGCTATTGTGTTGGCCGCTGTCATTTCATTTCTTTATTTGACAATCTAAGGGAAAAGAGGTTAGTGTCCTTGACTAAATAGTCAGGTATTGCATGTTTTAAAAATTCTGTGGCACAACCATCTGCTTCTCCACCCTTCCCCCTCTCCTTTCTCTCTATTTCTCTCTTCCCCTCCTGCAGCCAAGGCTCCATTGGAGCAAAGTTGGCCTGGGTGCTGAGGATGGCTCCATGGCCTCCGCCTCAGGCACTAGAATGGCTCCAGTTGCAACTGAGCAACGGCCTAGATGCACAGAGCATCAGCCCCTAGTACAGCGGTTCTCAACCTGTGGGTCGCAACCCCGGCGGGGGTTGAATGACCAAAACGTGGGCCGCCTAAAGCCATCGGAAAATGGCTCTGGTCACAACAGAACAAGGCCCCAGATGGGCGGAGCATTGCCCCCTGGTGGGCATGCCGGGTGGATCCTGGTAGGGCGCATGCAGGAATCTGTTTCCCCATTTCCAGCTTCAGAAAAATACAAAAAAGGGAGGGAGGGAGGGAGGAAGGGGAGGGGAGGGGAGGGGAGGGGAGGGGAGAGGAGGGGAGGGGAGGGGAGAGAGGGAGGGAGGGAGGGAGGGAGGGAGGAAGGAAAATTCTGCAGCAAGCAGGTTGAAAATCACTAACCTAATATAATCATGTGTCTAGATCCACAGCAGTAAATACTACTTGTGTGATACAAAATCAGAATGTGTCTGACCAGGTGGTGGTGCAGTGGATAGAGCATCAGATTGGGAAGTAGAGGACCCAGGTTTGAAACTCCAAGGTCACCTGCCTGAGAGCAGTCTCATCAGCTTGAGTGCGTGAGGGTGGGATCATAGACATGACCCCATGGTCGCTGGCTTGAGCTCAAAGGTCACTGGCTTGAAGCCCAATGAAGCCCAAGGTCGTTGGCTTGTGCAAGGGGTCACTCGCTCTACTGCAACCCCCTGGTCAAGGCACATATAAGAACTAGCAATCAATGAACAACTAAGGAGTCACAACGAAGAACTGATGCTTCTCATCTCTCTTCCTTCCTGTTTGTCCCTAGCTGTCCCTTTCTCTGTGTCAAAAATTTTTTTTTAAAAATTCAGAATGAAATTTACAAAGGAAAAGTCTGTCTTTTTACAAATGACTCTATTTCCTTTTCCAGATTTGACCCAGGTCTTGAAAACCAGGATGCTGTTTTGAATTTGCTTATAATGCTCTGAGTTAAATCTCTCAAAATGTCTCTCATCTTTAGAAAACTAAGCAAAACTGAAGTGTGGACATCAAAAGTCTCAGTGCCCGGAGATTACCTATGCCATTTACAAAGGAAAAATACTTAAATAGATGTCCCTTAGGCCTAGTGGAATCTAAATTCAGGCACTAATGACATGAACCATGATAAGGCATACTAATGAAACAACACAGACTACCATTGTTACGGCAGCGTGATAGGGTGGATCAAGTTTCACCTGCTCAGGTGAGTCCCACAGAAGAAAACATTCAGTTAACTGTAACCAGGATCTAAAAATCATCATGAAAAAGAAAACTAAACATTAATTTACTAATCTCCATATAAGACGTATTATAAAAAAAAGACTAGCCTAAGCTTTGTTACCAACTTTGAAAAGTAAAACCTCACTCAACACTTTTAAATAACTTCACAATAACTGGCTTGTTCACATTTTATGCTTAGGAAAATTGCTTGTTGGAGGTAAGGCACATACAGAGCTACAAACTTTTCTTTTTTTCAAGTTCTGCTAATATTGACATATTTTAAATGTCTAAAATTGAAATGAAGTTTGTAACAAGATACTTAATATCAAAGAACTTTTACAATTTATTAATTATAAAAATGGCTTTTATTTCATGCTTGCTGTGTTGGCAGATAAGCCCTTTGTTTACTCATATTGTATCACTGAACTCTTCCAACAGGCCTACAGAGTGGGTGCTAGGATGATCCTGTCACTGAAGACAGAATGAGGATTACCCAAGGTCACATGATTAAGAAGTGCCAGAGTGTCCGACCCAAAAGTGTCTGACATCGAAGCTTAGATTTCTACTGCAATGGCTCAGAAACAAAACAGTGCTTAAATTCATGATCAATAATAATAATAAAAAAGACAACCACAAGGCTATTCAAGTTCTTCAACCTTATATATAAAACTTTAAGAGACTCATTATAAAATCCAAAACCGAATGTACTTAACAGCCTAGACTGTCTCCGTGCAAAAAAAAAAAAAAAAAATCCTACCTAAAAACAAAACAAAACAAAACAAACTAAACTAAACTAAATTAAACTAAACTAAACTCGCCTGACCAGGCGGTGGCGCAGTGGATAGAGCATCGGACTGGGATGCAGAGGCCCTAGGTTCGAGACCTCCGAGGTCGCCAGCTTGAGCACGGGCTCATCTGGTTTGAGTAAAAAAAAAAAAAAAAAAAAATCTCACCAGCTTGGACCCAAGGTCTACTCGGTCTGCTGTAGCCCCACAGTCAAGACACATATGAGAAAGCAATCAATGAACAACTAAGGTGTCACAATGAAAAATTGATGATTGATGCTTCTCATCTCTCTCCGTTCCTGTCTGTCTGTCCCTATCTATCCCTCTCTCTGTCTCTGTAAAAAAAAACACAACAAAAAACAAAAACTAAAATGACAACTGATGACTTCCTACTCTTATGATTTAGTTCTTTTTCAACTTGGCCTGGGCTGTGAGGTTTGGGTCTGCTCAGATACCAGAGAGCCTTTATAAAAACCTGTGTGCAATTTGCAAGATTTCAACACCATTCCTTCTAAAGAGAGAATCAGATATTCTATCACTTATTAAAACACTAGGCTACATAGAAGTTTTCCTATTATTATATGACCATATATTTTACCTTTCCAAACAACCTCTATTATGGAGAACGGCTGACTACCTGAATGCTAACATTGCCAAGATGTCATGTGTTTCTAAAAGGGAAAAGAATGAATCTTTTCTCAGCATCCACTAGAGTCTAGGCTAGACAATCATATAGCAACCTCAGAGACCCCAGGCTGGGTGGCTTTCAGATGACAGTTCTCTCCCCACCTCTCTGGGACTCACACTTGGGCCAATTCCCAGAGGTATGCTTATTTTACATGTCCATCCCTCTTGCCACTGCTGACTCAACTCAGGGATACACCTGACAAAAATTCACTGCATTCCACAAGCGTTTACTGAGTGCCTACTATGTGCCAGGCACTGGAGAGGCAGCACTGACAAACCAGACACGGTTCTTGCCCTTGTGAAGTTTTGTTTTAATTACAGTCTAGGGAAAGAGACAAAGTAAGTAGGTAGAACATACATTATGATGAGTGGTGATGTATACTACGAAGAAAAAACAAAGCAGGCAAAGGACATTGGGGACAAGACATATTTTTAATTACGTGGTCAGAAAAGGCCTCACTGAAGGAGGTGACAGTGCACCTGCAGACAGCTTGAAGGAAGAACATTCAGGCAAAAGAATGTGCCCTGAGGCAGAAGGAATGGCTGGTAAGATTCAGAAGCCATAAGGACTCAGGTTGGCTGGGGCAGAAAAATCAAGGAGAAAGAGTAGATGAGAGCTAAACTTCTAACTCGCTTTTGCTCAGAGAAAGACTAGAAACCCTTGGAGGGTTCTGAGCTAAGAAGTGGCATAATGATCTATGGCAGGGGTCCCCAAACTTTTTACACAGGGAGCCAATTCACTGTCCCTCAGACTGTTGGAGGGCGGACTATAAAAAAAACTATGAACAAATCCCTACACAGCCTGACCAGGCGGTGGCGCAGTGGGTCGAGCGTTGGACTGGGATGTGGAAGGACCCAGGTTCGAGACCCCGAGGTCGCCAGCTTGAGCGCGGGCTCATCTGGTTTGAGCAAAAAGCTCACCAGCTTGGACCCAGGGTCGCTGGCTCCAGCAAGGGGTTACTCAGTCTGCTGAAGGCCCGCGGTCAAGGCACATATGAGAAAGCAATCAATGAACAACTAAGAAGTCGCAACGCGCAACGAAAAACTAATGATTAATGCTTCTCATCTCTCTGTTCCTGTCTGTCTATCCCTCTCTCTGACTCTGTCTCTGCAAAAAAAAAAAAAAAAAAAAAAAAATCCCTATGCATACTGCACATATCTTATTTTAAAGTAAAAAAACAAAACGGGAACAAATACAATATTTAAAATAAAGAACAAGTAAATTTAAATCAACAAACTGACCAGTATTTCAATGGGAACTATGGGCCTGCTTTTGGCTAATGAGATGGTCAATGTGCTCCTCTCACTGACCACCAATGAGAGGTGCCCCTTCCGGAAGTGCAGCGGGGGCCCGATAAATGGCTTCAGGGGGCCGCATGTGGCCCGCGGGCCGTAGTTTGGGGACCCCTGATCTATGGTCACACTCTGGCTGCTTTGTGGAGAACAGACTGAGGGGGAAAGAGAAAGAGGAAGACCCCTCAGAAGGCTAATATGAAAATCCAGGAGACAATAAGAATCCTAGAAGGGCCTGACCAGGCGGTGGTGCAGTGGATAAAGCATTGGACTAGGATGCGGAGGACCCAGGTTCGAGACTCCGAGGTCACCAGCTTGAGCGCGGGCTCATCTGGTTTGAGCAAAAGCTCACCAGCTTGGACCCAAGGTCGCTGGCTCCAGCAAGGGGCTACTCGGTCTGCTGAAGGCCCGCCCATGGTCAAGGCACATATGAGAAAGCAATCAATGAACAACTAAAGTGTTGCAACACGCAATGAAAAACTAATGATTGATGCTTCTCATCTCTCTCCGTTCCTGTCTGTCTGTCCCTGTCTATCCCTCTCTCTGACTCACTCTCTGTCTCTGTAAAAAATTAAAAAAAAAAAGAATCCTAGAAGGCATGCAAAATAGAAGCTGGGCAGGCTTGAGGGAGACTCTGATGAGATTTGCAGATGGAGTGCATGTGACTAAAGAGAAGGCAGATGCGCTGTGGAGCGGAGCTCTGCCATGCCTGCTGCGAAGTCCCCAGAGCCATCCCAGTTCCTGCTCTGCCTGAAGACCAACTGTTCAGCTTTTCCTCCAGTGTCCTCCCAATAAATCCCCTCTTTTCTAAGATGATAGAAAATATGAGTTGGTTTCCACCACTTGCAACCAAAATGAACTCAAGTACTAAAATCATTGTCATTTTACAAATGAGAAACCTGAGGTATATATAAAAGTGCCCTGGCTGGGTAGCGCAGTTAAGGTTAGAGCATCTTCCCAATACGCCAAGGTGGCAGGTTCAATCCTGGGTCAGGGCACATACAGGAACCAACCAGTGAGTGCATATATAGGTAGAACAACAAATTGATGTCTGTCTGTCTCTGTCTCCCACTTCCTCTCCCTCTAAAAATCAATAAAAAATAAAATAAAATAAAACACATAAAAATATCCAGCATTCATCAAGGTGCTACAGTTGCTGGGTAGCTGAGTTCAGATGTGAACACAGTCCACCAGGCTCCAAAGCCATGCCTGTTCCACCACACCTCACTGCCTCCCAGGCCTTGACTTGTCCTCTGCCTGCACACAGGTAGAGAGCTTAAAATTCAAACAAAACCAAAAGGGGGTGTAGGCAGGGAGTCAAGGTCAGCCAGAACACCTGCTTCAGTCTCAGCGATCCCACAGTGGCATAAGCAGCAGGGACTGTCCTGGTGTGGTCAACTCCCTCCTTTCCCTCCACTCCACAGGGTCAAGCGCCTCAGCAACTCTGTTCCGCAAGCACAAGGCAGTCCCAGCTCTAAACGAAGTTGAAAGCTCTAGCTGTTTCCATCCAGAAGAGGAGAAAAAGTGGGGCTCAGACTGGCAGACCATCTTTCCCTTGGTTTTGTCTTGCTACAGTGCCCCAAAATTTTTACATAAAATTGTGCGTTCAGCACTCAGAAAGTTCTCACAAGAATCCCTATTTTAACACAAAAATAAAATATTGTGTTCCCTAAGGTAACATTCATACCAGTTCTATTAAAAGCATCAAATTTGAGAGCATAGCATATAGGTGTCTTGACAACCCCCCCCCCACACACACACACACACAATAGTCACTAAAGTTGTTTGGGGAAAAAAAAAGATAAGTATTTTTTTGGTAATTTGAGTTACGTTAGAGTAAATTAAAGCTTCTTAAGTTTTAGAGTAGATTAAACTTCTTAATCCTTTTATAAGTATTTAATTCAAAGAGATATACTGAGAGTTTCAAGTTAAGGCTATCATAAAGATTACTCATCAAATCTTAGAACCACAAGGAACCTAATCTAACCAAACACTCTTTCTCCATTTTACAGATAAGGAAGCAGAAGCCCAGAGAAGGAAACAATCTGTCAAGGTTAATAAATCTTATTAGTGACAAAACCAAGACTGAAATCAGGTCTCTCGATTCTCTGCTGGGCAGGCTGCCTCCCTTCTCAGCAGTTTATTTTGTTACACTGTTTACTTAATATTAAATGAGGTCTGTAAAATGTCTAGCAAGGAGTCTGACCATACAACATGCTCTCAAATCTAATTTCCTTTCTTTCTTATTTATTTAAATACCTGGTAACAATTTTGGGCACTGAAAAAAATTAGGGGGAAAAATACCATAGGCCTTTTAAAATTATAGAAATGAACTGAAGCCCTGGCTGGTTAGATCAATAGGTTAAAGCATCGTCCCAAAACACCAACGTTGTGGGTTCGATCCTGGGTCAGGACAGCACATGAATGCACAACTAAGTGGAAAAATAAATGAATGCTTCACTCCCCCTCTCTCTCTAAAAATCAATCAGGAAAAAATAAAAAAGAGAAAGAAATGAACTGAAATTAAGTCATAAAAAAGGACCATGAAACAAAACTGATACAGGAACACATAATCAAGTGCAAATTATAAACAGCTGATTATGAAACAGACCTAATATTCTTTGAAACTATAAATATCAACAGATCCTGGAAAATGTAAGCTAAGTGACACCATTTTGTTAATAAATGAGTCTAAGGCTCATATATTACTGGGATATAGTAATTGAGGTGACCATATAACTAAGAACAAACATAGCTACTTTGTGTGAAAAAGGAGCTATCCAATAGACTGACAGGACAACAGGCAAAAATCAAGACTTCCCTTGCATACTGGCATGTATGGGCACCCAATATAAATCATGCCTACAAAAACATACATCGTTTCACCCATAAGAAAACACTCCTCAGAGATAAGTACCACAAAACAACAAATGTTTTAAGAATCAGGTCTAACCTGACCAGGCGGTGGCGCAGTGGATAGAGCGTCGGACTGGGACACGGAAGACCCACGTTCGAAACCCCAAGGGCACTGGCTTGAGCATGGGCTCATCTGGTTTGAGCAAGGTTCACCAGCTTGAGCTCAAGGTCGCTGGCTTGAGCAAAGGGCCACTCAGTCTGCTGTAGCCCCCTGGTCAAGACACATATGAGAAAGCAATCAGTGAACAACTAAGGAGCTGCAACAAAGAATTGATGCTTCTCATCTCTCCCCTCCTGTCTGTCTGTCCCTCTCTGTCTCTGTCACAAAATAAATAAGTGATCAGGTCTAAAAGAAAACAAAAGTCCACCAAATAAATTTCTCTATTTTTTAAAACGGAGCAACGCCCCAGATGGGCAGAGCATCGCCCCCTGGTGGGCATACCAGATGGATCCCGGTCGGGCGCATGTGGGAGTCTAACTGCCTCCCTGTTTCCAACTTCAGAAAAAAAAAAAGATTAAACAGCTGGTAAGTATCCTTTCAGACCTTTTTCTATACCACAAACTCTTTTCTTCTCACAGTGAGACCACATTTACTAGAATGTTTTTTCAGCCAACACTATAGTTTGGTCATTTTTCCATGAAAACACACAGTTCTACTTCATTCCTTTTTTAGGCTATATATTATTTTCCTATATGGTCACACCATAATTTATTTAGAGACAGGCATTGTTACTGTAATTTTAAAGATGAGGAGATAACCTCCAACAGGTTATGTATCTTGTCTAAGGTTACATAGCTAGCAAGTGACAGGGCCAGGGCTGGAAACAGGCCTGACTTCAAAGTCTGTGTTTTCAAACATAGCTACTCCATAATGTACTTATTTTGCAATTTTTCATTAACAAGACTACAAACCCCTTGAAGAGAGCGAATTAGTGTCTTTTAAGTCTCCACTGTCTAGCACTACAGCACATTAAAAGTTAAATATTTGTTGTGTAAATACCTGCTGAATGCCACCTTTTCTGTTACACCTATCTTCCCTACTATACCATTCACATTTTTCATGATGCGTAAGTGGGGTCACAAATATATCTGTTGTAACTACAGCTCCCACACCCTGCATAGAACTGCCTCCCACTCTGAGTCTGGGTCACCTGGCTTTTCTCACTCTCAGAAGTCATGTGCAACTCAAGCTCAGAGACAACCGGCTTCTCCGGAGCTTCCCAAAAGGAGGGCTTTGGCATGGAGGCCCCTCTATTCAGCTCTAACACCTCATAAGAAGTGAGCTCTACAAAGGATCTTTAATTTTATTTTTTTTAGTTTATTCATTTTTAGAGAGAAGAGAGAGAGGAGAGAGAGAGACTGGGGGGAGGAGCTGGAAGCATCAACTCCCATATGTGCCTTGACCAGGCAAGCCCAGGGTTTCGAACCGGCAACCTCAGCATTTCCAGGTCGATCCTTTATCCACTGCGCCACCACAGGTCAGGCCTCTACAAAGGATCTTAATTATTTGTCTGGACCCCTCCTCACTTTGTAGTAATAAGAGATAAACCATGGTTTTATGACAAACAAATAAGACTTCAATTTACAAGAAATTGAAAATTTCAAAACAAAAGTATAAGGCAATTAAACACAGATTATGCTAGGCACTACTTGGGGGAAGAGGGCAGCTTATAAAATTAGCAAGATTTTTCAAAGATCTAAATGTCTATTTGAGCCTCCAAAAGACTGAGAACCCTGAGTGTATAGTCTTGTCCAGCCTGAATCCATGGTGGTGCAGGATTCTAACCTCAGTAATCTCCAGCACCAGACTTCTCTGAATATTAGACCTACCTTCTAGAAACAGGTTCTTCTATTGTATCATTAGCCAGAAAGCTTCAGATTAAGAAACTTTACTAACAGTTTTCACATAAAAACAGCTGCCAGAATGAACACAAATGTTCATTTTTACATTAAATTTATTCACGGAACTTAGTTACTTTGACTTTGCTACTAAAGCTATGGACAGCTACTATTGCTACTGTAGAAATATCCAATTTTTTCTTGCAGTTACCCCACATAAGTGTTTGTATCTAATTATTAGCAACTCTTCAAAAGGATTTCTATCAGAATCCAATTGGACCATAATCCTTCTCTGTTAACAATGATATTTGAGGACTTGTTCAATTCTAGAGGCAAATAATCATACAAGATGATAAAGTGGGCTGCAGTATAACAGGCCCCAAAAGCCAAGACCCATAGTATAAAGCCAAGTTTTACCTTGTACATAACATAAATCGGACAGCTTTACAGAATCACTCATTACTCATTTAGGAGAATTTTACTGAGCCCACTCCGGCCCTGGGGCAGGCTTAGTGTGCATATAGCCAACAAGACCTTGGGCTCCATCTCCAACCTCCCTGAATAGGGAGCTGAGACAGAGGAGAGACACCGGGGAACTGTAGTGAGAAACTGCAGAGTGCCATGAGGTCCCACAGAAGGCTGCCTGACCCAGACGCCAGCGTCAGGAAGGACTTCCCAAAGGAAGTAATGTGCAGGCTGAGATGAAAGGCATCAGCCATAGAGAGAGGGGGAGACTGTGTAGGGGGGCCAGAGGTAGGAAGATCATGTTCTAAGTAGAGAGAATCTATACTGCTCACAAAAATTAGGGGATATTTCAAAATGAATAGGAAGCTATAAAAATCCCCTAATTTTTGTGAGCAGTCTTTTTAACTGTCCATTTAGACTGGGCAGCAGGCTGGGGTTGCCAATCAATGCCATGAAAACAGCTGTGATTAAATATCCCCCTCATTAGGCACTGCTTTCTTCTGTGCCAAAAACTCAATATTTAAATAACTATACCACAGTTAGGTAGTTTCTAACCATGCTGCACTCTAGAAGGTGATAAAGGACCTCCTTTTAAATGTTTTCCACTTGCTAAACAGTGACCTTCTTACATTTTGGTTTTATTTTTGATACTTTTCTACTCTATATACAAATAATATTAGAAGACAAAACTCTCAAAATAATTCAATCTGCTAGAATATACTAAAGGAATAAAGCTTGACTATGCCGTTTCCCCAAACATAACAGAACCGATAAAATAACACTAATAATTAAATGTTGATAAAATCATTCTTTCAATTTTTTCCTAATTTTAATTATAATCCTAAATCTTTTAATTATTAATTACATTATTTCTGTGGTGGTTCAGCAGCCTAAATGTTGCAGCAAACAAGAAAATTAGTTACCCAAAGACATCAATTAGAAAGTATTCTCACAAAATTACAATATTATTTTCTTTACCTGTGAAAACTTGTCCTATGCCTATCTGAAATTGCACTGTTCTCCAAAGCAAGAATGACTTTAAAATGTAGCACTGACACAAAATGATCTAACATTTTTGAAGAATAAATGCTTGGGGAATAATAGCAGACATCTATAGTGCTGACTACATGCTAGGAATGGTTATAGGTTCTTTTTTTTTTTTTTTTTTTTTACAGAGAAAGAGAGAGAGTCAGAGAGAGGGATAGATAGGGACAGACAGATAGGAATGGAGAGAGAAGCATCAATCATCAGTTTTTCATTGTGGCACTTTAGTTGTTCATTGATTGCTTTCTCATATGTGCCTTGACCGGGGAGCTACAGCAGACCAAGTAACCCCTTGCTCAAGCCAGCGACCTTGGGTCCAAGCTGATGAGCTTTTTTTTTTTTTTTGCTCAAACCAGATGAGCCTGCACTCAAGCTGATGACCTCAGGGTCTCGAACCTGGGTCCTCCGCATCCCAGTCCGATGCTCTATCCACTGCGCCACCGCCTGGTCAGGCTATAGGTTCTTTATAGTACATATGACATGGCCAGTAGCCACATACAGCTATTGAGAATTTGAAGTGTGGCTAGTTCAAAGTGAGACATGCTGTATGTGTAAAAGTGTGGAATTAGAAAGGCTAAGTATGAAAAATTTTTTTTAAATATCTCACTGTTTTAATATTATCTACATGTTTAAATAATATTTTGGCTATAGTGAGTTAAATAAAACATTATTAAAATTAATTTTATTCCCCCCCCCCTTTTTATGTGACTACTAGGAATTTTAATTTTAAAATTGCATGTGACTCACATTATGTTTCTATTGGACAGAGCTCATCTAAAATGTATCCAGCTGCTGCTGACCTTACTGACTCTGTCATCATGAGGAACTTGACCACACAGCGTATAATTTGTCACTGTGATATCTTTGGTGTTGACTGAGGTCAGGCTGCCCACCCTCAGACCATAGACCACAACCTCAGGTTATGCTTAAAGCTGTCTTTCTATGGTTTAAAGCAGTCTGTCTGCCCATAGCTAAACCCCTCTAGCAACCTCAGAGGCCGTGATTTTCAACCTTTTTTTTTCATGGCACAAACACACACTAATTACTAAGGTCAGTGCCCCTGACTAAATACAACCATTTTCATCTTATGGCACAAATATTATAAATTAGTTACTAAGGAAGAAGAGGTCAGGGCCCCTTTTTCTTTAGTAATTAGTTTATGAGTGCCTGAGAAACAAAGGTTGAAAATCACGATTTAAAAGCTAGGTAAATTAGAATTGTACAACATGTTAGAATCAAGGTTAAGTGTGGGCTAAAGTGCTTCTCCTACAAACTGGCTTCAATGGTATATTTTTTAATAACATTTTGACTGCTCAGAGATTCTTTTCTACCTCGACTATACTTACAGATTCCTCTCATGGACTGCAGACACCTAGCACCACCTTTACTTTAGACTGGAGCAATTCACAACTCAGCTTATAATCCTTCAACAGTGCTTTCAGTGTGAGAAAAAGAAGACAATTATGGAGATGATGATGGTGGTGGTTGCTGAGCAATATGAATGTACTTAATGCCACAACACTGTACACTTAAACATAGGTAAATGGTATATTTTGTTTTTTATATTTTACCACCATTTAAAAATCAAACTTCAGGAGTTTCATATCTTTCTCAGGATGAAGTTAAAACTCGTATGCCAGTCACCGACGGCCCTCAGAATCTGACCTCCACCTACCTTCCCACCCTCCCCTTTGCTTCATCTGGCACCTTCCCTCAACACCCACACGAATCAGACCACCATGCCTGGCACAGGTTAAAACTTTACCTAAAAGCCTTCCCTATCACTTCCACCCCCTTTTCCTTACCCTCCTAAATTCCACTCCAGTGTCACCTCCTCGGTGAAAATTCCTGACATCCCAAGAAGCCTCCTGACACCACTGCACCTCAACTAAACCTTGCATTTGGTCACACTTGCAATCCTTATCTTTCAGAATGACATGTTTTTGTTTACGTGACTGTTCCCCACTGGGAGCTCACTGCAGGCAGGAACTGAGCCCAGAGCCGGCACCAATGCAGCATTCAAACGATGTGCCCACAATGCTGGTGAAGGCCATTCAGTGAACAATTCCTTCCTGGATGCCCGCCAGAGCAGGCAAGGTCTTAAGCACGGGGGATCCCGCAGTGGAAAAGAAAACTAAGCCCTGCTTCCACAAATAAAGGCCAGGTGAACATAAAACTATGAGGAGAAATAAGGCACAGTGGAGGGAAGGGCATTTTGTACAAAGTAGCCTAGAAGATATCCACTAGGTAGAGATCAGAAGGGGGGGAGCTTTTCAGCTCACAGATACAACACTGAGTGATTCTATAAGGGATACACAACTTATTCTGGTTCAGAACAGTGGTCTGTGTAACAGAAGGTACTAGAAAGAGAAGGTAAACCTTCACATCTAAGAAAAGCAAACTATAATATTTATTCCCTCTACCCTATTAACCTGATAGATGTGCCATCACCACCAGGCTCTCTCCGCATGAAGAATGTAAGTGTGACTTCAGTAGGTGAAGTGCACTGACCATCTTTTCCAACAGAATCCTGTCCACCAGGAAGCCTTCTGGTTGCTGGACAGAACTCAAGAAGAGCAAACATTTATTGGGTGCTTATTATGCATTTTAATAGAATGCTCTAAGCACTTGATGATCTGCACAACAACCTTTAGAAATACACTGTTATTAAACTCCTTTTAAAGAGGAAAATAAGACACAAAGAGGCTAAATAATTTGTCCACAGTAACAGAGCTAGTAAATGCAGAAGCTAGAATTTGAAGTCAGGCAGTTTTGGCTCTAGATTCTGAGCTGATGACGACATACTATATACCATTTCACGTTTTTATTTCCTGTCACAAAATACTTTGTTCCTAGAGGTTTCTATTTTTTTCTGTTAATGCTGAAATTGTCTAATTTTATTTACTTTCTTCACACTTTCACCAAACTTCACTTCTCTTTTCTAGTTCTATCACAAAAATCTTTCTATACTTACACCACTTGTGAGGTTAACTTATTTACTGATATTACTTTCAAAACAGCCATTAGACAGAAATATATATGTAACAGAGTTAAAAGCAGAACACAGACTGTCAAGGCAGAGAAAGAGATTACACTGCTATAAAAAGTATGCATACTTATACACTGCACCCGGTGCTGGGAGGACAAAGCTGGGGGACGCCCAGGCCAGTGGGGGCTGAGGGTGGGGCTCGTAGGCAAACAGACCAGTACAAAAGATGACTTGTGTGGTATGCCACAGATGGCAGGAAGCAATCTAAAATGCCAAAAACACATTAAAAATAAAAACAACCCACTTAATAAAACTGCAAACATTTTTTTTATTTACTATATTTAAGTAAAGATTTAAGATTAAGATTTAAGCGTAATGTCTTTCTGGATCTAGCAGGTATCCCAAGCTCAACACAGCCAAAATAAAACTCATTCTTCTCCACAGAGCCCTCTACATCTATTCCTTCTCAAGTGTTCTCTCAGTTAGAGGAAAAACAAGCCTGGCTGGGGAAGCAATAAACTTCTTATCCTCAAATCCAGCCACTGCACTTCCTTCCTCCCTCTCTTTCAATCACAAACACGTTTACATGTGAATACACACACTAACATGCACGCACGCATGCAACCAATCACACTTACTTGCACGCACACTCACTCACGCCATCAGATCTACATTACTTCCTTTGACCGATCTTCTCTTTTCCTTCAGGTCAAGTCAGGCCTGCACCAATTGGTCTCCTAACCACTTGTCCTGGTTCTTTTTCATCTCCCTACTCTGCAGTTTATCCTACCCTGGTGCCAGAATTCTCTATAATACAAATCTGGTGGTATACTCCACTTCTTAAAAAATGTTTGGTGGTTTCTGATCACCCACAGGATCAAATGCAAACCGTGTTCCAGCATGCATGCGTACACACACACACACCCTCTTCATAACTAGGTTCAACACTACTTTCCATATCATATCTTCTTTCATTCAACAAATCATCACTGAACACCAACTATGTGGCCAATCATTGGGACAGGCACTGGTTGTATAGCAAATAAAAGGAGATAGCTCTTGCCCTCATAAAACATATAGTAGGGACAAGAAATAGACATTAATCAATCAGTCACACAAACATTTAAAACTGAAACTATGGACCCTGGCCAGGTGGTTCAGTGGATGGAGTATCATCTCGGCATGCCAAAATCACGGGTTCAATCCCTGGTGAGAGCATATAAAAGCATAAGCCAATGAGTTCACAACTAAGAGGAACAACAGTTGATGCTTCTCTCTCTCTCTCTCTCTCTCTCTACCCCACATTCCCTCTTCGCCCTTATCAAATCAATGAAAAAATTAAAAGGAAAAAAAAAGGCTGCAACTATACCAAGTACTGCAAAGATGCACCAGGCAAAATATTCTGAAATTAGCAACAAAACTGCTGAGTAACACATTAAAAGGTGCATTTTATGGTATGTGAGTTACATAGTTTTTAAAAATAGTAATACACACCAGGTTGAATGACTGTTGGTGGGTTTGGCCAAGGGAAAGACCATGAAAGTTTTTCAGAGGAAACAAAACTTATTACAAATAACTAATACATGCTGACCATTTACGACTCAACATGTACGTTTGCCTGTAATAATTCATCTGATGACCCTAACAACCCTGTAAGGTTACCTTTATTATTCTCAGCTTAGAGACAAGGAACCAACTTTACCCATGGTCAGAGAGCCAATAAGTGGTGATGCTAGAATCCACAATTAAGCCCACTGACTCTTACTTGCTACAGTGAGGTCACCTAGGCAATGCCTACAACTCGTCCCTACAAATAATACAGTAAGTAAACCCCTGTGTTTCCTTTCTTCCAGTAGAAATTTCTCTCCCTGTCCTTTGTCTTTACTAGCCTAAAAGGCCCTGCAGGGTCCTGTACCATCCCCCCAATACCATCCCCTTTCCAACTGCATCCCTTCATTCTCCTCCTCACATAGTACGTCTGCTCCAGCAACACAGGCTTCCTTGTGTTTCTCCAGTATGCTGGGAATGCTCCTACCACAGGGCCTTTGCATTTACTTGAGCTATGATTACAATCACAACAAGTTATAAATCATGATTCTGCCCAAACTTCAGTTAGCATGTGCTCAAGATACACTAACAGTGCCACTAGTAAGATTGTGTACTGAACTGTAAACTTAATATTTCGAATGCCATTTACTAACTTTAATCAAAACTACCTCATTAAAAAATAAACAAACAAAAAACTACCTCTTTTTTCCAGTCTTTTTATTATCCTGCATGATGCCAAATGCAAAGGTTATTTTACAAAATCCAGTAACAGGTTTTACTTACCGGTTAGTATGAATAACTGTCATACATCTATCTTTGCAGAGAAATAAAACAAAGCAATCAAGCCAAGAAAGTGTCAGAGTAGAACTTGATCACCTCCTTTCCTTCATTTTGCCTAGAACCACGGTTTGTGAAATAACTATGGCAATAGCACTTCGAGGCAGCAATCCCACCAAACTTTTACTGAGAAACTATTGCCCATCTGTGCAAACACACACAAAAATGCATACTACCAACCAGTTATATAACTTTAATACAATAACCAGGTGATATTTTTAGTTTCTATCCGGTAAAAATCCTAAGTAACTCTTAAGCATATATGGCATAGAGTCACAGACTGTTCACAGTAGGACACTGAGAGAAAGAAAAAAAAGATACGTTTAACATATTTACATTTAAAACAGAGTTGTCCCCCACCTGACCTGTGGTGGCACAGTGGATAAAATGTTGACCTGGAATCTTGAGGTCACCAGTTTGAAACCCCAGGCTTGCTCGGTCAAGGCATATATAAGAAATAACAACTCTGAGTTGATGCTTCCCCGCTCCTCACTCACCTCTTTTCTCCCGCTCTCTTCTAACATGAATAAAATTTAAAAAAACAAAAACCCCCTCCACAACATCAGAGTTGTCACCCAATACTCCAAGGTTGCAGGTTCGATCCCCCATCAGGGCACATACAAGGATCAAACCATAGATGTGTAAATAACTGGAACAACAAATGGATGTCTCTCTCTTCTCTCTCTCTCAAATCAATTAATTAAAAAAAAATTTTTTTAAACAGATCTGTCCCTTACGATGGTGAAAGCTATCACTTTTCATGAAAACAATTCACCTTGGTATTCTTTTAAATAGTAAGCTTGGCCCTGGCCGGTTGGCTCAGGGGTAGAGCGTCGGCCTGGCGTGCAGGAGTCCCGGGGTTCGATTCCCAGCCAGGGCACACAGGAGAAGCGCCCATCGGCTTCTCCACCCCTCCCCCTCTCCTTCCTCTCTCTCTCTTCCCCTCCCGCAGCCAAGGCTCCACTGGAGCAAAGTTGGCCTGGGTGCTGAGGATGGCTCTGTGGCCTCTGCCTCAGGCGCTAGAATGGCTCTGGTTGCAACAGAGCGACGCCTCAGATGGGCAGAGCATCGCCCCCTGGTGGGCATGCTGGGTGGATCCCAGTCGGGCGCATGCGGGAGTCTGTCTGACTGCCTCCCCATTTTCAACTTCAGAAAAATACAAAATAAATAAATAAATAATAAATAGTAAGCTTCATTTGAGCTGAGCACAAGGGGGAAAATTTAGCCAAACTCATTTACTAGCACCTCTAGCAAAATGCCTTGACTACAGCAAACTCCCGTAAGTGACTGACATAAAGGCTAGAAGCAAAGCCTTTTGAGACAATTCGTTTTCAAACCTTGTTTTACCTACCAGCAACTAGCTAGGGGACCTTAAGCAAGTTGCCTTACCTCTTGAGCCTCAGTTCTTCATAAAAATAAAAACATCACCACAAACCGATGACCCAGTGCCTTAGCATACATGACAAATACCATTCACTGAGCTCTTACTATTACTAAATTGGATTGTAGGAAGTTAAATAGCTGTAAAACTTTATGGCTGTACTTAATATTGTAGCCTTTAGAAGAGTTCTCCACGTAGACCACTTTTAAGTTCAATAAAACTAATAAGAGCTTTAATATACACATCTTTGTATGATCAAGGCTTTGCTTTACCTTTTATGAATTTTTGGGCAATCCAAAGGTTAGAAATAGTTTTATTAAGCCCTGGCCGGTTGGCTCAGCGGTAGAGCGTCGGCCTAGCGTGCGGAGGACCCGGGTTCGATTCCCGGCCAGGGCACACAGGAGAAGCGCCCATTTGCTTCTCCACCCCTCCGCCGCGCTTTCCTCTCTGTCTCTCTCTTCCCCTCCCGCAGCCAAGGCTCCATTGGAGCAAAGATGGCCCGGGCGCTGGGGATGGCTCTGTGGCCTATGCCTCAGGCGCTAGAGTGGCTCTGGTCGCAACATGGCGACGCCCAGGATGGGCAGAGCATCGCCCCCTGGTGGGCAGAGCGTCGCCCCTGGTGGGCGTGCCAGGTGGATCCCGGTCGGGCGCATGCGGGAGTCTGTCTGACTGTCTCTCCCTGTTTCCAAGCTTCAGAAAAATGAAAAAAAAAAAAAAGAAATAGTTTTATTATTTTAAATGGTAATATTATGTCTATAATTTTTGTTTTAAAAAATTTAAGAGTTTTACGCTGGCCAGGTAGCTCAGTCTGTTAGAGCATCGTTCCAATATGCCATGGCTGTGGGTTCAATCTCCAGTTAGGGCACATACAAGAAACAACCAATGGCCCCTGGCCGGTTAGCTCAGTTAGCTCATTGTCTGGAAACACTAAGGTTGTAGGTTTGATTCTGGTCAGGGCACATACAGGAAGCAACCAATAAACGCACAAGTAGAACAACAAATGAATAATTCTCTTTCTCTCCCTCTAAGATCAATTAAAAAAAAAAAATCAGACCAGGCAGTGGCACAGAGGATAGAGTGTCGGACTGGGAAGCAGAGGACCCAGGTTCGAAACCCCAAGGTCACCAGCTTGAGAGCGGGCTCATCTGGTTTAAGCAAGGCTCACCAGCTTGAGCCCAAGGTCTCTGGCGTGAGCAAGGGTCACTCTGTTTGCTGTAGCACCCTGGTCAAGGCACATAAGAAAAAGCAATCAACGAACAACTAAGATACTGCAACGAAGAATTGATGCTTCTCATCTCTCTCTTCCTGTCTGTCCCTCTCTCTGCTTGTCTCTATCACAAAAAATAAATAAATAAAAAAAATTTTAAATCAACCCATGAATGCATAAATAAGTGGAAGAACAAATCAATGTGTCTCCCTCCCCCAAATCAATAAATAACTTTAAAAAGTTAGATTAGCCCTGGGTGTCTCCGTGGATAGAGCGTCATCCCAGCAGGCTGAGGTTGTGGGTTCTATCCCCAGTCAGGGCACATATGAGAAGCAACCAATGAGTGTACAATTAAACAGAACTAAGTGGAACAACGAGTTGATGCTTCTTTCTCCTCCTTCTTCCTCTCTCCTCAAACTAATAGAAAAAAAAATTTTTTAAATAGAGTTCAAAAAACTTTGTCTTTGCTTTCTGTTTACTGAATTAGGCTATAAATTCAAGCCTATCAAGTGACTTATTTTTTTTAAAGATTTTATTTATTGATTTTAGAAAGAGGATAGAGAGAGAGAGAAAGGTGCGGGGAGGAATAGGAAGCACCAACTCATAGAAGTTGGCTTCTCGTGTGCGTTGACTGGGCAAGTTTGGGGTATTGAACCAGTGACCTCAGCATTACAGGTCGACACTTTATCTGCTGTGCCACCACAGGTCAAGCTCAAGTGACTTAATTATTAATTAACAGTAATAGTGAACATCTACTGAGCTCTTCCTATCTACTCTATCATACAAATATACTTGGGCAGTTTACTAAAAAAGCTGCCAAAACAAGGTATGTCAGGTTACCTCAACCTTAGATGTAGCCAATAGTAATATTATTGACCTTCCTGAAAGTACCTGCTATATATCAAGTTTGGGACTAACCATAACCATCTGGTAATCACCAGGACTAACTCATTTTACAGAGAAGAAACTGAGGCCCAAAGAGTGTTAAGTCTAAAGGTCACACAGTTACTAACAAGAGAGGACTAGAAGCTAAGTCTCCCTACTTCCAGTTGGTTTTATCAATTACATGACAGCCAATGGTATATAAAGAAAAAGACCTATTCCAATACCTTCAAATGTTTCAATATGGTTAAGATAACGAATACCTAAAATAAGTGGTTTAACGAGAATTAAATATTTAAGCACAAGGTAATATAACCCATAATCTACAGTACATATGCTAAAAGGGCTCCTAAAACAGAAATGAGTGGAATCAGCTAGTCACATTGTGTGGTATCTCCCGGAGGGAAGGAGTCCCACTGCTTATCAAACATTATCAAACACTACCACCAGAGTAAGAAGACATTTCAGAGCCATATGACTTCCTTTACTCAAGTTCACATTCCTTTGGAAGAGGAAAAAGTATCTTTAGTGCCATTCCCCAGATACCTTCCACCTAGGCACAGAAAGTTTTACCAGCTGATAAATGTTCGCTCTTTTTCAAAAAAAATGATGCTGACTAGTGATGAAGACAGTTTTCATCCTTTTATGCTCTGAATCAGGCTATTTTAATTAAAATTCTTAATTCTATCAAAGTTGCTTAGGCATAGCCTAAATGTTTTCAGGTCTGGATCTTGGGGACAAGCCAACAAATAATCTTTAAAATACAGCCCACTTGGGCCCTGGCTGGTTGGCTCAGTGGTAGAGCGTCGGCCTGGCATGCGGGAGTCCCAGGTTCGATTCCCACCCAGGGCACACAGGAGAAGCACCCATCTGCTTTTCCACCCCTCTCCCTCTCCTTCCTCTCCGTCTCTCTCGCTTCTCCTCCCGCAGCCAAGGCTCCATTGGAGCAAAGTTTGCCCGGGCGCTGAGGATGGCTCCGTGGCCTCTGCCTCAGGTGCTAGAATGGCTGATTAAGGCAGAGCGACGCCCCAGATGGGCAGAGCATTGCCCCCTGGTGGGCATGCCGGGTGGATCCCTGTCAGGTGCATGCGGGAGTCTGTCTGACTGCCTCCCCATTTCCAACTTCAGAAAAATACAAAAAAAAAAAAAGAAAGAAAAGGAAAAAAAAATACAGCCCATTTGTTTCTTGAGAAAGCATTTTTAAATGTCATCCTGACAAAAAGATGAATAACTACAGATGCTAGCATGCAAAACTATTTTGACAAGTGAGAATTCCAAAACATAACTTTGTTTAAAAGTAGACAGTCATGGAACTCTATGTAATAGGCAAACTGAAGACTTCCACAAAGACTATGTCAGATGAGAACATAGATACTTTCCCATCAATTTCCAACAGCTGAGAGAGGGGGTGCTGCAGTGAACCATCTGATCAATTCAAAGTCACCATAGCCAGTACACACAAATTGCCAATTCTCAAATAAATTAATTGAAATATAATCTAAACCTGTGTTGCCCTAAGTGGGAGCTAAACACGTGGCTACCGAGCAACAGAAATGTGCTGGTCTGAACCGAGATGGGCTGTGAAGTGTAAAACTTCACCCAGTCATACTAGAGTCACACCAGATTTCAATGATGTAGTATAAAGAGAAGTGTTGCAGTAGTTAATGTCTTGTATTGATTACCTTCTGAAATTAGTGTTTTTGATATAATGAGTTTATAATAAATATTACTTTAAAATATCCTTTTAATGTAGTTACTAGAAAATTTTAAATTGCGTTCATGTGGCTAACATTGCATTCCAATTGGAGGTGCCACTCTCTACAAACTATGCAAAATATGAACCTAATCTCACTTTGATGATGAACACCAACTACACCAGGGGCAGTCAACCTTTTTATACCTATCACTCACTTTTGTATCTCTGTTAGTAGTAAAATTTTCTAACTGCCCACCGGTACCACAGTAATGGTGATTTATAAAGTAGGGAAGTAACTTTACTTAATAAAATTTATAAAGCAGAGTTACAGCACGTTAAAGCATATAATAATAATTACTTACCAAGTACTTTATGTCGGATTTTCGCTAAGTTTGGCAGAATAAATCTTTATAAAACAACTTACCATAGTTAAATCTATCTTTTTATTTATACTTTGGTTGCTCTGCTACCGCCCATCATGAAAGCTGAAACGCCCACTAGTGGGCGGTAGGGACCAGGTTGACTACCACTGAACTACAAAATAAAGGAAGAAAATCTTATCTGTATCTTGCAGTTTTAAGATAGTGTCAAGTGGCCTGACCTGTGGTGGCGCAGTGGATAAAGCATCGACCTGGAAATGCTGAGGTTGCCGGTTCGAAACCCTGGGCTTGCCTGGTCAAGGCACATATGGGAGTTGATGCTTCCTGCTCCTCCCCCCTTTCTCTCTCTCTCCTCTCTCTCTCTCCTCTCTAAAATGAATAAAAAATAAAAAAAAGATAGTGTCAAGTGAGAATCGCGTTATCAAAACTTCTATTAAATTTACAATCAACCCCAACTGTGTTCACAGAGGAAGAACTCACTCCTACAAGTCGTATTTTTAGGGATCCAGAAGGAAATACTAAGTTAAAGGCCACACAGAGGGACTAAGAGAAATACCATCTGTTTTTAGAAGGCATTTTAAAAACAAAAGCAGCGTGTTTTAAATAGTTAACAGACCTATCTGGTCTTTTTTAAAGCAGTATTTGATTATTTTGAGTATGGTGATGAACCTTCCCAAATGCTAGCTAAGCAAACTTCTTTAACAAGGAAACCTGGTGAGGCAGAGAGGAGAAACTCTAACCTTGTAAAATTGAAGTAAAATGTCTGAATGTACCATGTGAAACATATAAATCAAATAGTTTTTTTTAAACAGGGTATTTAGAATTAAACATTATACCAATAATGAAATCAGTCAACAGTTGGCAGTCTTCTATGTTATTATAGTGTTAATGCATCACTTTTAACAGGTCTAACTAAAACTGCTTTCAAAATTCCAACTCACCAAAAAAAAAAAAAAAAAATTCCAACACACCATGATGCCTTTTCCAAATTCAGCCAGAGAGAAATCAGGGAGGAGCAGTTTCCAAGTACCTTATCTTGCGGAGGTTAAAATTAGACATTGACAATGCAGAGCCCCATTAACAATAATAAATATTTGCAGGGCATTCTGTCTGACAAGTGCTTTTGAACACATCATCCTTTGTGATTGTAGAAGACAGCCCACGGACACTGGTTATGTCTTCATCCTTACTAAATTCCTGGCTGGGAGGCCTTGACTTGTTCAAGGTCACATAGCTTGAAAAGTAGCAGAACCAGTACCTGACTCTGAACCTTCTGATGCCCATCCAATTCTCCTTCCATTACAAGACATTCATTCATCGATAACCCAACGTTTGGAAACACAACACGCTCCCGGATCCAAGGAAGGATCTAAGGATCAACCAGGTCAAACCTTAAGACGCTGCCAACAGGACGTCTCGGAATCAGTTCAAGAAGGGGAGAAGAGATTATCCAAAGAGGAAATGACTTGAAAGACGGGCGGGGGGGGGTGGTGTGAATCTAATCTAAAAGGTCGGGGGGGGGGGGCGCTGCACAGCAGAAAAACCGTGTTCAAGCACAAAAATGCCTGAGGTTTTCAACGCCGGCACTGCAGATGAAGGGAATGACTGGGTTGTGACTTGACTAGAAACGTGTTTGAGAATTCCACTTCAGGCGCTTAGGAAGCCAGGCGGCCGCTCCGGGTGCCCCCGTCATGACCTCTGCCCCCCCCCCCTCCAGCAGCCCACGGGCTATGCAGAGACAGGTAAGGGGACGCGGTCACGGCAGCCAGGGTCGTGTCCAGCCCCGCGTCCCCGAGGGCAGGACAAAGGCGGCGCCACCGCACGCGCACCTGGCTCCACCTCCGCAGCCCGGTGACAGCGGCCCGAAAGCAAAAAACCCCGACAGCAGACACGGGCCCTGCGAACCCGTCCCCCACCCCCACCCCGCGTTCTCGGGGCCGGACGCCAGCGCGGAGACACCGCACGGGGGTACCCACGCCCCGGCGACGGGGCTGCGAACCCAGCCAATCTCCGCCGGCGGCGCCGCGAGCCCCGGGGCTGGGCGGGCGCCACGCGCCGGGACGGACGGACGGACGGAAAATGACGGGCTCCGGTTTCACCGCCGGCGTCCCTCGCGGGCAGGAAAAGCCGCGGCCCAGGGGGTGCCAGCCCGGGTCCCCGCCCTCGGACCGCCGGCCACCGACGCCCGGCCCCGTGCTGGCAGCCCGGCGCGCCCCCACCTGCCCGCCTGGGGGTCGCGGGGCCCGCAGGCCACTTCCTTCCCCGCCCGGCCGGCCGATCGGCCGGCCTCGCGCGGAGCCTGGGTCGGGGAGCGCGGGAGGAAGGGGGCTTGGCTGGCTGCCCACGAAGGAAGCCGCCGCCGCCGCCCGCACCCACCGGCATCATCGCGACGCGGGTCCGCGACGTCCTCAGCCGCCTGACAGGACGCTCGGCGCCGCGCCCGCCGCTCCGGACGCCCTCGCAGGCCGTGCACCGGCGCCGCGCTCTCGGGTCCTCAGCAGCAAGGCGGCGGCTGCGGCAAGGCGAGCTGCGGAGCTTGGCCGGCCTGTTGCGGCCGCCGACGCGCTGCGTCGCTGTCCCACGACCTGCCGCCGCCGCCACTACCGCCTCCGCCTCCGCCCAACCTCCGCGCGCCGCCTGCCCGCCCGCGGGCTCTCTCCTCAGCCCCTGCAGGCCCCGCCCCCAGCGCGTCGCCCGCACGGGGCCGATCGCCCCATTTGATTGGCCCGACGGGGAAGGGGCGTGGTGTGAGGCGGGGCTTCTAAACCCCGCCCGTCCAACCTCGCTCCCGGTGGCGGCCAGGTGCGAGCGCGCCCGTGCGCGTCCGCGCTCCCGCTGCGGGGAGGGGGGGGCGGGGAGGGGAGGGCGTGCCGCAGACTCCCGGCCGCTTGCCTAACCCTGTGTGTCCGCCTGTGGGCTCCGGGCGGTGCCGGACCGAAAGCCTAGACTCTCGGGGACATCGGGCGTGGGAAAATGGAGGCCCAGAAAGGGAAGGGCCCTGCCGGGACCCCGCAGCAAATTACACTAAGGCCAGGACTCTGGGAGGCGGGGTAAAGGGGAAGTGGGGTGCGCCCGCGTCCGACCGCAGCCTGACACCCTGCTCCTCGCGCCCCGTGGGGCTGCAGGCTAGGCGCCCGGTGCGAGGGGTGTGCATGCGCCCCGAACCATCCACGTGACCCGGCTCCGCATTGCTCAGGGTCAACCCTAGAACGCGCCTGGCGCTCTGGCCCTGGACAGCTGGTTGGACCCCACCCCGTTCTGGCGTCTTCTTGGGGCTCCCAGTGTCCTGCGCCCTAGGCCAGAGGGCCTCCGCTCTCCAGGCTTGACCCTTCACACAGGCGGTACCCCCAGCCTAGAACGACTGTGCCCACCGGTGCCAGCATCCTTCGTGGCTGGACTTTCCTAAGGCAGGGTCCAGTCCTCATCTCTAGGCTCCAGGTCTCTCCTTACAGCCTTGTCTCCCGTGACACCCTTTCCTCTGGCTTGAGTGTCTGAATGACAGAGACCTGGGCAGGACCACCCATGTGTCCATAGCCATGCTGGGCTTTGGAGCGAGATACTAGGAAAAGGCAGGCATCCTTTCTGTGCCCTCCACACTGTGCCAGTCACTTGAATCCTGACACAGATGAGTCTGTGTCCACTGAAATGTCCACAAGCACCTAGAACATGAAGGTCTGTTTATTGCCACAAGCACCAAAGGCCATAAACCACCTTGGAAAGGGCCCAGCTACTTGGAGAAGGCAGCAGGTTGTGCTCAGGGTCCCTCTATAACCTGTCTGCTCCTCTAAGAGGTTCCAGACTGCAGAATGGGGCTGAGGGCAAAGAGGGAGAGGCCAGGGAGAAACCATTGTCCTCTTCATGGGGAGCCACTCTGCTCTTAAGAGACCATAGTGCTGCCTGACCTGTGGTGGCGCAGTGGATAAAGCGTCAACCTGGAAACACTGAGGTTGCCGGTTCAAAACCCTGGGCTTGCCTGGTCAAGGCACATATGGGAGTTGATGCTTCCTCCTCCTCCCCCCTTCCCTCTTTCTCTCTCCCCTCTCTATAATGAATAAATAAAGTCTTTAAAAAAAAAAAAAAAAAAAAAAAGAAAGAAGCCCTGGCCGGTTGGCTCAGCGGTAGAGCGTCGGCCTAGCGTGCGGAGGACCCGGGTTCGATTCCCGGCCAGGGCACACAGGAGAAGCGCCCATTTGCTTCTCCATCCCTCCGCCGCGCTTTCCTCTCTGTCTCTCTATTCCCCTCCCGCAGCCGAGGCTCCATTGGAGCAAAGATGGCCCGGACGCTGGGGAGCCTCTGCCTCAGGCGCTAGAGTGGCTCTGGTCGCAACATGGCGACGCCCAGGATGGGCAAAGCATCGCCCCATGGTGGGCGTGCCGGGTGGATCCCGGTCGGGCGCATGTGGGAGTCTGTCTGACTGTCTCTCCCTGTTTCCAGCTTCAGAAAAAAAAAAAAAAATGGAAAAAAAAAAAAAGAGACCATAGTGCACATGAGTATGTGTGTGTGTGTGTGTGTGTCTTAGTGGCTGAGAGTGTAGACCTCACTGTATCACCTCAGACAAGTTACATCTCTCTGTATCTCAATTTGTCCATCTCTGTAATAGGAGGTTACAATAATAATAGTCCCTGCCTCATGGGATTTGGGATTGCTCAGACATGATGTAGGAAAAGCTCCTAGCACAGCTTGTGGATCATGGTAGCTGCCCATGCATAGCAGTTTTTTGTAGTTATGCTGTCATGAGCAAGCAGGCTTAGTGTACAAATGTTTCTGGGAGAGGGATCATCCAGAGATTCTTGAATTTACACATATTGGGCTTCAGTGGCTAATGACATTTCTTCTGGGAGCAGGGTTGGGGACAGAACAGGAAGATCTGGGTAATAGGAGATCCTAAATAAGAACTCAGAGACCCAGGTTCTAATTCTAGTTCTGATTCTGACTCCCCATGTAGCCTTAGGGACTTGCACCCCATCTCTAGGTCTCAGTTCCCCCTCTGTAACTAAAGAGGGGTTAGATTTTGTAATTGCTGAAGGACTTCCAGCTCTGGCATATTAATGTTCATGAGTTGTGAAGGAGCTCTGTGCCGTGATGGCCCACTAAGCCAGGCAAGGGACAAGCTTTGCCAGAGTACTGCAGAGAAATGACCCCTGAGGTAAGATGATCAAAATGGGCCTACTCTCCTGAGAAGGGGAGCCTTAGCCTTTGGGGGCTCTCCTCCTCCTCCTCCTCTCCCTCCTGCTGCAAACGCCTAGCATTAGGCCATATCACCTGGCATCTAGACCAAGGGTGTTCCTAATTGCCCTCCCTGCTCTAACCTCCTCCACGCCCTACGCCCAAACCATCCCACACACAGACATAATTAGGTCATGCATACACACTCCCGCCCTGCAAAGCTTTTCTAGATGTCTCCCTTATCAGCCAGACTAAAGTTCACAAGGAGGCCCTTTCAGGAGTCACCGCTGATGGTGGGATACAAAGTTAGGGTGATGGAAGATGTCCAGATTGTTCAGAGATGCACATGCGCCTATGTCAGGGGTTTGGAATTTGCTTTAAAACAGCTCAGCAGAAGGGAGAGCGAGCGAGGCAGGGAGGGCCTAACTGAGGCAAGCATACGCGGCAAATTCTCCATCATTGTTGACTATGGGTGATGGGTATATGAGATGCATTGTGGTTTTTTTTTTATCTACTTTGTATGTTTGAACTATTATATATTAAAATGATGAAATGCTCTTTAAAGGAAATCGAAAGGCCATTTGGGGAGAAAAATCAGTATAGAATCATTTTTACATAAAGTGCTTTAACCAACTGAGCTAGCCAGCCAGGACTTAAGGAATTCTTGAAGGATCCACAGAATACTAATAAAGCAATGACTGGAGGTGAGAATGGGAACTTAGTAGATAAGGGACAGAAATTGGAGTGCTACTATACACTCTTACTTTTTATTTATTTATTTATTTATTTATTTGAGAGAGAAGCAGGGAGAACAACGGAGAGACAGGAACATCCAGCTGCTCTTGTATGTGGCCTGACTGGGAAATCGAACTGGCAATCTACATGTTCCCACACTACTATTTTTTTTTTTTTTTAGAGAAGAGATAGAGAGAGAAGGGGGGGAGGAGCAGGGAGCATCAACCACCATATGTGCCTTGACCAGGCAAGCCCAGGGGTTTGAACCAGCAACCTCAGTGTACCAGGTTGACACTTTATCCACTGTACCACCTCAGGTCAGGCCCCACACTACTATTTTTTAAAAAATAAACTTTATTGGCCCTGGCTGGGTATATAGTTGGTTAGAGTGCTGTCCAGCTACGCCAAGGTTGCGGTTCATACTGATCAGGGCACCACTGAATGCACAACTATCTGTAACAACACATTAATCTTTCTCTCTCTCTGAAATCAATAAATAAAATTTTAATTGAATGACAAGATAACCTAGACATGTTTTCTTTGAATATATGTACCCTGATTTATTGATGTCACCCCATTAAAATTAATAAAAATTTATTTATTAAATAAATAAATAAAATTTTAGGCCTGACCTGTGGTGATGCAGTGGATCAAGCGTCGACCTGTAACAATGAGGTTGCCGGTTCAAGTCCCTGGGCTTGCCCAGTCAAGGCACATATGGAAGTTGATGCTTCCTGCTCCTCCCCCCTTCTCTCTCTCTCTCTCTCTCTCTCTCTCTTCTCTAAAATGAATAAATAAAAATAATTAAAAATAAAATTTTAAGTAAAAATGTATTTTTAGAACCATTTTAGATTTACAGAAAAATTGCAAAGATGATAGCATTCCAGAATTACTCCCCCTCTCCTCCACATTCCCTATTATTATATCTTACATTAATATAGTACATTTATGACAACTAATGAACCAATATTGAATCATTGTTATAAACTAAAGCCCAATGTTTATTCAGATTTCCATAGTTTTACCCAGTGTGCTTTGTTCCAGGGTTCCATGTAGGACCTCATGTTACAGTTAGTCATCCTGTGTTCTTTGGCTTCTCTGGGCTGTGACAGTTTCCCAGACTTTCTTTGTTTTTTATGACCTTGACAGCTTTGAGGAGGACTGGTTAGGTGTTTTGTACAATATTCCTCCGCTGAGCCCTGGCTGGTTGGCTCAGCGGTAGAGCGTCGGCCTGGCGTGCGGGGGACCCGGGTTCAATTCCCGGCCAGGGCACATAGGAGAAGCACCCATTTGCTTCTCCACCCCCCACCCCCTCCTTCCTCTCTGTCTCTCTCTTCCCCTCCCGCAGCCAAGGCTCCATTGGAGCAAAGATGGCCCGGGCGCTGGGGATGGCTCCTTGGCCTCTGCCCCAGGCGCTAGAGTGGCTCTGGTCGCGGCAGAGCGGACCCCCCCCCCCCCCGTGGGCAAAGCACCGCCCCTGGTGGGCGTGCCGGGTGGATCCCGGTAGGGCGCATGTGGGAGTCTGTCTCTCCCCGTTTCCAGCTTCAGAAAAATACAAAAAAATATATATATATTCCTCCGCTGAGATTTACCTGATGTTTTTCTCATGATTAGACTGAGGTGATATTTTTGATTTTTTGGAAGACAACTGAGATAAAATGCTGTTCTCATCTCATCACAGGAAAGGTACACACTATCAACTGGATGTATCACTGTTGAGGTTGACCTTGAGCACCTGGTCATAGTTAGCTTCTTTTTTAATTTTAAAAAGTATTGATTTTAGAGAGTAAAGGGGAGAGAGAAGGAAACATCCATTGTTGTTCTCCTTATTGATGCATTCATTAGATGATTCTTGTATGTGCCCTGACTGAAGACTGAACCCACAACCTTGGTGTTATGGGGATGGCGTATGGGGACCACTGGCATACCCAGCCAGGGCTCTTATCTTCTGTTTGATTTTGAGCCAGGTGAACATATTACTCTTTAAAATTAAATTTTTAGCCAGACATGTGGTGGTGCAGTGGATAAAGCATTGACCTGGAATGTTGAGGTCGCTGGTTCAAAATCCTGGGCTTGCCTATTGAAGGCACATGTGGGAAGCAACTGTAAGTTGATGCTTCCTGCTCCTCCTCCATTCACCCCTGTTTCCCTCTCTCTCTCTCTCTCTCTTCTTTCTCAAAAATCAGTAAATAAAATCTTTTTAAAAAATTAAATTTAAAAAATCTTAAGACCTCTATCAGTTTTCTAGGCCTGCTCATTACAAGATTAAAGACTGGGCAGCTTTAACAACAGATTTTGTTTTCTCATAGCTCTGGAGGCTGGAAGGCCCAGATCAAGGTGCAGGCAGTTCTGGGTTCTTCTGTGGTCTCTCTTCTTGGCTTGCAGGCTCTTCCAGTGGTCTTTTCTCTGTGTGCATACATCTCTTGTGTCCCTTTTCATAAGAACACCAGTCATATTGGATTAAGGCACACCCATATGACCTCAGTTTTACCTTAATTACCTCCGTAGAGGCTCTATTTCCAAACAGTCACTTTCAGGTGTACCGTAGGGGGTTAGGACTTCAACACATGGTTCTTGGGGAGAATACAATTCATTCCATAGCAAGACCCTTAATAGCATGGCCCCAGCCTACCTTTTCAAGTTCATCTTTCATGTTCCCAGCATCCCACACCTGCGTCTTATACCCCAGCCACCCCAAACCCTGGCCATTCCTTCTTCCAAGTCCCTCATCCACCTCCCCGTGCCTGCAAGAGCACTCTTGTCAATTTCCTCAAGAAGAGCTATTCTGCTCTTGTCGCAATTCAAATCCTTCCCCTTCTTCAAGGATGTCCCAGCTTACCTCAGAACTAATCTCTACTGTCTTCTCCCAGACTGTTGAGTCCCGGGTCACATGTCACCTTGCACCTGACAATACACCTGTTTCCCCCAGGGGCCAACATGCCTGCTCAGTTACCAAGTGTCTACTGCATTTCTCCTGTGTTCTCAGCACTAGGCCCTGGCCACACAACCTCAAGCAAGACAGACATGGTCCCTGTCCTCATGGAGTTTATATTCTGGTCCAGGGACCAGATGATAAAGCACAAAGAAAATAACTTCACACAGTGGTAAATAAAGCTATGGCCAGATAGTTCAGTTGGTTAGAGCATCATTCCCCTATGCCAAGGTTGTGGGTTCAATCCCCAGTCAGGGCACATAACAGGAATCAACTAATGAATTCATAAATAAGTGGAACAACAAAATGATGTTGCGTGCGCTCTCTCTTGCGTGCGCTCTCTCTCTCTCTCTCCCTCTCTCTAAAATCAATCAATAAAAACCTTAAAAACAGTGGTAAATGTATTTTTAAAAAGCCGGATAATGTGACAGCTGCTTTTGTCAGGAGGTGACATTTGAGTTGGGACATGAACACTGAAAAGCTAGTGGGGGGGCAGCCATGGTGTCTGCACAGTGAGAGAGGGGAGGGAAGTGAGGTCAGGTTTGTGGGCCATGATGACTCTGGATTTTCAGCTGGTGATTTTCCAGGGGATTAGAGAGAGTTATGTTTTCCAATGCCCAGTGGCCGCCATGTGGTGGCCGGCTGGCATATGACAAGGATGGAGGAGTGAAGGTGGGAAGGGGTCCTATTTAGGATGTACTATGAAGGATGAGACTTGGGGAGAAGTAAAAGGAAAAACCAGGAATGCCTCCAAAGGATTCTGCCCCGTGCTGGGGGACTGGGGTACAGCCCAGGCTGCCTGGTGCCCACAGAGACCCTGCATATGCCTAGTGAGCTGGGGCTGGTAGGTACGGGATTGATGTCCTGCTTTACCCGGCCTGCTGGGGAGGGCCACGTTTCAGGACCCTCTTGCTCTGCCTAGTCTGAGCCGGTGCCCCATCCGCCACCCATCCAGCTAGCACTCTGGCCAAACATTGGGCATGCCCAGAGCCTCTCTGCCCAACACCCATAACTGCTTTTCCTCCTGCTCCTCGCCTACTAGAGTCACCCTCCCTCAGCAAGTTAGCCTCCCTACAGACTGAAGGATGTTTCCAAAGCGCAAATCAGACCAGGCCACATCCCTAGGGAGACCTCGCAGTGGCTCCCCACAGCCCTCAGGGGCTGGGGGTGGGGGGAGGGTGCTGGCTAGACGCCTGAGGCTTGGGCCTCACGCTCCCAAGCCTCAGGCCCCCTTCCCTGCCAGACAGACCCCAAACCCCCACCCACTCCAGGCCAGGCAGCCCTCCATCCCACAATCCTGGTGCCTTGTCACCCTCCAGTGTGGAAGTGGGGACAGTGAGGACGGAGGCTCATGTTCCGCCCTCGCAATTCCCGGGAAACCTGTTTCCACAAGTGTTGGCTGTGAACCGGCTGCGGTGCCATGAGCTTCTCTGGGGCATTAAGTAACAATTTTTGTCGTCAAAGTGGAGAAAGAAGTTGGTGAGAATGAACACAGCCAGCGATCTGTCTGCTTTCGTGTTCCCGTCGGCTGTGCGGCCCTGGGTCCCCGGCGCCCCGCGCGCAGTCTGCGGAGAACTAGGCTGGAGGAGCGCTTACCCCACGGCCGCCGCCGCCGCAGGGAATGCAGCTGAAAACCCGCGACCGCCGCCCCGGGCGAGGAACAGCCAGCCGTTCCTGTGCGCTGGCGCGCGCCGGGAGTGGAAAGACCTCCGGGCGGGGTCCCGGGAGCCGGCCCGCCGGTTCTCATTCCCACCCAGGCCTGTGGCGCCGCGGGTGCCCATGCGGGGTCACAGCCCTAGGGCTGCGGCCTGTGGGGGAGGGTCCGCGTGCCCAGGACGCAGCTAGTGCTCAGCTCCTCCCCGCGGGTACCCCCTGTAGCAATGTTCTCTGAAGCCCAGAAAGGCCTCGCCCCTTGGCCAGGCCCCAGCCCCGTGGTCAAGGCTCGAAGCCATGCCAGGAGGTGCCAACCAGCGGCGGCGGTACCAGGCGCGCTCTTCTCAGGGTTGCGCGGTCAACTCGCTCCCGCGACCGCAGGCTCCGCCCTGGCGGGCGGGGCGTCTCGTGGGTGGTCCGGGCTTCCTCTCCTCCGCGGGTCTGCGGAACACACAGCCTGGTCCTGGTCTGAAGCCTAAACCGCATTCTCCTCTCCTCCTAGAATCCACTTAAGGGCCTGTGTTGGGTCAGGACACTCATTGACTTACTGGACTTGGATGTCGCGATCCCTGCCCACAGGGAGCTTGTTGGAGGTCGTGCTATCACCCGATTTAGCCGCTGACCTTTTGTTCTTTCCACGCATCCTACCGCAGGCATCCACTTTCCGCACTCCGCTATAGTGGGTTTTCCCCGCATATCCGGTCTACTGGCTGCGCCACCTCCAGCCAAACCGCTGTGCAGGGTCCCACGTTGGGCCTCCCTCCCCTGAGCTCCCTGACACTCTCAGGTGCTTCCAGTTTCCGCCATTATTCATGATGCTGTCACATCAGTCAGGGTCCCATGGGAAAACAGATGGCTTCCGCAAATTAGGGAAATTCCAGGAGGGTTATTTTCAAAGCAGGACTACTTACAGAAGAGGGGGGAGTGGAGGAGAACCACAGAAAGAGCGCAGGACTCCACGACCAGCACAGGTGTGACAGTTACTCCCAGGACTGGAGGGAGGTGAGGGGAGTAACTCATCAGCAAAACATAGAAGAGTCACGAAGAGGAGGCATGACCCCAAGAGCAATGACATTAAGTCAAGGGACACTACCTGTCCAAGGCCACCTCACAGGGAGAGGCTAGATATATTTTCTGCCCTCCCACCCGTGTGAGTCACTGGGCAAACTCTACAGTTTGGCAAGCCAGGAACTTGTGGGATGCAGACCATAGAGAGGGGCCACTCGGATGGAGACCAAGATTCACACCTGGTTCTTCTGACTCTAAATCCTGCACTCTGAGCACATCTTGCTTCCTTTTATGAGCTTATCTTCCATTTTGTAATAACTAGTCGGATATTTTGTAACAAGAGGTTAACAAATGTGCATTCACGTGGTACCTAGGACTGTGTGAAGCTATGGAGCTAGACCAGCCTCCTAACTTAGTTCTGCCTAGGTAACTTTGGGCAAGCTATGCAGCCTCTCTGTGCCTCAGTTTGCTGTCTGTATAATGGTGGTATTTACAGTGCCTACCTCTAGGATTTCTGTCTGGATTGTATAAAATGATGTGTGTGGCACACAGTGAATGCCACACAGCCATGTGCTGTTACCTTGCACTGGGTGAGCCACTGTTACCAGCCCAGGGGGTTTGCAGGTCTCTGGAATCACTGTGCTTATCCAATGATCTGCAGCAGTGGGTGGGTGCCCAGGCATGGCAGTCTGACCTTGAAACTCCTCCACCAGCTGAATAGCAGCATCTTTCCTTACCGGCTTGTCCACCTCAGCCTCCTCCACACAGAAAAGAACACAGGCTGGAACAGGGTGATCCATCTTTTCTGCCAAAACCAAAGAAGGCAGCTGGCAGCAGTTGGCCCTTTTGGTACTTGGAGATAAGTTGGTGTGACTGCTGTAGTTTGTACTGGGGTGCCTGAGATGATTCTGGACAAATTCAGGAAGTTCCTCCCAAGTAAATGAGGAGGACACCGGACATGCCTCCTCCTAGTGACTCTGAAAGGGAAATCACTGACCTCTGTGCTTGCCTGGCCGAGCAGGGAGCGTGGCTCAGCTGAATGGGGTGTGAGGAACACATCAAGGCCATCCAGAGCCCGAAGAATGCTGGTCTTGAAAGACGGGTCTGGCTGGGCCAGAAGGGGAGATTTATGCACACACACACACATGCACATTTGCATGCTCACAGGCACGCACACACGCTGATATGAGTGATAGTGAAGCACTTTTTTTTTTAATCACTTTGCAGCTGGCTCGACATATAGTGATCGGAGTCAGAAAGACCTAATTCAAATTCTAATTCAAAATCCAAACACACAAAAGTAGTTATGTATAGACAAAGTACCTAACTTTCTTCATGTTTCAATTTAATTCTTATTTTTATCAAGATAATTTGTAGCCCTGGCCAGATAGCTCAGTTGGTTGGAGCATTGCTCCAATATGCAAAGGTTGCAGGTTCAATTCCCCAGTGAGGGCACATACTACAGAAACAGATCGATGTTTCTCTCTCTAAAATCAATGAATGAATTTTAAAGGGAAAAAAAAAAGATTTGTAGACTTGATCTTTAGCCAGACAAATAGTATGCAAAGACCTCTGATAAAAAAAAACAAAATAGCAGGCCCAAACTTGAAACTATGTCAACAGAATAAATTAAAAAATTCAAAGAAAAAAAAAGAAAAGAAAGAGATACAGCAAGTCCCAGCCTATCTCTGAGTCACATGCCCCAGGGCCAGCCTCTTTCAGTTTTTACTTTTGTGTGTGTGTCTCTGTGTGTGTTATCTTATCTTCATATTTGTAAATCGTATACTATTAGGTCTTGATTTTTCAATTCTAGATATCATTGACTGACTGCTATGGCCAGTGAGATGTTAACAATCTTACTTGCCCTCTCTCAATGCATCTTTTCCCTTTTCACACACAGTTCTATATGACTTTTGATCTAAACGTCATCTAGGATTCCGTCATTGTGCCCATGTGAGTACTGTTCACTGCCAGGCCAAGTTGTGTACAGACTGTTTTGCTATAACAGGTGTTTAATTAGTGCAGATTAGCTCACAGGTGACTGGTAGTCAGGGGCGTGATGGCAATATAACCTGGAAGTCAAGTTCTTCGTGCACAATTTTCCCACATGTTAATGTTTTGAAGCCATTGGGGCAAGCATTTCAACAATTAAAAAGTGGACCTTAACAATATATGAAGGACTTAAAAAAATAGGTAAGCTGAAAAATCTTGTAGAAAAGCTTTCCCTCAGTGCAGGTTAGTGTGGTATAGGACCACTCCCCACCCTCCCCGCACCCCCCAACTCAATCTGTCTGGGGAAGCTGAGCATGCAGATGAGGAAGCTGCAAAGACATTCCCTCGAATTAAACATTTTGTTTTGGCCCTGGCCAGTTTGCTCAGTGGTAGAGCCTTGGCCCGGAGCGTGGAAGTCCTGGGTTCGATTTCCGGGTAGGGCACACAGGAGAAGCGCCCATCTGCTTCTCCACCCTTACCCCACCATCTTCCTCTCCTGCAGCCATGGCTTGAATTTGGTTCAAGCAAAGTTGGTCCCTGGGTGCTGAGAATGGCTCCATGGCCTCACCTCAGGCACTAAAAATAGCTCGATTGCAGCACAACAGAGCAGTGGCCAGAGGGGCAGAACGTCACCCCCTAGTGGACTTGCCCAGTGGATCCTGGTTGTAGCACATGTGGGAGTTTGTTTCTGCCTCCAGGTCTGTCACTTAATATAAAAAGAATTTGTTTTTGATCAATACAGCAGGGTTCCTCTAGATTGTATTTTTATTGTTGATGAAACTGGTCTCTTTTAGAGGTGAATGTCTTCAAGGGGGAAACAGAAACCTGAAGCCTAAGGCTGCAAAGGATGGACCTGTTGTGATATGAGGTGCTAATGCCAGAGGTAAATGCCAGTTAGCACCTGACTGTGCAGTGGTGCAGTGGATAGAGCGTTGGACTGGGACGTGAAGGACCCAGGTTCGAGACTCCCGAGGTCGCCAGCTTGAGCGCGGGCTAATCTGGTTTGAGCCAAAGCTCACCAGCTTGGACCCAAGGTCTCTGGCTCGAGCAAGGGGTTACTCGGTCTGCTGAAGGCCCACGGTCAAGGCACATATGAGAAAGCAATCAATGAACAACTAAGGTGTCGCAACGAAAAACTGATGATTGATACTTCTCATCTCTCTCCGTCCTTGTCTATCCCTCTCTCTGACTCTCTCTCTGTCTCTGTAAGAAAAAAAAATGCCAGTTAGCACTTTTATTAGTATCATTGTTGTTTTTATTAGGGGCTCTGTTACAAAGTTCCAAGATGCAAAATACAACCTAATAAAGGATTTGTATCTAGGCTATATAAAGAACTCTCATTACTCAATAATAAGACAAACAACCCAATAAAAATGAGCAAAAGATTTGAAGAGACATTTCAGCAGAGATAGAGAGGATACCCAAACATACCAAAGGATCGTTAGTCATCATCAGGGGGATACTATATATTACATACCTGTTTCCAGTTAGCCTTTATTTTTATTTATTTTTTTTATTTCTTTTTTTCAGAGACAGAGAGTGAGTCAGAGAGAGGGATAGACAGGGACAGACAGACAGGAACAGAGAGAGATGAGAAGCATCAATCATTAGTTTTTCATTGCGCGTTGCAACACCTTAGTTGTTCATTGATTGCTTTCTCACATGTGCCTTGACCACGGGCCTTCAGCAGACTGAGCAACCCCTTGCTGGAGCCAGCGACCTTGGGTCCAAGCTGGTGAGCCTCGCTCAAACCAGATGAGCCCGCACTCAAGCTGGCGACCTCGGGGTCTCGAACCTGGGTCCTTCCGCATCCCAGTCCGACGCTCTATCTACTGCGCCACCACCAGGTCAGGCCAGTTAGCCTTTAAATGAAGACTGAAAGTATCACATGTTGGCAAGGAGGTGGAGCACCTGAAACTCTCATAAGCTGCTGGTGGGAACGTAAATTGGCTTAGCTCCCCCTCATTGGTTAAAATTTGGTATTTTCTTATGAAATGTGTGTGTGTGTATGTGTGTGTGTGTATAAAATGAGAAGCGGTCCTACTTCCAGTCATTTATCCATGACAAATGAAAACATAATTTCACACAAAGATCTGTATGTAAATGTTCATAGCAATTTTAGTCGTAATAACCCCAACCTGGAAATAACCCAACTTTCAATTCAAATGGTGAATGTGATACTTCTATACCAGGTGTCCCCAAACTATGGCCTGGCCCGCGGGCTGCATGTGGCCCCCTGAGGCCATTTATCCGGCCCCCCCGCCGCACTTCTGGAAGGGGCACCTCTTTCATTGGTGGTCAGTGAGAGGAGCACTGTATGTGGCGGCCCTCCAATGGTCTAAGGGACAGTGAACTGGCCCCCTGTGTAAAAAGTTTGGGGAACCCTGCATATAATAAAATTTGACTTGAGCAATAAAAGGGCACAAACTAAGTGATCTACCCAGCAAAATGGACACATCTAAAAACAGCACTGTATAAAGTGAAAGGAGTGAGACACGAAAGACTGCATACTGTATGATTCCATTCATATGACATTTGGGAATGTTATAGGGACAGAGGGGAAACTGCTTGCAATGGGGTATTTTGGGGTAATAGATATGTTCTATATCTTGGTGATGGTGGTGGTGGTTACATGGTTATTTACATTTTCAAAACTCATGAAATTATACATGTCAAAATGAAAAATCTTAGGCCCTGGACAGTTAGCTCAGTTGGTTAGTGTGTTGTTCCAAAGCAACAAGGTTGCTGGTTCAATCCCCAGTCAGGGCACTTTTGAGAAGTGACCAGTGAATGCACAACTAAGTGAAACAATGAATGAATTTTCTCTCTCTCTCTCTTTCTCTCTCTGTCTCAATCAATCAATAAAAAATTGAGCCCTGGTCAGATAGCTTGTTGTTGGGAGCATCGTCCTGGAGAGAGAGATTGCTGGTTCGATCCCCAGTCAGGATATACAGGAGCAGCTCGATGTTCCTGTCTCTCTGTCTCCTTTACCTGCCTCTTTCTAAAAACAAAACAAAACACCAAGTTTGCAGTCATTTGTTATAGCAGCAATCAGAAACGGATGTACTCCCAACCCTCACATCCCCCACAGTCTTCCTCACTTCAGCTGAGGGCACTCCTGTCTTTCCAATCCCTCAGGCCCAAACCTGGGCATTGTCCTTGAGTCCTCTTTGTCTCAGACCCCATATCCAGTCCACCAGGAAATTCCTTCAGCTCTACCCCTTATCACTTCTCACACCCAGGTCTCGCCCGCTCCACTGCTACCATCCCTGGCCAAGGAGGCCTTGTCCCTTACGTGGATCACTACAAACACCTCCACTCGGGTCTCTGCCTCTGCTTCGCTGCCTGCATACCTCCCACCACCCACGCTTGAGTCCACTCTCAACCTAGCACCCAGTGTGATCCTTTCAAAAATAAGATGATTTCACTCCCCTCTGAAAACTCACTGGTTCTCCATCACACCCAGCAAAAAGTCAAATTCCCTCCACAGCCTACAGGACCAACACAACTGCCACCTCCCATCCCTCTCTCACCTCATCCCCCAGCGACTCTCCACCTTGCTGATGTGGGTAGAAAAAAGGGGTTTATAGAAAGTAACCTCGCAGAGTGATCTGATTAGAAATTCCTAACTGGGCAGGTCATGGTGGGCGGCCATGGACCACACCGAGAACTTCTTTAGGGAAAGATTTAAGCCAGTGTTGCCCACTGTTCTTGTGCATCCAAGTTAACACACCTTTGAAATAAGCATAACCACCCTCCAGAGAGCTAACCCTGTTCACTCTGCTGTAATCCAATCCCTGACGCGCTTTCTCCCACTGCCTACAATCTTCGTTACTTTTCCCCCTTAATTTCAAATGCATAAGTGAAGCTGCAACCTGTTCTTCTTCAGAGCATTGGAGATCTTGCCCCCATCACATGTTGTCTGCAAGGCTGTCCTTTCCTTCTCACTGACACCTGGCACGCCCTTTGCTCTGTGCCAGCTTTACCATTCCCTGGGAGCAATCCAGATGGAGGCATTCTACAGATTGTTTTCTTGTTCGTTTAGGGTATTTTTTAGAGAGGGGGAGAGGAGAGAGACAGGAAGGAAAGGAGAGAGATGAGAAGCATCGACTTGCAGTTGCAACACTTGAGTTGTTCATTGGTTGCTTTCTCGTATATGCCTTGACCGGGGAACTCCAGCCAAACCAGTGACCCCTTGCTCAACCCACTGACCTTGGGCTCCAGCCAGCGACCATGGGGTCATGTCGATGATCCCATGCTCATGCTGGCGACCTCACACTTCAGCTGGTGAGCCTGTGCTTAAGCCAGTGACCTCGGGGTTTCAAACCTGAGTCCTCAGCGTCCCAGGTCGGCGCTCCATCCCCTGCGCCACCACCAGTCAGGCTGTTGTTGTTGTTGTTTTATTTTGAGAGTACGTTTGTTAGAGTTGGGGACAGTGAAACAAGGAAGGGTTTAGGATAGAAGTAACAGGCCAGATTAGGCAGGGCTGCTTTGGCTGACCGGGAAGTTGGAGAAAAGGGGGCCTCGGAGACAGGGTCACAGGGTTAGGTCAGGACAAGCTCCCGCTGCCCACTGCTCCCCTGCTTGCAAGTCTTGTGGGGTCCCTTAGAGCTTAAGAGATGCACACCTGAGAGGGAAGAAAGGTGTGGGCGTGCTGGGGGAGGGGGAGGGGAAAGCCCTTACACATTGTTTACAGTCTGCCTGTCACTTCTAGGAATAGAGGCTCCATGAGGGGAGAAATGTCCCCAGTGACCAGTACATAACAGGTGCTTAATAAATACTGACTCAACAGATAAATGAGTGAGTGAGTGAGTGAGCTAGTGAGTGGGAGAATGGCTTTCTTCAGGCAGGCATCGCTTGCAGCTCCCCCAGGCCTTCCAGCCCTCCCTCCCGCTGCGTCTCACCTCAAAACCAGCCCTAGGCGGACTCCCTTGGGCTATCTGCTGCCCTGTCCTCTTGCCGCCAGCCCCTTACTGAAGTGGCAGCCGTGACCCACGGGCCTGTCCAATTCGTGTCCTCTTCTCTGTCTGTCGGCCCCACTTCTCCCTGCAAAGCCAGCTGTTTCGCCTCCCCCACTGGCCGGGCTCCTTTTTAGGCACTTCCTAATTCCGAAAACCTGTGATCCTTGGCGGAAGGTAGTATAATCGTCACTCCTACTCTTTTACGTGAGCGAACAAAGTCAGAGAGGTTGAGCAACTTGCCCGAGGCCACCACACAGCTGGAAGTGTCTGGGCAAGGATTCGAACAGGGGTTGTGTGGCTTTCGCAGTCCACGTGGCCTTGGCTGGGTGGTTGCCTGCGTTAGAGACAGCGGTGGGGAGCTGGGCCTTAGGAATCTGTCTGCTGGAGCTCATGTCGTGGTTAGGTCCTGGGGCAGGACTGAGCTACATGCCAAGGGCTTTGGGGCTGTAACTGGAACTTGGTTTTTTTTTCCAGAGCCTTGGCCTCAGGCTGGACAGAGGTGACAGAGGTCTTACCAGACACCTGGGCAAGTATCACAGGCACTGGGATAGGGATGGTGCTGGTGACCTTCTCCCTTGAGGGTGATAGATCACATCCAGCAGTGACATGCTCTGTGGGGCTCAGAGGAGGGGCCGTGTAGGAGACGAGGGACCGAGGGACCGGTGCTGTACCTGGAGGAGAGGGGCGGGGCTTCAATGCTGGAGGGACCGGGCAGAAGCCAGGCTGCGTCCCAGAACCCTGCCTGTTGGAAGCCTTTCTGACAAGACATCTGCTGCTGCCCTGCAACCTCCCCAGAGGTTGACTAGACTTGTCAGGTGCTGCAGCCTGTGCTGTGGTGAACCCCCCAGGGCGCTTTACACAAGGGGTCTTAAACCTGGCAAGTGAGCACGGCTGTCGTCCCAGTTGACAGCTGAGGAAACTGAGACCCAGAGAGGACCGATGGCCTCACCAGGCTGGATGGGCTGGGTGCCCCTGTCGCTTCAGGCTCAGCGCTTAGTGCCCCCCACCCCGCACCTCCCAAGGGCAGCAGTGGCCTTATCTGCTGTCCCACCATCAAAGCGCCTTTCCCTGGGGCCCAGCCCCAGGAGCGCGGGCAGTGCCAGGTGGGAGGTGGGGCCCCGGATGGCGGCCACGCCCAGGCCTTTTGGCCTGGAACACAATCCCTCTGGTTAGTTGTCAGACTCAGATTTCTCAGCTCAGAGGCCAGAAGTCTCCTCCACCAGCCGGCTGGGGGGAAGGTCGATGGAGCCGACTCCTTTGAGACTGTCCTGGAGCAGAGCCCCTGGTCCCCAGCCCCTGCCTTCCTAGCCAGAGGTCACTGACCAAGCAGAAACGCTGTGCCCGGAGGCTGGCCTTGCCCGCAAACACAAGGCCGGTGGTCCCTCCCTGGTGCCCCATTCAGAAGTCCCCTAGCCAGTCACTTGAGGGGGTCCTGTAGGGAAAACAGCTGTGTTAGGCTTGTTTGCTGGCTTCCTGGCTGCGTGCACTTTGCGTGATTCGTGCGTGAGCACGTGGCAGAGCCACATATATATAGCCTATGTAAGGGGACAGGTGCTTCCCCTGAGAGCGGATGGCTTGCTTGCCTGCCTGCCTCTGTGAAAGTCCATTTTCCTGTTCATTCACCTGCTGTGAGAAGTGGGTTTCCCCTGCCTGTTTGCTCGTCCGCCCTTGTGAGAATCTAATAAGTGGGAATACCACATTTTCCAGCCCTGCAGTTCCTCTAGCGTCTGTTCAAATCCAGTGTGAACCTGCCTGGCCTCAGCCACCAGCATTTCAGGTCACCTGTACGAAAGGGGCTCAGTGTTCCTGCTCCCTACTACTGCCCCAGGCTCCTGATTTCCTGGGTCCTCCATTCTAGTGCCTTGGGGCTGACCCCACCCCTCGGACTTGCCCCTTGTCACTACTCCCTGGACCACCTCCTTCCACTGAGCCTGTGCTCCTGCTGTCCCCTGACCCCAGGGAGCCCTTGCTTCTACCTTCTCTGGTTAGAATCCAACTGGCTTTCAAGGCTCCGCTCAGATACTCCCTCCTCCATGTGTCCATCTCAGGTCCACCTGCATTCTCACTTTGTCTACCCCAGGCACTGGGCTAAACACTTCCCAGGCTTTGACCTCATGGCATCCTTACAGCAGCCAGACACAGCTTCGGGGAGCCCACCTCCATCCACTTTCTGCTCCAAAACTCCAAGCAGGCCAAGGAGAAGAGTGTGGGCTGGGCTCTGGCTCCTCCCCTGGGAGGTCCTCTTGGGCTTCACTCCAAGGGCTCTCCTGGACTGGCAGCCCCGAGACTGCGGGAGGGGTCCTCAGCACCCTCTCATTCTGAGTCCCCAGGGCTGCCCCCCCGCCCCAGCCCACCTAGGCTCAGCACCGCTCTATAGGGTGGCACTCACTGATAGTGAGCGACCTGCACCACGCTGACCCTCAGTCTCCCCTGGGAATTTGAGATAACGAGACTCAACCTTAAGGCCCAGGTGTTGCAGTGAGTCAGGCCTTTGTAACTTAATAGGCTTCACACCTACTGGTAGTTACTGGTAGCTGCTACTAATGATAAATTAATCTGTTCATCAACCAGGCCTTGGGCAAGAGCAGGGTAGGCGCTGGTGCTGGGGGCGGGGCAGGAGATGCCGCCCCAGGTTCTGCCTCACCTCAGCCTTCAAGGGCTAACTCTGATGTCACCGCTCTGGCCTTCTCCCCCTCCCTCTTCTCTGCCCCACTCTATCGACACACCACCTCCTTAGTCCATGCCTGTCCACAGCGTCTGCACCCTCTGTGACCCACATCACTCGCAAGGGCCTGGCAGCCACAAGTGCCCAGGGTGGGGGATGAGGGTGAGGAGGGATCTCGGAAATCTTCCACCCCCTCTCATTTTACAGATGGGAAAGCCGAGGCCCAGGGAGGTCAGGGGCTGGCCCAAGGACACGGTGAAGTGGGGCAGCGCTGGGAGGCTGCTAGCCAAGCCAGGGACCTTAAACCAGGTCTTTGGTTTGATCTCGGGTGGGGATCTGGGTTCCGGAAGGCTCCCAAGAGCTGCAGTTACAGGACGGTTTTCAGGCCAGCACGCAGGGCATCCTGGGGACACAGCTGCACATTGTCCGGTCCCTGCCCCAGCTGGAGCTCGGGTGTCTGGGTGTCCACAGCACCCTGGGCAGCTGGGGGGAGGAGTGGGGCTCCGAAAAGGGCTTTTGGGAAACTGAGCAGCACGTGCTGTCCTGGGCTCCAGGGAAAGGGACAGGGCCCCAAAGACCCAGAGCGGCATGAGCCACCCCCCAGCATCCTGAGGTGAATCCTTGGCTCTCCCCAGCCCCACTGCTGAAGCCCCTCAGTCCCTGCCCAGCCCAGGACCGCACTGCTCTCTCCAAGGACAGCAGTGCCACTCACTGGTCTACCCATCCCCAATGGCACTGTTCCTGGGTGTTCACACAGCAGCCTTCTGAAGCCCAGATCTGACTTTCCTGGCTTCTAGTTGCCTGCAGGATAAAGTCTGACACCTGTTCATGATGTTCAAGGCCCTCCATCTCTGCCTCCAGGGTCTGAACTGCCCTTAAGAGGGGAGACAGGGGGAGTCCTCCAGGTAGGAGGTGGTGGTGCTGGCGCTAAGCCTCATCCAGAGGGGAGTCTGCCAGCTCCTCTGAGCTGCTGGGCTGAGCACAGCTTCCCCGGCCTTGGGCATGCATGTGTGAGGGCACCTGTGGGTGCTGTGGGTGTGGGAGGGTGTGTCCAGTGAGAATGTTGGGCCACTGTGGGAGAGTCCCAAGAACTCTTGCTTTTGGGGCCACATCTGGGACCAGTTTTTCCTCCACTGTCTCTTAGCAACCATAACTCCTCAGGCTCCACCTTTAAACAGCTTCCCAGGCCTGGGCCTCAGAGAACTCTGGTCTGGTCTTGGTCAGAATGGTACATAAGGTACAGAACTGGGCTTCTGACCCCTGCAGATGGAGTCTCAGGTCCCTGCCCCAAGACTTCTGGAGCCACATGACTACTCCCACTTCCAGCCCCAGCCCCAGGGGCCAAGGCAGAGTTCAGTCCGAAGAGACTTGGCCAGGTCAGTCTCTGCTCTGGTGCTTAGAGGCAGAATCCTCTTACAGTCCATTCAACCTCAGGGTCTCTCCCCTCTGATACCATCCTTGTGCTTTGGCCTCTGTCCACCAGATCCTGTGTGGGCTCCTCTGAGCTGCAGCCTTGTCCTCCATCCCACTCCCTGGTCACCCTCTGCCAGCTAGGCTAAACCAAGGACATCCTCCCATGCCTGTCGCTGGCTCTGACCAGCCGCTATGTGGGCCCTGGCACTGTCCTCCCTAGGCCCGGTCTCTGGACACTGGCTGCACAGGTAGAATCACTCGCTGGCAAGAGCAATAGCCCCAGGGTGTGTCCAGGTCTGCAGGTAGCCACTGTGATGGCGGTGGCTGGTGCTCTTGTTCCAGGTGGGGGGACCGTGCTTCCTGTTCCGAGGAGGGGGTCCAGGTGAAGGGCCCTAAGCAGCCCATCTGCCCAGGAGAAGCCGGCTGCGGCTACGGGCGAGAACCCTGCCACGCACAGCTGCCTCCTGGGGTGAAGGGGCCTCACTGAAGCCAGCAGGTGGGCAGGCACCAGCTCTCTTGATTCCTGGGCCCTCTTCTGTGGGTCTGGTGGTCACACCCAGGACCCAGGCTCAGACAGGACCAGCCTGCAGGCCCCTCCGCAGGGTCAGTGACTGTCCCAGATAGGGAGAACGTGTAGTGAGGCAGTGGCATCGGGGTGCCAGCGGAGGACCCTGTGAGAGGAGGGGTGCACAGCAGTGGGTGGGGCCTGCGGGGCCACCGGCCAGGGCGTGGTCTCTTGTGGGCGTGGCCTCGACGGTGGGGGTGGGGCCTGCTTTCCATAGCTCAGCGGTCAGTAAGCCTGCCAGTCACACTTCCTTCCCCTTTGTGGGCTTCTGTCTCGCCAGGCAGGGTCCTGCAAGGGACTCTTTCCAGCCACACCCCAGCCCGCCCCCACTCCTCTGACCCAGTGGCCTGGATGTGGCGACAATGACAACGTGAACAATAAGGGGCTCTTTGGCTCGCCCTGCGGCCCCTTCCGCCTTTCCCAGGCCTCCGCCCTGGGAGGGTCCTCAGCAGACGTTCTGCCCTAGCCTCCATCCAGAACCTCGTGCCAGCTGCTGACCACCCTGGCTCTGCCCTCCTCGCCTGCCCGTAGCCCAGCCCCTCCTCAAAACTCCCCTTCCCTGAGGTGGGGGGGGGGACTCAGTCTAACTCCTCACCTCCACGAAGGTATACTCCACCACTCCCTCCCAGACACAGCCTGCGACCTCCAAGCAAGGGACGCCATCGGGGCTCCAAAGGCCAGGCTGCCCAATAGATATGCCATCACTGAGGGCCATAGGTGGGTCACTGACCCAAGGCCACCAGCAATGTGGCCCAAGTCAGTCACAAGGGTCTTTTCCTACAAGACCTAGCATAAACTCTGAAGACACAGAGGTGTGACTTGCCCCCAAGGGGCCAGGAGCCTGAGGGAGGGGGCCATTCTCCCTGGGCAGGGTGGGGCCTAAGGAGGAGGGGCTACATCTCATTCCCATTTGTCTCCCTCCACGCAAACCACACCTGGAAGGTATATTTTTTTTAAGGGGAAAAAGAGGTTTCTGGAACCACATCCCTGTCCCTGTAACGTCTCTACCAGACAGAACCCACAGGCACTTTCCTCACAGTGGGTTTGCGGCCCACGGAAATGAGGCTGGAGGGGCTCTCAGCCGGTCTAGCAAGGCCCAGAGCCCTGTGCGCCGTGGGCATGCCTTATGCATGCATCAGTGTTGAGATGACAGAAAGTAACCAGTGCAGATACCAGCCCCTACTGTGTGCTGCGGGCTGCTGGCACTCTCTCTAATTTATGAGCCCTGGGGGACTTTGGCCCACCACTGTGTCCCCTAGACACAGCCTAGGACTGACTCACTTGTAGCAGGTGCTCGATAAACACTGTCAAGCAAACCCCTAAAGGCATTTCTTGGTGGTTATTCCACCCCCACCCCCCCACCCTCGTCTCTATAGGTGGAGCATGCAGGCTCAGAGTGTCCCTGCCCAAGGTTGAACCCCCAGCAGGAGAAGCAGGCCCGGGCCCAGGTTGGAGGGCTGCAGGGCCCCAGCTCACCACTGCAGCCCCATCCTGCAGTCCAGGAGTGTCTGCCAGAGTCCCTGAAAACAAGGTGTCCATGGATGGAGTCTGGGGACAGCTGCGGAATTGTTACTGCTGGTGGCACCATTGCTCCCATTCTGACCTGACCCCAGAACGGGTCAGATTTGGTCCCATGGGCCACCCTGTTTCTGTTGCCCTGGCTTCCAGGCTGTTTATCAAGTGTCTCCCTTGCTGTCCCTCCCAAGCAGAGAGGCTGACCTCTGCCCTATCTCTTCTCATCCCAGGTGGTCACTGCTGGCTTGCAGTGCAGTCTGGTCCTTGCACTGGGCATTCCCTGAGGGCAGATCCCAAGGGGCTGACTTCGAGGAGACATCAACAAAGGGTGGGTGGAAGGAAGGATGGATGGATGGAAGGAAAGAAAGAGGAAGGAAGGAAGGAAGGAAGGAAGGAAGGAAGGAAGGAAAGAAGGAAGAGAGGGAGGAAGGAAGAGAGGGAGGGAGAAAGGAAGGGACAGAGGGAGGAAGGAAGGAAGGAAGGAAGGAAGGAAGGAAGGAAGGAAGGAAGGAAGGAAGCAGAGGTAGGTGGACAGGAAGGTGGGTAGGTGGACAGGTGGGTGGGTAGCATATTCCAAACAGAGCCCAGCAGATCCCTTTGCCTTCCTGCACAGCCCAAGTGTCCCAGGATTTCTGGCCAGAGGGATCACAGAGGCCGTCCATACAGGGAGGGGCTGAGGAGGTCGGTGAAGTTCAGAAGACAAGGCTCAGGGGAGCAGGAGAGCTGCCTTTGAGGGTTTGAAGGTCTTCTCCCTGGAAGAAGGCAAGGATACCCCTCCGGATTCTGTGTTCAGGGGTGGACAGAGAACTAGTGGCAGAAGTGGCAGGGAGGCAGATGTCATCTTGAGGTGAAGCCCACTGCTGTTGCACACATCTTTTGTTCACAGTGGTAAATGGAACCAATTTTTCTGCTGACTCACAATTTCAGTTCTGGACGGATGCTGACTCCAACCTTTTTTTAATTAACAAAGTACCTTCTATTTAAAAATGTATAGATTGATTGATTTTAGAGCAGAGGAAGGGAGAGAGAGAAAAAGAAACATCAATTTCTTGTTCTGCTTATTTATGCATTGGTTGATTCTTGTGTATGCCTTGACCAGGGTTTGAACCTGCAACCTTGGTATGCTGAGACAATGTTCTAGCCAACTGAGCTACGTGGCCAGGGCTATAAAGTGCCTTCTCAATGCAAGCCACACACAGTCACGTTGAATCACTTGAACGTGCTATTGTTGCAAAGCCCAGCAGTGCCCCGTGCTCTCCTGGGGTGTCCGCAGATGGGTCTTCTGTCTCAGTGAGCTGAGCTCCACTCACAGCTGCCTTTGCAGCTCTACATGATATGTCTCCCTCTGGTCCCTGACTTGGCAAGTTTTAGACACTATGGACTCCTCAGTATGAAAGAGGGACATTTAATTAAATTATATTACCCTCCTACCTTTCATATTTATGTAATGACTTTTATGTCTTCTGCTTTTTTGGTGACTTTAACATTTTTTCCAACTATAACTCAGTAATTCTCCTGCTAGTTATACACAAAAAGCTGTACACAGACCCTGACTGGGGAGCTCAGTTGGTTTGAGTGTCATCCCAGTACATCGAAGTTGTGGGTTCGATCCCTGGTCAGGGCACATACAAGAATCAACCAATGAATGTGTAAATAAATGGAATTACAAGTCAATCTCTCTCTCCCTTTCTCTCTCTAAAATCAAATAAATTTAAATGAATAAGATCACCAAACTATACACTTTAAAAGGGTACATTCTATGATAGGTGAATTATATATCAATAAAGCTGTTATAGCTTATAAATATATAAATATACTTTTACCCTGACTCCTGAGCCCCCCAGGAGACAAGATTTGTGGTGCCCTCCCCTCCACACCCCCATTCCCTGCTCAGTCAGCCCCAAACAATGAACGTAAACACTGCCCAACATCAACCCGCAGACAAACACCAGTGGAGAGCAGGAGGCTGAGGTCAGAAGACCTTGCAAAGGCACAGAACCCTGTTGTGATCATAACTGCTATAAAAATAATGACTGCATGGGGAGCACACCCTGTGCGCGGTCGGCTGCGCTCCATGTCTTTCTTGCATGGGTCATCTCATTAAGCCTCAGGATGACCTTGAGGTCAGGTGCCACGGTCCCATTTTACAGATGAGGGAACGAAGGCCTAAAGACATCATGTGACAGCTGGAAAGTGGTGGAGCTGGGATGCTCACCAAGGCCTCTCTGAATGTCCATCCAAACTCTTGATCACCTCGGACAATGGCCCACACTTGCTTTCTGTAGCCAGATATGGGTTTTCTTATACTGGTACCCACTTAACGCCCATTCATTTCCCATGGTTTAAGCTCTTTGTGCAATGTAAGACCTTGCCTGCCTGACCAGGTGGTGGTGCAGTGGATAGAGCATCGGACTGGGATGCAGAGGACCCTGGTTTAAAACCCCGACATTGCTGGCTTGAGCATGGGCTCACTGGCTTGAGTGTGGGATCATAGACATGACTCTATGGTCTCTGGCTTGAGCCCAAAGGTCACTGGCTTGAAGCCCAAGGTCTCTGGCTTGAGCCCAAGGTCACTGGCTTGAGCAAGGGCCAATAGCCCTTGCTCTGCTGTAGCTCCCAAGTCAAGGCACATGTGAAAAAGCAATCAATGAACAACTAGAGCTACAACAAAAACTGATGCTTCTCATCTCTCTCCCTTCCTGTCTGTCTGTCCCTATCTGCCCCCCTCTCTGTCTCTCTCTCTCTCTGTCTCTGTCACATAAAAAAAGGCCTTTCTTGTTCCTTGGTGCAGAGGAGGGCATTGGAGGCAGGGCCCTGCCCAGCCCTGCCCCCCTCCCCCGCCAGGTGCCAGCAGGTTCCAACCTCCCTGGGCCTCCATCCTGGTCTCAGGTGTGTGTAACTTGTACCATGACCTTGACCTGCTTCATGACAGACAATGGGAAGCCTGTTTGCCGTGTGCCAGAATTAGACAATATTGAGCTTTCCCTTGGAGGAGAAGTGTCCCCTCCCCCACCCCCCACCCCTGGGCAAGGACAAGAACTGGTTCCCATTGGGGCAGGGCCGATCATGGGGCTCCCACCAGGAACTCCTCCCTGCATCCACCTCTTCACCTCTGAGGGACTGACTTCAGAGGTTTAATCATTAACGGGCACGTTTGGCCTTAGGTGGCAGGTTGGAATTTGGGAGCTGTGCCCAGGAGCGATTATCTCTGACACATTATTTCATGTAAAATCACTTTTAGCTGCCATTAGCTGATAAAGCTGGTCTAAAGAGGGGGGTCCATTAACCAGGACTGGCCTCTTGGCATCTGGGGCTTCCCGGGAGGTCACTGAGGGACCTACCTGCCTTTTGGGGAGGTCTGGGGAAACAGCTCTAAGAGAATTCGCCCTAAAATGTAGTCTGGCAGAGTTGTAGTTGTAGTCTCCCTGTCCTTCTAGCCCAGGAGGGTGGCGCTGTCCAGGCAGCAGGGCTCACCTCTTACCACTTTTGGGTGGAGCAGGCTGCTTTGACTACAGACAGGAGTGAGCTCCCCACTCCCACCTGTATTCCCACTCAGGGTGGCCTGACAGAGCATTCCTCCACCTGACTGGCTGGAAGTCACCTCCTTCCCCTGAACCCCGAGCCAGCTAGCTGGCCCGATGTCCAACCCTACCCATTCCCGTGAACCGAGGACAGGCAGGCCCCACAGGCGCTGTGGCCTCCCAACACACCAGCGGCCGCCTGCCGTGTTTTTGCTGCTCTGGCATTTTGGGGGCAGCTGGCTGGAAGGGGTGGCTGATTTGGAGAGGCCTTCTGTGGAGGGAGGGTGGCGACTCCGCCTGTCGCCTTCACAGGACCCCTCCTCCCCGACCCCCATCCTGAGCTTCATCCCCAAGGTTCCCAGTGTTCTTGCCCTGGGCGCGGTCATCCCTCTCTACACCCTCCCTCTCTGGGTAGACACAGCCCATCACCCCGCCTGAAGTGCTGACTGCCCAAGGGTCACGGCCACAGGGTCCCACAGAGGCACCCAGCACCATCTGGGCATCGCCTACACCCTTCCGCTCCGGCTCCTTTCCAGGCGCCTGAGACGGAACCCTCAGAACCGGCCCGCTTCCCTGCCCTGTGCTGCAACCCGCCTCGGGCTGGCTACCAGCCGTGCTCTGTGTGCTTTGTCCCCGCTGCCATGCTTGTGTGTGGTGGCACTGGTCATCTTGGCCTTGCTCAGGGATGTCTGCATGGTCAGCACAGCCTCGGCCACACCACCTTGTCAGCTAGACAGCCTTGGAGGCGGGTCAGTCAAAAACTCTTAGACTAAACAAACAAAAAAGTTCTCAAACTGGGAAGGACCACAGGGGTGGGGACACCAAGGATGGAGGCCGCAGCCACTGTTGTTCTTTTTTCTTTTTTTTTACCCCAAGTAACCCTGACTCCCCGTGTGGCTCTGCTCTATGACCCTAGTCCCCGGCTCCGTCTCCCCACTGTCCTGCAAGGCGTTTGGGCCTTCCTGCCTGCCCGCCTGCCCCCAGATCCAGAGGCCAGGTTCTCCCCGAGGCTCTGCTGGGCTGTGCGCGGGGTTCGCCTGGCACCGTCACCGGAAAACTGACCGGGGCTACAGGATGGGCACACCCATTTGGGGCTTGTCCACTGCCTCCCTGGAAGCCTTCCTGGAAGCCTTCCTGGAATCCAGGAAGTAAAGGGGGACGAGGGCAGGAGCCCACAGGGGTCTGCCCCTCTCCCCCAGGCCCGGCTGCCAAGAGCAGGGCTCGCAGAGGAGGCCGGCAGGCCCACGGGGCACAGGCCCTCCGAGTCCCTTCCGCGTGTCCGCACCTCCGCACCCCGGCTGCCTCCATGCCAGCAGACCGGCTCCCTGCTTTGGGTTTGCTGGGACCCCGTCCACTCTTCCCAGGATTCGAGTCTTTTATTCGCCTCTGTTGTTTTTAGGATCAGATCTTCAAGAACGTGACCCACAAAACAGGGGCACGGATCAGTGGAGAAAGGACAGGCTATTCTGCCCGTGGGCTTTGCAGGAAGCAGGTTGTCGTTATACTCAGCAGCCTCACTTCACAAAGACGCCTCCCCGGACCACGAAAATGGTGAATGTCAACAACTCTGAAACCCTTGGAAGAAAATGTCATTGTGCAGGCCCTCAAGAAGGGGCGTTCTCATCCAGGGGTGAGGCACGACCGCCTACTCTCAGCCAGGCGTCCCGTGAAAACACAGCTCCGTGACAAGACAGTACCTCCCGTCCTGGCTGCCAGGGCTCCGTGGGGGCGGGAGAGGCACCGCCCCAAACAAACAGGCTTGTTATCTGCAAGGTGGGCGGCAACACAGGAGGGGGAGCCAATGCTTTCCAGATGTTTGGGGAGCTGCCTCCCGGTCCTGCCCTGCCCTGCCCTGCCCTGCCCTCCTCTCTCTGATTCCTCTGTGTCTGACAACATCAGGGCCCCAGGGCAGGAAGGACCAGCAGGGAGGCCGCAGGCCTGGGTGGGGTCCTTTGGGCCCTGCTAACACCCACAGTGTGGACCTGTGAGGGGTGGGGGGGTGGGCAGGGGCCTGGCCTGGCCTGGCCTCAGCCACTCCCTGTCAGACTGGGGGGCCGGCCTGGCCACAGCCCACTCTGGTGGAGTGCCAAGTGGGACAGGCTGGGCGGGGAGGCAGCCTGTGAGCAGGAGGCCTGGGAGAGGGACCCAGTCAGCCTTTCCCTGCATACCTGACACTGCCTGGCCGCAGCCCCAGAGCTTTTGTCTTGAGAGGCCAGCCCGGAAGGCCAGTGTTTATAAGTTGCTGGGATAAGGGTGAGGCGTCTTTAGCGGTGACACATATTGACTTACAAGCTGCTCCGTTCCTGAGCCTCGGTCTCCTCGTCTGTAAAATGGGATGTGCTTCCCGGCACTGCCTCAGTGTGGTCCTGAGGAAGAGACAACACAATTGGGCGGCTGGCTCCTGGTCAGGGCCCAGAGAACACCCAAGTCTGCAGAGGAGGGTGCGGGGCAAGAGGCTTCCCACCCTCCTGTCTGCTCTGGACCAGCTGAGTAGGCCAGGGGGACAAGGGCACCCTGGCGAGGGGCACGTGATGTCTGGAAATTTCAAGACCAGAGAAGGCCTGTGTGCTCAGAGGCTGGGCCTGGGAAGGCTGGCCAGAGGGCCTGGAGAGCTTGGCCGCAGGGTGAGGGCTGTGGCCTGTCCCCCTCCCCCCCACTGTCTGTCGGGGCCTCAGGACAGTGCAGACCAGCCAGCTGAGGTTGGCGGGGGACGTCTGGGCTAACATTCCCATTCATGATGCCCAAATGGCCCCAGAGGACTCGGGGAGTGCCAATAGTGAGGGTTCAGAAAATTTTAGTTTGAGCCTTTGTCCAGGTCTCGTGAGATTCTCCCCACTCCCTCCCCTGTTGACGCGGCCTCAGCAATGCGCTGAGCTTGGTTTTTGCTGTTTTCTTACAGAAGAGGAAAGAAAATCAGGCTCAGGGAGGAAAGAGCTCCCCACACCTGTTTTATCACCAGGAACTTGAGAGGACCGAAGAAGTCCACCTACGGCCAGTAGAGATGGCCCCACCCTGTACTGCATCCCAAATTCTTTTGGTTCAAAGAGTCTCACCCCATCCCAGCTATCAGGGGGATGTGGTGGATGGAGGCCTCACTCTGGTGGGGCAAACTACAGGGTGCTCAGGAGTGGCGAAGGCCAGGGCTGGCAACGCTGATCTTGAAAATGATCACAGATGGCTCTGGCCGGATAGCTCTGTGAGAGCGTCATTCTGATATGTCAAGGTTATGGGTTCTATCCTGGGTCAGGGCACATACAGGAAGCAACCAATGCATGCAGAAATAAGGGGAACAAAAATCTATGTTTCTCTTTTTAAAATCAGCAAAAAGAAAGAAAGAAGGAAGGAAGGAAGAAAGGAAGGAAGAAAGAAAGAAAGGAAAGAAGGAAGGAAGGAAGGAAAGAAGGAAGGAAGGAAGGAAGGAAGGAAAGAAGGAAGGAAGGAAGGAAAGAAGGAAGGAAGGAAGGAAGGAAGGAAGAAAGGAAAGAAGGAAGGAAGGAAGGAAGGAAGGAAGGAAGGAAGGAAGGAAGGAAGGAAGGAAGGAAAGAAAGGTAGGTAGGTCACAGTCACAGTGGTCTCTTCTGGGCTGTTCTGAGGGCAGCAGGTCCAGAGCTGGTGGCGAAGGCCTCCTCTGGTCTGCAGCTCCGGTCTCCTGTGCAGGAGGCTGCGGTCAGAGTCCACCTATGATGTCCACCTTGAGAGTGCAGAGGGCAAACACAGGACAGTGCCCAGCGCTGGGGTGGGAGTGTCTAGCAGAGCCCCTCCAGGTGTAACCCCTCACTGTGGGGGCCCTGCCCACTGCCCGTTATTCCCTTCCGTGGGGTGGGGCAGGGCAGGGCCTGGTCACCTGCCCACTGGCCCAGTCGCTCTCCTGATGAGGCCCCCTGATTCAAGCTGACCAATCAAAACCTCCCTCCTGGAGCCTGACCTGTGGTGGCACAGTGGGATAAAGCGTCGACCTGGAACACTGAGGTTGCCAGTTCGAAACCTCGGGCTTGCCTGGTCAAGGCACATATAGGAGTTGATGCTTCCTGCTCCTCCTCCCCCCCCCTCTTTCTCTCTCCCTTCTCTCTAAAAATCAATAAATAAAATATTAAAAACAACAACAACAAAAAAAAAACCTCCCTCCTGGAAATCTGAATCTCTGTGGACCCACAGGGAAACCTCTTCCTTAAAAGAATATTAAAAACGACATTGTGCAACGGCGTTGGCATTAATAATACGAATAGACTCATTTTATTAATGGAGATGTTTTCTTTATGACTTTAGAAGACATAAAAATGTTTTGGGGGCCCTGGCTCTGAGCCTGCTGCACCCACGGAGAGGGTGGCTTGCCAGGGGTGGCCCCCAGTCTCGGCGCTCCAGGCTGACCGGTCAAGCTCCTCGTCAACCTGGGAGATGCCTCCCTCGTCCCAGTCGGTCCCCTTTCTGCCCAAGTTGCCCAAAACTGTGTTGTTTTGTGCCGGTTGGGGGTGGAAGAACTAAGGGCTTTCCCAGAGTGGCCGTGACCTTGAGTCAAGCCCCACTTCACAGGGGCAGCCCCCTGAGACCTGGAGAGTGAGTGGGCCACCTTGCCCAAGGGCCCAGACCCAGGATCCAGAGCCAGGTTCCGAGACTTCACTCACATTCGGGTTGTTCTTTTGAAAGAAAGGTGAGCATTTCCTCCTTCTCAGTTTCTGCTGCCCTTTCTTTCCTGCCTGCTCTCATTCTCCGACATTTGTTCTTAGCCCGGGTCATAGCAGGGAAGGGCCAGAGAATGAGCCTGGGGATGAGAGGAGGACAGACAGTGGACAGGACATACCAGGGAAGTGGGCAGGGGCCCCTGCAGACCCCCCCAGGCCACCCCTCTGGGATCCCTGGACCCACCACACCCCTGCGTGGTCCTGGTAAAGACCTACAGGAGGAGGGTCCCTTTGGGAGCACACATTTCACGTTCTGTCCAGACCAGGGGCTAAGGACCCTGCTTGCTTGAGGCAGAGGTGCTGTCCAGCTGCCTCCGGCTCCCCAGAGAAGAAGCTCCAGGTCCCGTGGAGCCGCTCCAGCCTCTCCCTAGGACAGGAAACGCAGTGGGAAGTGTGGAGGTAAAAATAGATGCTCCAGCTAGTCCGGGCAGGCCTGGAGCCGTCTGGCCTCACATCTTCCGTCTTCCGAAGGCTGGGCTCAGGCACGCCCGGCACCCGGCTAGATGCCTGCTGGGCCTCCCTCCATCCCTCACTCTTTCTGGGCACCTCCTGGGTCCCCAGCACCAGGATAGACACCGATGGGGCCACCAAGGCCTTCTGGGCTGGGCACGGTGTGGGGGGCACTGTGATTTACAGGGGTGGCCAGCTAGGGCCCCACAAGGCAGAGCCAGGCTGCAGGGTCCCTCCAGCGGTCGGCCCCATGGACGCACTGGGGAGCCAGCCCAGGAAGCCGCGTCTGGGGAAGAAGCCAGGCCCCTGCAGCCTTCCCAGCCAAGACACTTGAGGAGCCCCTGCAGCCTTCCCAACCAAGAGACTTGAGGACGTTGCCGCGCGCTTCAGCCGTGCTGAGCCCCGACCTGCGACCACAGCTCCCTTCGAGGTCTGCCGGGAGGCTGGCAGGAGCACACACAGCAGCACCTGGTGGGTGGGCGCGTTTCCCCGCCCCTCTCTGGCTGGGGATGTAGCGGCCACCCTCACGTCTGCCCACCCCACAGCTCAGTCGGGCGACACCCTCTCAAGCTGCCTCTGCCATCTAACCTTTCCCAGACAGGTCCCATCAAAGGCCTGGGGGTAGGCAGGTGCTGGGCTGTTAGGGAGGGACTTGGATTCTCCTGCTGTGGCGCTGGGCGCGGGGCTGAAGCATGGCGCTGGGGCAGGATGGGGCCAGCCCTGGGTTGTGCCCCAACGCAGCCGGTAAGTGCTGGGTGCCTGCCACAGGCCTGCCCCTCCATTTCACCCATTCCCTCCCTGGGCAGTCAGGGCCCCTGGAGCCTGCTCCTGTCAGCCACGTGGACACCCCAGGTCCTGCCCCGACTCCTCCAGCAGCTGGGGAGCTGGAGTGTGCAAACCATGAAGTGGAGGGACCAGGGCTCCCCTCCGAGGAGGCAGCACCTCGGTGCTCGCAAGCCGGCCCCTGCCATGTTCTCCTCCTGCCCTGACATCCCGGGCGGTTGGTCATCGTCTAGCCACACTCAGCTGAGGCTGAAAGTGAGCTGGACACAACAATGGCCCAAGTGCCAGTGAGTCACAGGAGCAGGAGGAAGTGGGTTCTATGCCCTGACTGTCTCTGAGATACCGTGACAGCAAGAATGTGACATCCCAGCTGGAGTGACCTCACCCACAGAAGCAGGAGGTCCCTGCCCGTCCACCCTCGGGGCAGTGAGGGGCCCAGAGGCTGGATTTGCCCAGGCTGTTGGGGACCGGAACAGGAGGGCAGGGCCCCGGTGGCAGGAGGTGGCCCATGCTCAGAGCCACCCTCACAGAAGTCTCACTGCGAGTGAGCCTCAGCACCCAGACCAGCTGTGGGGGTTCGGGTGAATGAGAGGTCACACCACCAAGCGTAACAATGTCAGGTTTGGCATTTGAAAATCGCTTGGACGACCTAAGTGGCTCCGGCCCTTGGGACCCTTTGGGAAAGCCACTTTGCAGGTCTTAGCTCCCAGGGCTCGGGTAGCAAGGAGAGACTCCCGGGACAGAGCAGGGAGGGCAGTGGGCAGGCCACACTGGAGGGGGCTGGGGGCAGGGGCCCTTTGACTGAGTGTCCCCCTTTGAGTGAGTGCCCTGGGCGCCTCACTCCCATCACCCTGGTCCCGGCTCGCCAGCTTCTCTGTGTTCACCGGGGTGGGGTGGTGGAACAGAGCCCCCTCCACCCCCTTCAGCCTGGGACCGGATCAGGAGTGCCCCCTCCTCCACCCCCAGCAGGGCAGGGCCAGAGCAGGTCCATCTGTCCCTCCTGGCAGGACACATCCTCCACACAGCCTGGGCCTCAGCCCCAGGGCAAAGGGGCAGAGAGGCTCAGGACATCCAGGGCACAGGCAGGGATGGACGCCAATTAGCGGGTGGTGAATGGGCGCTGAGTAATCCTGCTGCTGCTGCTGCTGCTGCTGCTGCGGCTCCTCCAGGCCCGGCCACCTTACTGGTAACACTGGTGCCCATCACTGGACGATTAGGCTGCCAGCGTGGGTCATCTGGACACCGACTGGCTGGAGCCCCAAAGTGCCTTCCCAATAGCATCTCAACTATGCCCGCCCCTGGTGGGGCTGGGCATTATCCCTCTTTTGTTTCCAGAGTGCCCTGTTGTTTTTTCTGATTACCAAGGTGATAGGAGCTCAGGACAAGGCCCTTAAGCATGGAGTGGGTGGTGTTATGAGCCAGGTTTGTGGATGGGGAGGTGATGCACCCCATCGTAGTTCATCAGTACCAGCAGCAGGTCACAGAAAGGATTTAGTCACCATCCTTGGGGACAGGATGGCGGGGCTGCTGGCTGGCAGATGGGGTCTGCATCCTAGCCCCTCCAAGCTATAGTTGACCAAAAATAAGAGTATTTTCTGCATGCCCTTGGTGGGGCGTGGGGCGTGGGGCGTGGGGCGTGGGGCATGGGGCAGGGGCAGGTAAGGGGGCTGAAAGCAGGTGATGGGCAGTGTCCCTCACTCCCTGAGCTGCTGGTGGCCTCAGTCCACAGCACTGCTGCTGACTCTGCTTCTCTGGCTGCTCCCTGCTGTGTGTGTGGGGTGAGGGTGGGGCAGGGCTGGCTGCTCTGATGGCCTCTGCTGCTTCCCCTGGTTAGGGACAGTCCTCGAGAACTGGTGGGCACGAGGTGACCCCCTTCCTCCAAGGGAAGGCGCTGGAAGGCCTACTTGGGGCACGTGATTGAGGCTCCCCTGGGGCACTGGTGGCTGCTGGAGTCCTTAGAAGAACTCTGTGCCCTGATTTTAGGGCTGAGCCCCCCCCCACACACACACACACAGCTCCCCCGCCCAGATCATCCTGTCCTGAGGAACACAGGTCACCTGAGTTCATGCCCATGCAGTCTCACCATCAGCTGCTGATGTGACATTACAACCCCGTTTTACAGACCTAGAGACTGAGGCCTGGGGGGTCAATTTCACATCTGCAAAGTCACACATTACTAAGTGGCTGAATTTGATTTGAACCTGGTGTCGCCTGACAACAGACGCCCTCATCCTCTCCAGTTCATCTTCCTGTCTCACAGGCAAAGAGTCAGACAGGTGGGTCCATGGCTGTGAGGTCAGAGTGTGGCCAGAGGGTTGGCAGCCTGCTTTGAGGCGAGTGTCACAGCTTAGCGCCGAGAGCTAGAATTCTGACTTCACACTGCCCAGGTCTGAATCTTGGTTCTGCTGAACACTAGCTGTGTGTCCTTGGACAGGTTACTTACCCTCTCTGAGCCTCAGTTCCTCATCAAGAAAGTGCATTTGATGACCATCCTATCTCATGAGCTGTTTGTCAGGATGGACTGAGGCGGCATGGAGGCTGCATCTGTTGTGCACGCTGGCCGTAGGTTAAGAATGTGTATCTTCGGCCCTGGCCAGTTGGCTTAGCGGTAGAGCGTCGGCCTGGCATGCAGGAGTCCCGGGTTCGATTCCCGGCCAGGGCACACAGGAGAGGTGCCCATTTGCTTCTCCACCCCTCCCCCTCTCCTTCCTCTCTGTCTCTCTGTTCCCCTCCCGCAGCCGAGGCTCCATTGGAGCAAAGATGGCCCGGGCGCTGGGGATGGCTCTGTGGCCTCTGCCTCAGGCGCTAGAATGGCTCTGGATGCAACAGAGCGACGCCCCAGAGGGGCAAAGCATTGCCCCCTGGTGGGCATGCCGGGTGGATCCCAGTCGGGCGCATGCGGGAGTCTGTCTGACTGCCTCCCCGTTTCCAGGTTCAGAAAAATGAAAAAAAAAAAAAAAAAAAAAAAGAATGTGTATCTTCGAGAGAGACCCTTGCAGAGGTCAACTTCCTGGCTGGCATCCTGAGGAAGCACTGAGCTTGGTGCTTGGTGCAGAGCCCGGCCCATTGCAGCACCTCACTGGATGGTGATGGGAGGCCCATTGCCTCCCCTAAAGCCACACCTCCCCCAGACCCATCAGCGGGAATCCCAGGGGCCCTGAATATCTACCATGACTCCGGGAGTATCTGGCCATGGGGCGGGGTCAGCCCATGAATGCTGGGTTCTTTTGACCCTGGCCTAGCTCCTGCACTTTCTTTTCCTGTTCAGGCCTCAGCCAAGATCCATCTCTGGGTCCAAAGCCCTGACCTGGGCAGTATGCCAGGGAACTTACTTCCCTGGTCCTGGGCTCTCCCTGCCCTTTGCTCATATCCCTCCTGCCCCCCCCAAGGCAATTTCCTCTGCTGCCCCCTGATAGGGCCATTCCCAGCCCTCCTCTCTCTCCCGGCTCCCTGTCCACACTCGGTCCTCCAGGCCCTGGCCCTATGGACAGGGTGCTGCTGCCCAGCAGGAAGCAGGGACTCCCAGAGCCCGGCGGTCACCAAACAGCAGGTGTGACCTCTGGGAGGCTGACCCTGGCACATGTGTTTCTGGTGCCCTCCTGGGAACAGCATTCCACCAGGCTGGACACACACATGCCTCTCAGGCCTGAACTGGGGAACTCCCAGAGCCCCCGGGGTCAGCTGGGAACCTGGGCGTGTGTCTGGATTCTGCACCCCTAGGGTCTGGTCCGGGACAGGTCTTCTGTGTCTGTCAAACGTACTCCAGGAACGGGGTAGATTGCAGCACCCTTGGCTGCTTAGAGACACGTGGGTCTTGGGCCAGAGGAGAGACTGGCAAAGTGCACCTCTGGGTGCTGAGAAGGGGGAGCAGTGCAAGGGGCCATTAGGGGAGTCTCGAGTTCGAGACTAACAGGGGTGCTGCAGGTGCTCGACAGAGTTCCAGGTACCTGTTTTCTGTTGCTTCATGTTGCTGGGGGCTAGGTTCACTGGGCTCCTTTAGTTTTGCTATGTGTTTTTCTGTTTGGTTAATTAATTTGGGGCTGACCAATTTTTTTTTAATGACTACATTTTTATTTTATTTTTTAATTTTTTTAATTTTTATTTTTTTACAGAGACAGAGAGAGACTCAGAGAGAAGGATAGACAGGGACGGAGAGAGATGAGAAGCATCAATCATCAGTTTTTCTTTTTTTCTTTTTTTGCATTTTTCTGAAGCTAGAAACGGGGAGGCAGTCAGACAGACTCCCGCATGCGCCCAACCGGGATCCACCAGGCATGCCCACCAGGGGGCGATGCTCTGCTCACCCAGGGTGTCGCTCTGTCATGACCAGAGCCACTCTAGCGCCTGGGGCAGAGGCCGAGGAGCCATCCCCAGCGCCCGGGCCATCTTTTGCTCCAATGGAGCCTCGGCTGCAGGAGGGGAAGAGAGAGACAGAGAGGAAGGAGAGGGGGAGGGGTGGAGAAGCAGATGGGCGCCTCCCTGTGTGCCCTGGCCGGGAATCAAACCCGGGACTTCTGCATGCCAGGCCGACGCTCTACCACTGAGCCAACTGGCCAGGGCCAATCATCAGTTTTTCATTGAGACACCTTAGTTGTTCATTGATTGCTTTCTCATATGTGCCTTGACCGTGGGCCTTCAGCAGACTGAGTGACCCCTTGCTTGAGCCAGTGACCTTGGGTGCAAGCTGGTGAGCCTCGCTCAAACCAGATGAGCCCAAGCTCAAGCTGGTGACCTCAGGGTCTCGAACCTGGGTCCTCCGCATCCCAGTCCAACGCTCTATCCACTGCGCCACCGCCTGGTCAGGCCAATTTTGCTCTTTGAAGAAGACACTCGTCAGTGTTTGTCATGAAAAAACACCACTGCTGGATTTTCCGGCACCTCCATACATTAGCAGTTGCTTATTGAAGCCAGGCTGGGTGTGAAGTCCCCGTTTTGGTCCAGGCTGCTGCAGTGTCTGCTCGGCTCTGACCCAGAGTCCAGCCTGAGGCCGACATGGAGGAGGTGGCAGCACGTGCTTGTTGAATGACTAAATGACTTGGATAGGGGAGTGTTCCTCGAATGGATGTTATGAGAAGTTGAGAGGAGCAGGAGCAGAAGAATGGGCCACATTAGGCTGTTAGGATATAACTCTCTCACACCCTTGCAAAAAGGGTGCAATTTAAAATTTTATATTTATTTCAGACCCAGCCAGATAGCTTGGTTGGTTAGAGCATTGTCCTGATAGGCATAGGTTGTGGGTTTGATTCCTAGTCAGGGCACATACAGGAACAGAGTGATGTTTTTGTCTGTCTGTCTGTCTCCCTCTCGAAATAAAAATTAAAACATTTAACAATAAGCCTGACCAGGCAGTGTTGCAGTAGATAGAGCATTGGACTGGGATGCTAAGGACCCAGGTTTGAAACCCCCGGTCACCGGCTTGAGCCTGGGATCATAGACAGGACCCCATGGTTGCTGGCTTGAGCCCAAGTTTGCTGGCTTGAGCCCAAGGTCGCTGGCTTGAGCAAGGGGTCACTTACTCTGCTGTAGCCCCCCCCCCTGCCCGGTCAAGGCACATATAAGAAAGCAATCAATGAACAACTAAGGTGCCACCAACAAAGAATTGATTCTTCCCATCTCTCTCCTTTCCTGTCTGTCTGTCCCTCTCTCTTTCTGTCTATTATTTAAAAAAACAAAACCAAAAACATTATCAATAAAATGCAAGCCCACCTTGATCAATCCCATTTAATCTTGCCCCCTCCTGGTGTGTTAGCTAGTCCATTCTGCTGTGTGTTTTGCTAGACGTCCTGTGTGTTACTTACACACAGGCATATGCCTGTGCAATCACACGGTCTGAGTTTTGTGCCTGTGTGCATGTTTATAAACTCAAATGGTGCTGCCCTGTATGTTTCATCCTGTGAACTGCTTTTCCCTTTAAGCAAATTAAATCTTGGAGATCTTGTCCTAGCAGGATGTAGAGCAGGGATCCCCAAACTTTTTACACAGGGGGCCAGTTCACTGTCCCTCAGATCATTGGAGGGCCGAACTATAAAAAAAAACTATGAACAAATCCCTATGTACACTGCACATATCTTATTTTAAAGTAAAAATACAAAACAGGAACAAATACAATATTTAAAATAAAGAACAAATAAATTTAAATCAATAAACTGACCAGTATTTCAATGGGAACTATGGGCCTGCTTTTGGCTAATGAGATGGTCAATGTTCAGTTCCATATTTGTCACTGCTACCCATAACAAGTGATATGACGCTGCTTCTGGAGCCGTGACGCGTGTGTCTCGCATCACCGGAAGTAGTACTGTACGTGAGCGATGCCGCGCTTTGCTGACCACCAATGAAAGAGGTGTCCCTTCCAGAAGTGCAGTGGGGGCCGGATAAATGGCCTTAGGAGGCCACATGCGGCCCGTGGGCCGTAGTTTGGGGATCTCTGATGTAGAGACTCTACTTTATTTATTTATTTATTTTTATTTTTTTTATTCATTTTAGAGAGAGGAGAGAAAGAGACAGAGAAAAAAGGTGGGGGGGGGGGGAGAAGCAGGAAGCATCAACTCCCATATGTGCCTTGACCGGGCGAGCCCAAGGTTTCGAACTGGCGACCTCAGCGTTCCAGGTCGACGCTTTATCCACTGCGCCACCACAGGTCAGGCTACATTATTTTTTTAATTTTAATTTTAATTGAGTTTAGAAAGAGAAAGAGAGAAACCTGGGTTTGCTGTTCCATTTATTTATGTATTCATTGGTTGATTCTTGTATGTGCCCTGACCGGGGATTGAACCTGCAACTTTGGCACATCAGGACAAGTGCTCTAACCAACTGAGCTATCCAGCCAGGACCAAGATTCTACCCTCTACCCTGTGACCTGCAGGTGGCCACGACAGGCTCACTTTATAGGTGAGGAAGTGGAGGCTCAGGGAGGTCACGGTGATTTGCCCAGGGTTCCCACCCACCGAGTGAGGATTGGGGTCTGGTGGGGACTGAGGGGGGCAGGCATGGAGGCGAGTGTGGGGCATGAAGAAGAAGTGGGAGGTGAAGGGGGACCAAGGCCAGAGTCCCCAAACGCCAGAGGGAGGAAGTTGGGGCCTCTGGGATCTCGGTGACTCGGGCGTGATACCAAGGGCTCCTGCCGGACGCCCATAGATTGCGCAGGCGCTTCGAGCCACATGCTGTCCCTCCTCCAGCCTCGGGTGTCTGGGTGCTCAGGCTGGGAGAGGACTGAGGGAGGCCCTGCCTCCCAGGACAAGTCCGAGGAGTCCCCTTCCATGCCTGGTGGGCCCAGGCGCAGGGTCAGGTCCTGCTGTCACATCCCCTGCGGGAGAGCATCAGCTCTCAGCCGTGACACCAGCTCTGGGTGGCCTCTGCTGGGCACCTGTCCCCTAGGACTTGGGTCAGGGCAAGGCACATGCCAGGGAGGCCGGGCCACCTGGGCAGGCTGCGGGTATGTGACCTGCTGAGCATCCTAGGTCTCAATCAGGGCAGCTTTCACAGGAAGAGGAAGCCCAGAGGAAGTGGCCTCCAGCCTCCTCACTCGCTGTTTCCTCCTGACTCACTGCTGGCCTGCCCACGGGCTCGCCGGAAGTGACCAAGTTACTCCAAGCTTAGGGGCACCTGCCGGTCACGGGCCTCACCCCATTCTCCCTGGATGGGCCTTTCTCAGCTGACAACTCCCCCCCCCCCCCCCCCCCCCGCTTTGGTTGAGAGGCCAGGGCAGCGCTCAGGGTGGGGGTGGGGTGGGTAAGCGTGGGGAGGGCGCGGCCTGGGTGTGTGTGTTCACGGTGCCAATGCCTGAACAGCGTCCTTGGCCTGGTTTCCCCAGTGCTGTGCCCCACCTCACCACTTTGTGCCTGTCTCCTAGGAGGTGCCCGGCTTTTTCACAAGGCCACTTACGCCCAGCGGCTAAAGGGCACCAATGCCAGCAGGTTCTGCTGCCCACGTTCCATCCCAAAGGGTCCCAGGGAGGAGCGCACTACCCCACAGGGCCTTGGGGGCCCAGTCTGCAGTCCCCACCTTGCCCCACCCGGTGCCCCAGGACGTGGGGCCCCGACAGGCTGCCTCTGGTTCTCCAGGCCTTGAACCCCGTGCAGCGGAGACCCTCACACCTATCTCCCGTGTGAACCTGGGTCAGACGGGAGCCGCCGGGCGGTGCTGACTGTGGCTGTCATTCTGGGGAGCAGCAGTGCCCCCTGCTTTCTGAGCCAACCGCCCCGTCCCATTCTGTGGGGCTCACTCACAGTTGGGGTTCTCAACGTGGCTGCATTGAGACTTTCGCTGTGTCAAACACCGCTGATGCTTCAGGTGCTAAATAAACTCTTCACAGCAAGTAGACGGGGTTTCTACCGCACCTCTGTGTCCCCGGGCTGGGAACCAGCTCCAGCCCAGCCGTGTTCCATTCAGACTCTACCCAGTTCCTTCTTCCTGGATTGTTTTGAATTGACCCAAGGAAGTTTTTTTTTTTTTTTTTTTTTTTTTTTTTTTTTTCAAGTACAAAAGCCAGACTCTCACACCCAGGAATTTGAGTCATCCAGGCGGTGATCCAGAAAAAGTGGATTTGAGTTGGGGAGGTGCAGCCAGGGAGCGCTCAGAGCTGGCAGACTTAGGGTGCCTCCTCCAGGAGCACAGGGGAGACACGGTGAGGTTCCAGAGGGGCTGGGCACATGGGGCGGGGCGGCCACAGCCCACTCTGAGGGGTGCACGCCCCACCTTCACCCGAGACAAGAAGAGAAATCCCCCGTGGAGTCAGATCCCACCCTTGTTGACCTGTGGTTCCGCGGGGGAGAGGCCTTCCAGAAAGGGGTGCTGACGGCTGTCAACCCTGTGCTCCAGGGAGGGCAAAACCCCCCACAGGGTAAACCCACCCGGAAAGCGGTGAACTGGTCGACCACAGGGCGGCCGGTTCCCAGGGGACTGTGCCAGTCCGTCCCTATCAAAGGAGAGCCTGGCACAGGCAGAGTCAGCAACAAAGGATGCTTTGTTCACCTGTTAAAATAAACACTTCCCCTGGATATTTACTCCCGGACGCGAATGTAATATGGGGTGTAAGTTACTCTTTAACAGGAGACTTGATCCAGGCCACCAAGCTCTCTTGAACTAATTTCCTGGGATGAAGGGTGTTCCTACCGCCAGCCCACCAGGTGTCTATCAGGCACCCCCTCACCAGTCAGGGAGAAGCTGCGTGCTGCTGTCCCTGGGACCCGAGTTTGCCCCGAGAACCCACGAGTCCCGGGGCGGGGGGACCCTCAGCCCTCCCTGAAGAAACCCGCAGAGCTGAAGGTGAATCCTCAACTGTGGGAGGGCAGAGAAACTAGAGGCTTTCAGAGTTGTTTTCTTCTGCGAGGCGAGAAACCTGTCTGTTCAGTTTCCCCTCTGAAATAACACCAGTTCTGGGGCTCCTGTGGGGAGGAAGGGGGCACCCTGACGACCGGGCTCCTGTTGGGGAGGAAGGGGGCACCCTGACGACCGGGCTCCTGTTGGGAGGAAGGGGGCACCCTGATGACTGGGCCCAGTCACACGCACACAGCAATTGCCCCTGAGACCTTGGACTTCTAGGTCAGACTCGCCGGGCTGACATACTAGGATACGTCCATCTTGAAAGGTTAAATGAAACTTTAAGAACTTGGGGCTTGACAAACCGAAACTGGAAACCCAGATGGGATTTCAGGGAGGGCGTGATATGATCAGAGTGTCGTGCAGGGAAACTGGCTCCCACAGTCCCCACTGGTCACACCGACTGGTCAAAGGTGGACAGTCACTTGGCCCAAAGGCAGCTCAAGGCTGGCTAGGACCTACAGCCAGCTGCAAACCAGAAGCTGGGCCAGGCCCGGGGAGCTCGGTGGGTTAGAGCGTTTGTCCTGATATGTCAAGGTTGCGGGTTCAATCTCTGGTCAGGACACAGACAAGAATCAACCAAGGACGGCATGAATGGATGGAACAAGTTGATGTTTCTCTCTCTCTCTCTCTCTCAACCAAGGACGGCATGAATGGATGGAACAAGTTGATGTTTCTCTCTCTCTCTCTCTCTCTCTCTCTCTGCTTCTGTCTCTCCCTTCTTCTCTCTGTAAAAATCAATTAAAACAAAAAAACAAGCAAACAACCAGCTGGGCTAATCGATGTCCCCCTCAGGTATTTGGGCCAGGAGGATAAATGCCCATGAGAGGAATGTAACAGCAGCAAAACATCCCATAGGAGCCACAGGGGTCCCACATGAGGTCATGACCGGAGGGAGGGGAGAGTGGGGGCAGGGGCAGGGGCAGAGGGACAGGCAGGAGGGAGGACAAATGCTGGCAGGGGGAGGCCCGTGGCCCCGGAGGGACGGGGAAAGCCACCATCTCTTTGACCCAATTCTGGGTTCCGGGAGGCCCAGTATCTGTGATGTGACTTCCTCCAGTTCCCTGGGGACCCTCTGTCCTGCCTGGGCGGACGTGAGTGGACAAGCCATGTGAGAACATCTCAGGATGGACGTCTGTGGAAACCAGAGTGTGCTCCTCTTCCGGCGGCCTCGGTTCACAGGCAGGCGGGGAACAGGAGGGGTGGCGGCGGGTGGGTGCGTCACCTGCACAGGGAAAGGGTGGCCTTCCGCTGCGAGTCTAGCGTGCTCAGACGTCCGTTTTGGGTGAACGACTGGGGTGCTGGGGCCTGGCTGTTGGTCGACAGGCAGGTGGGGGTGGGGGTGGGGAGGGGTGCGGAGAAGCCTGGCTCCTGAAGAAAGTGAGTCTCCTGTGAGGGGCCTGGTGACACAGGGACAGTTCATGTGGGGGAAGCACACAGGGGCTGTTTTGGTCCTTGCTGATATTAGCGACATCTTCGTTAATATACACATCCGACCACAACTGAGGACTGAAAGAGCCTGTTTCCTGCAGGAAGGCAGGACCCCCGATGCCCAGGCAGATGCCCAGCTCAGCTTGCTGGCTGGACACATGGGCAGCTGGCATGCAGCGAGGCCTCCCTGCTCTCACCGCAGGCACGGGTGGAGGGGGGCCGCTGGAATGCTCCCAGCCTTCATCAGGGGCCCGGTGGGCCTAGCAGGCGGGAAGGGCAGGGAGGCGAGTGTCCAGATGCAGTTTCCTGGTGGTCTGAAGCGGACAGGAGGGTTTTCTCTTTGAGGGAGCGCGCTGTGCACTGGGAAACTGTACTAGGAGAGCCTGCTGTGCCCACTTCGGGTTCACCAACGATGGTGCTGCAGGTGGCTAACCGCTTTGCAGGAGACTTTGCTCCCGGTTTCCTTGAGAGGCAGGCTCTTCCGGGACGGTGGGTCTTGAACTTGGGTGTGGTCAGTTCTCCGGGTTGGCTCCTGAAAGCTCAGGCCCTGAGCCCCACCTGCAGCCGCTGCTGCAGCCCCAGGATCCCACCTTGAGAACTGAGCAACCCTCTGTCCTGGAAAGGGACATGTGGGAGCCCCTCTCCTGACTACGCTGGCCGGGTGGTGCTCGGGCTCCGGAAAGGCTCTGTGCTGTGAGCCCAGAGTTCCTGCTTCCTTCCTGTGGGGATGGGGGTGGGGCAGAGCTGTCCTGTGGGGAGGGGGTCTTGGCAGGGTGCAGGGCCTAGCGAGTGGGGACCTCGCAGCAGGTAGTGGGCAGAGGCTTGGTGGCCAGTGGCACCTCCATGCTCAGGGTGGACTTCATTGCCGCTCAGGCCCCTGGGTCGGTGCTCAGGAGGCCACGGTGCTGGTTTCCCTGGAAAAGCCGCTCGGTGTCAGGCCAGAGATGCAAACGAGGCCCCTCCCTGCCCCATTTCAGAGTAGAGACAGCCGCCCTCAGAGCAGTGTCTGCGCTCAGTCCTGCCATTGTGCACAGCAGCGAGGCCGTCCCCACAGTCGGCCCTTTGTGGGGTGTTGGCGGGCCTCCTGCTCGTCTCCTGGATACTTCAGGACACTACTAGGACCATCGTGACGTTCCCAAGCCACAGGCTGGGAATATCAAGTCACCGGAGGGAGGTGCTTTGCCAGGACAGGTGTGGTGGCCAGATCCCCGCGGGTGGTGGTGGTGGTGGGGCTGTGAGTTGCTCCGGGAGAGAAGGGCACAGAGGTCCCCGGAGGTGTGTGCTGCCTGCACTGTGGGGACATGTTCAGTCCGTTCTCGACTCAGCTGGAGGACTGTGCCCATCGCCTCCACGGTCCCAATTTTAATGCACAGGCCCCGTTCAAAGGCAGACTGCCTGATTCTGAACCCTGGCTCTTTGCTAACTAGTTTGGTCACTAGCTAGTTATTCTCTAATGCAAGCTAGTTAATCATCCTGTCTGGGCCGCCACTTCTCATCTCTGAAATGGGTGTCAGTAGCTCACAGGGTAGGGGGCAGGTTAAGTGGGTGTTGAGCAGACCAGGGCCTGGCACAGGGCACTCAGGACCTGCAGGCTGTAGAGACACAACCCCACCGAGGGCGGCAGGAGCCATACCCTCCAGAGCTCCAAGTGGGACACAGGGATCCCTGGGACATAGTGTCAAGAAGGCTCCCTTGAGGCTAAGTTAAAGCACATTGTAAGTTACATCTTCAGCTGCCCGGCCATGTTCTCCTCCCTCCGCCTCTCTGGTCCTCCGGAGCATGAGGCCAGGACGGGAGGAATGCATGGCTTTTAGGACCAAAATCCTGCTTGGACTTCCAGAAACAGACGGTCCCCTCCTGCAGGTAAGGTCAAGGGGCCTCTCTGCTGCTGCAGCCCGCCTTCCATCCCTCCGCTTTGCCCCCCCGACGCTCCTCTGAACAGGTCCCCTCCACGCCCGTGTCCAGCACAGTGCCAGGCACAGGTACCACCTCTGTGCTGTCACCCACAGGCAGCCTAGTGACAATCCGCTTGCAGCAAACGCTGGCTCCACCTACTGGCCACCCCGAGACACAACCTGCTTGTTCCCAAATCCCAGAGGAATTCGGAGTTTGACTGTGTTCTGGGTTTGCAACGAAACCCACTGCCACCACTTAGGGTTCTGAGGACAGGAAGTCACTTGGTGCAGCAGGACAACTGATTTGTTCCACGTCTTAAGTCACGATTGGTTCCTGGCAAAATCTCCAGGGGGCAGGTGGGTTGATCTTTGACATCCTCCAGCTGCCGTGGGTCACTATTTGCAAAGTGCTGCTGCGTCAGGCAGCCAGAACCCTCAACCTCAGCTAAGTTCCCCTCACACGGGAGATCCCAAAAGACAACCTGGCCGGCCAGCTCAGCTGGTTAGAGCGTCGTCCTGATACACAGGGTCGTGGGTCAGTTCCTTGGTCAGAACACTTGTAAGCATCAACCCCTGGCCACTCGGATGGCTGAGTAGACAGACTGTTGGCCTAGCGCGCTGAGGTCAGGGGCTTGATCCCCGGTCAGGGTATCTATGAGAGGCAACCAATGAGTGCACAACTAAATGGAGCAACTGAGTGGAACGAGTTGATGCTTCTCTCTCTCAAATCAATGAAGAAAAAAAATCAATGAATGCATGACTAAGAACATATTGATTTTTCTCTCTCTAAAACCAATCAATTAATAAAATTTAAAAGAAATCCCAAAGACCCTTTGCCCCATTCTTCTCAAAGTGTGGTACAGGCACCTGACCAGTTCGTGGTGGGCGATAACCACCTTTATTGACAATTTTTATTAACTCAGGTGATTACAATTGCAGGAACCCACAGGTAATAAGGGGACACGCTCCTGGGACTGACACACCACCCCTTTTGTCATCTTCCAGGGCCACTTCCCCTGATCTTCACCTTCTCCCCTCTGCACTAGATTCGGACTCCCGGAGTCCCAAGTCCTTGCCCAGGTCTGGCTGGGTGACCTCTGGAACATCACGGTGGACGTGGGGCTCTGGTGGTTTTCCAAGTGTGGTCCCTGAGCATCAGCATGTCCTGGGAACTTATAAGAAATACCAGTTCGCCTGACCAGGCGGTGGCACAGTGGATAGAGCGTCGGACTGCGATGCAGAGGACCCAGGTTCGAGACCCCGAGGTCGCCAGCTTGAGCACGGGCTCATCTGGTTTGAGCAAAGCCCACCAGCTTGGACCCAAGGTCGCTGGTTTGAGCAATGGGTCACTTGGTCTGCTGTAGCCCCACGGTCAAGGCACATATGAGAAAGCAATCAATGAACAACTAAAGTGCCACAACGAAAAACTGATGATTGATGCTTCTCATCTCTCTGTTCCTGTCTGTCCCTATCTATCCCTTTCTCTGACTCTCACTCTGTCTCTGAAAAAAAAAAAAAAAAAAAAAAAAAAAAAAAAAGAAATACCAGTTCTCAGGCCCCGCCCAGACCAACAGAGTTGGCAAGACTGGGGCCCACCAGGCCTTGTTAGCAGCCCTCATGGCGATTCTGAGGAAGATCGTTTTGAGAACAGATGGCCCACTTGATTACTAAGACAGGGTCTTTCTGAACCATGGCGCCCATTTACCCCCTGGAGGCCAAACACTCATCCAAAGAAGATCCTTCCCCACCTCCAACAACGTTCCATGGGGCTATCCATGCTTTCACGACAATTCTTCCCTGAGCCAACGGAGTGAGGTAATCACTGAGGCTGACATTGATCCCACTGCATAAAAGAAAAAACAGAGGCCCAGAAACCCCACAGGGCCTGACCTGTGGTGGCACAGTGGATGGAGCATCGGCTTGGACACTGAGGTACCAGTTTCAAGGTCCTGGGATTGCCTGGTCAAAGAACATGTGACAAGTAATCAAACAGCTAAAGTGAAGCAACTATGAATTGATACTTCTTGCTCCCTCTCCCCTCTTTGTAGAATAAAATCTTAAACAAAAAACACCAATGTCACCCTTAGGTGGTGGTCATCTGTCAGACCTGTCATTACACACTGGAGATAGAGGGGAAAAACAGGGAAGGAAACAGCCAGACACCGGGACAGAGGCCATCATTTGTTTGACAGCCAGACCCTTCACAGACCTGCAAGGAACCAGATTTATTTATTTATTTTTCTGAAGCTGGAAATGGGGAGAGACAGTCAGACTCCTGCATGTGCCCGACCGGGATCCACCCGGCACGCCCACCAGGGGGTGATGCTCTGCCCCTCCGGGGCGTCGCTCTGTCGCGACCAGAGCTACTCTAGCGCCTAGGGCAGAGGCCAAGGAGCCATCCCCAGCGCCCGGGCCATCTTTGCTCCAATGGAGCCTCGGCTGCGGGAGGGGAAGAGAGAGACAGAGAGGAAGGAGAGGGGGAGGGGTGGAGAAGCAAATGGGCACTTCTCCTGTGTGCCCTGGCCGGGAATCTAACCCGGGACCTCTGCACGCCAGGCCGATGCTCTACCACTGAACCAACCGGCCGGGGCCCAGATTTATTTTTTTAAAGTGAGAGGCAATAATGAGACGGACTCCCACAGGTGCCCTGACCAGGATCCACCCAGCAACCCATCTGTGGCCGATGCTTGAATCAACCAAGCTATCCAAAGTGCCTGGAGCCAACACTCAAACCAATTGAGGCACTGGCTGCAGGAGGGGAAGAGGGAGAAAGGGGGAGAGGGAAGTGGAGAGAAGCAGATGGTTGCTTCTCATATGTGCCCTGACCAGGAAGCAAACATGGGATGTCCACATGCCAGGCTGACACTCTATCCACTGAGCAAACCAGCCAGGGTCACAACCAGATTTCAAATTGGACTCACTTCTAATCCAAGCCTACTGCTTTAGAATTAAAAAAAAAAAAAAAAACATTTCTAGAGGTTTTGGTCATTGTTTTAGACGAACAAAACTATTATAAAGTATTGTATTCGATATTAGCCAAACTAGAAGGGTGACTTTTTTTTTTTTTTTTTTTACAGAGACAGAGAGAGAGTCAGAGAGAGGGATAGACAGGGACAGACAGAAAGGGAGAGAGATGAGAAGCATCAATCATTAGTTTTCGTTGCGCATTGCAACACCTTAGTTGTTCATTGATTGCTTTCTCATATGTGCCTTGACCGCGGGCCCTCAGCAGACCGAGTAACCCCTTGCTCGAGCCAGCGACCTTGGGTCCAAGCTGGTGAGCTTTTGCTCAAACCAGATGAGCCCACGCTCAAGCTGGCGACCTTGGGGTCGCGAACTTGGGTCCTCCGCATTCCAGTCCAACGCTCTATCCACTGCGCCACCGCCTGGTCAGGCAAGGGCAAGTGACTTTTAAAATACTGTGTACTTTGCCTTCTAATAGACTTCCTGGTGAAATCTTATCATGTGATCTAATACGACCTTATTTCTAAAATTGTCTTATTTATTGATTTTAGAGAGAAAGAAAGGTAGGGAGATGGAATAAGAGAGACTGTGCAAGACACGAACACTGACCTGTTCCTCTATGTGCCCCAACCAGGGATCAAACCAGCAACCTCTGCACTTCAGTATGATGCTCTAAACAGCCAACTGACCCATCTGGCCAGGGCTATTTATTATTAGAGAGAGAGACAGAGAAAGAGACATTAACTCACTGTTCCTCCCATTCATGCCAGCACTGGCTGATTCTTGTATGTGCCCTGACTGGGGATCAAACCTGCAACCTCAGCATGCCAGGGCGATGCTAAAACCAGCTGAGTGACCTGGCCAGGGCTCTAATGCTTTTCCGTACCTTCCCATGCTATCCTCACCATAATTCTAAGTTAGAACTCCCAAATTATCACATCCACTTCCCAAAGGAGAACACAGAGGCGCACAGGTCACAGGAGTAAGTTAGGAGAACCACCTGTGTGACAAATTTATTAACACAGGACATCAGACTGTGAGCGAGACCCTGATCTCTGACTCCTATGACCACCGAGGTGCTGACTCTTCAGTTCCTCGGGACTCCTAAGGACGGGCCTGCTCAGTGAGAGCTGGACTGCACCTGGTGCGTGACAAAGCTCTCGCTGAGGGCCGAGGGGCACACGCGAGGGGGGAGGAACATGAGCAGGCCGTGGTGTCTTACAGGTACATTTATTCATGCCAGCAAGGCAACGGCACTTCCACAACATACAGCGTGTCCCCTGTTCCCACCTAACGGAGCTGAGATTTACAGCCAGACGGACGCTCCACTTGCTGTGCGCTCCAGGCTCAGCTGGCTAGTGATGACCATGAGCAGGTGCGGGGCTCGAACCTTTTGAGAAACATAATACAGATATGATTTAGGAAGGACAAGCTGAATGCTGTTTACTGTGCAAGCGTTAGCAAGTCAGGAAGTGTAAACCACGTTCAATGCTATGAAGACGGATGGAGGCTGTTTCTATGTGGAACGCCTGGGAGTCTGAGTTTACGGGTGTGTGTGCACGCTGCTCACCTGCAGGCACAAAGATGGAGGGGTGGGGAAATGTCTTCTCCCCAAAGGTCAGGGTCAGCCCTGATGTGCAGGACTCGAATGACCACAGTTTCCATAGCATGGGAAACAAAGCAAAGACCCGTCCCAGCCCGGGCCCAAGTCCAAACACACTGGGAGGGCAGCATGCTGGCCCAGCGACCTTGGCTTCCCTTCCGCTGGCGTCAGCTGCCTGACCGGTCCACTCTAGCACCCTGCCAGCAGGAGCTTTACTTGGCCCAGGGGGGTGAGCAGCGGTTTTTAATGTTCAGACCACAAGCGGAACTTCACGTTTGGAAGGACCCTCACTGAAGGCTCCTACATGTCCTGAACCACGTGTCACCATCAAGTCAGGGCGCTGACACATCCTGTCCTGAGACAGTGGGATGGTCTTTTCATGCCCCCACCCATTTAAAAAGCAAAAATCTTACCTTTCATAGCTTTACTTCTTTTATCTAAAATAAAGAGAAAGAGAAATCGATCATATCAGTGCTTCACAAAAAGCCTACAGTAGATTCATTATGGAAATCAACATCGGCTGGAAGAGTTCATAGCTTGGGTAAAGCTGACACAGATAGCTTCCAGAAAGCAGGAGTGAAGAAGTGGTAAAAGTCAAGAAGTGGTAAAATTCCTACCGCAGATGTGCTGTGAGTGGCTAACAGCCCTTCTGCATCCGCAGGGCTCTTTACTCCCCGCCACACCCCAAACTCCAGTCTTAAATCTTTTTTTTTTTTTTCATTTTTCTGAAGCTGGAAACAGGGAGAGACAGTCAGACAGACTCCCGCATGCGCCCGACCGGGTCCCAGCACGCCCACCAGGGGGGGACGCTCTGCCCACCAGGGGGCGATGCTCTGCCCATCCTGAGCGTCGCCATGTTGCGACCAGAGCCACTCTAGCGCCTGAGGCAGAGGCCACAGAGCCATCCCCAGCGCCCGGGCCATCTTTGCTCCAATGGAGCCTTGGCTGCGGGAGGGGAAGAGAGAGACAGAGAGGAAAGCGTGGCGGAGGGGTGGAGAAGCAAATGGGCGCTTCTCCTGTATGCCCTGGCCGGGAATCGAACCCGGGTCCTCCGCACGCTAGGCCGACGCTCTACCGCTGAGCTAACCGGCCAGGGCCCCAAACTCCAGTCTTGCAATTAAAGTTCCTTTCTCTCTTTTTAATTTATTGATTTTTAGAGAAGGAGAAAGAGGAGGGGAGGAGAAACATCGATTTGTTGTCCCACTTATACACTCATTGGTTGTTTCTTGTACGGGCCAACAGGGGATCAAACCCACAACTTCGGCATGTTGGGATGACGCTCCCACCGAGCCTCCCGGCCAGGGCCCCTTTCCTCTTTTAACCAATCGTTTATTAATACATGATTTAGGTCCCACCTCTGCTCCACTGAGAACCAGATGGTTACCCTGCCATAACTTGTAGTGTGAAAATACTTCAAACACTCAGAACAATGGAAAAGAAACATAAAACACAATATACCATGACTTTACCCCCCAAATAGTTTAGTCTACATTTCTTTTTTAAAGATTTTGTTTATTGATTTTAGAGAGAGGAGGTGGGGAAGGAGCAGGAACTGTCAACTCCTAGTAGTTGCTTCCTGTCTGTGTCTTGACCAGGCAAGCCTGGAGTTTCAAACCAGCAACCGCAGCCTTCCAGGTTAACACTTTACCCACTGCACCACCACAGGTCAGGCAAGCCTGCGTTTCTTAAAACTAAGGATATCTCAAAAAAAAAAAACACTCCCCCCCCCCCAAAAAAAAAAAAAATAACCAACTAAGGATATCTCAGCCCTGACCAGTCAGCACAGTTGGTTAGAGCATCCTCTCAAAACAGCAAGGTTGTGGGTTCAACCCCTGGAAGGACACATACAGGAAGCAACAAAGGAATGCACAACTAAGTGGAATGGAATAGTAAATGAACAATTTCCCCTTCCCTCCCTCCCTCCTCCCCTCTTAAACCAATCAATTAAAAACAAACAGCAAAAACAACAACAAAAAACTCCTAAGGCTATGTCCTATGCATTTAAAATACCACTGCATACCCAAGAGAGTTCCCCGATATCCAGGTCTTATTCAAATTTCCCAACAGCCCCCAAACACCCCCTGGCTGACATGTCCCTGCCACATTTGCAGGGACATCAGGCATCCTGATGGTCACGCCTAGATAAAAGTACCATGGTCCTTTACAATGTGGACTGCGATTCCTTTAGAAAGTAATTCCCCTCCTGACCTTGAACGAATCAAGCATGAAAGCCCACCTACCAGCACTCCGGATTTTGTAAATGACCAAGGTCATCAGCCCCATTCCGACCCAGATCTCCTGGTAAACCTGGGTGTAGTACGGCTTCATGGGGGTCCAGACATTTTTCATGAGGCTCTGAAACATCTGGAAAGGAACGCAGAGATAAGTAGGAATAGGACTATGACTTTAAATCAACTGACAAGCAACTGTTACCTACTCAGTAAGTTTACCCTATTTCCTACAACTACTCATCAGGGATGTGCTCCAATGCCAGACGCCCAGCCCAGCCCATGGCACCCACATGGGGGGGGGCCTGCTGTTGGCTCTTCTAGCTCCTCTCCCCTCAACGGCCCAGCCTTGGCCACTGTGGCACTCAGTCGGTCACCTGTCATTCCTCACGCTTGTGCCGTCCTGTGGAGTCATCGAATGTCCCCCAAGGCCACCCTCCATTAACAGTATGCCCCTCAGCATATCACATATTACTTTTACAAACTTTTAAACTGAGAACTAGCCATGTTTGCAGCATCATGCAGGAACTGTTGGCATTTAAAACTGAAAAAGAACACGGCCCAGGCCCTGGCCGGTTGACTCAGCGGTAGAGCTCCAGCCTGGCCTGTGGAAGTCCCCCATTAGATTCCCGGCCAGGGCACACAGGAGAAGCGCCCATCTGCTTCTCCACCCCTCCCCCTCTCCTTCCTCTCTGTCTCTCTCTTCCCCTCCTGCAGCCAAGGCTCCACTGAAGCAAAGTTGGCCCGGGTGCTGAGGATGGACGGCTCCATGGCCTCGGCCTCAGGTGCTAGAATGGCTCCAGCCATAACAGAGCAACACCCCAGATGGGCAGAGCATCGCCCCCTGGTGGGCATGCTGGGTGGATCCCGGTCGGGTGCATGTGGGAGATTGTCTGTCTCCGCGCTTCTCATCTAAGGAAAAAAAAAAAAAAAGGAACATGGGCTACGCACAGACCTCCTGGGAGACTAACACCAGGCTCCGGCACACAGTGGTCAGCTGTATCAATGTTTCACTGACATATAAAATGGTGAGATATTTAAAGTATATGTCATGGTGGTGACCTCATATACACATACATATACATTGGGAAAGGATGTCCCCCACGTAGTTAAGTAACACATCCACCACCCCACATCTTTTTTGTTTTTGATAAGAACTTTTAATTTCTATTCTCTTAGCAAATTTCAACCATACATCATAATACAGTGTTATTAACAGTAGTTGTAAAGTTTTATATGTGGCTCAGTCTTGAAGTCTAACGCTAAATACAAAGCCGACAGCTTAAGACGACAAAATTATTTCCCAAGAGCTGCGATCATGGCACAGCTTGTTTCATGAATAAAAATATTTAACCAACTACTATATTTGATCAGTAAAAGCCATCAACTTTTGAACTTACACAGTTTGCTTTTATGTTCAGGTCTCAAAGTAACGCTTTTGATGATGTCCATAATTTTTTTTTTTTTAATTTTTTATTCATTTTAGAAAGGAGAGAGAGAGAGAGAGAAGGGGGGAGGAGCAGGAAGCATCAACTCCCATATGTGCCTTGACCAGGCAAGCCCAGGGTTTTGAACGATGATGTCCATAATTTATTAGACACCCTCACTTTCATTTTAATGAGCTTTGCAACATGTGTTTTTTTGCCTATAGTCCTTCAAACCACTGTCAGGCACCACTAGACCTAGTCCTTCCCATTTTACTTGAAAACACTGCTTGGCTTCATTTGGGGATACAGCCTCATCCCCCATTCTGATGTCCTTCCACTTTCCCACTCACACTTCCCAGAACTGTGTCTCTTTTCTCTGATCTTCCACCACTCCATGTGATCACTGTTCATTCAGCAAACGTGCACTGAGCAACTAGGTGGCAGTGTATGCACCAAGACCCTGAGGTCGGAATGAACTTGGAGAGTGGGGAGGCCTGTGAAGAAGACCTCTGTGGCTGCCCAGATTTAAATCCTGGCTCTGCCACTTTTTAAAATTAATTAATTAATTAATTAATTAATTAATTTTAGAAGAGAGAGAGAAAGGGGGGAGGGGCAGGAAGCATCAACTCCCATATGTGCCTTGACCAGGCAAGCCCAGGGTTTTGAACTGGCGACCTCAGCATTCCAGATTGACGCTTTATCCACTGCGATGGCTCTGCCACTTTTATTTATTTTTTTTTTTATACAGGGACAGAGATAGAGTCAGAGAGAGGGACAGATAAGGACAGACAGACAGGAGAGAGACCAGAAGCATCAATCATCAATTTTTCATTTTGACACCTTAGTTGTTCACTGATGGCTTTCTCATATATGCCTTGACCGTGGGCCTTCAGCAGACCGAGTAACCCCTTGCTCTAGCCAGAGACCTTGGGTCCAAGCTGGTGAGCTTTGCTCAAACCAGATGAGCCCACACTCAAGCTGGCGACCTTAGGGTCTCGAACCTAGGTCTTCTGCATCCCAGTCTGCCGCTCTATCCATTGCGCCACCGCCTGGTCAGGCCTGGCTCTGCCACTTTTCCAGCTACGTGCAACGGCTTCAGTTTCCTCGTCTGTAAAGCAGGCATAAAGACAGCACCCACCTCAAAGGGTTGTTATGAAGATGAGTTACTCTGAGTCAGGTATATATTTAGTGTACAGTGTCCTATACTGAGTGCTTGTTACATAAAAGATCATGGCTGGACTATAAAAGGCAAGATGGGCCAGTCATTCAGGGCCTTCATGGCCATGGTAAAGAGTTCAGCATTTTATTTTAAAAAAGATTTTATTTATTGAATTTACAGAGAGGAGAGGTTGGGGGAGTGAAAAATATCAACTCATAGTTGCTTGACTTTAGTTGTTACTTGCTTGTCATATGTGCCTTGATCAGGCAAGCCCAGGGTTTCAAACTGGCAACCTCAGCATTCCAGGTCAATGCTCTAACCACTGTGCAACCACAGGCCAGGCAAGAGTTCAGCTTTTAGAATGTACTGCAAATTTAACAGCATTCACGAAGTGCTTTCCACATTTTATCTGCTGCACTACTCCCCAAGTCCTACAGGTGGGTACTTGGAGAAAGCTGCCTGTGATCACGTTATTATGAAAATCTGCCCCCATGCCTGACTTCCACCTCTTCCCAGGAGAGAACTTACTCAGCCTAAAGCTTGATCTTTGGAGGATGTGGCTGTGTCCTCCTCCTGGAAGCTCTCACACTTCCTGTCCCCAGGCTGTACTGAGACGCTCTGTCAGCATGAGACTCCAAGAAACCAACAACCTAAGGAACACCTGAGAGGATCCAAACAGGACCCGAAGGAGGCCGCTGGAAGCCCCAACGGGCAGAGTCCAGAGGCACCGAGTGAACACCTCTCCTCCCTGCACCCAGCAATGGGTGGGAAGGAAGGTGCTCCAGAGAACCAAGGGGTCAGAAGCCTGTAATCCTGGGTTCTGCGGGAACCAGCCCTGCCTGCTGTTTCCGACCTTGGCAAGTCCCTGAAGCTGTCGTTTCAGAGTTCCCTTTCTGTGAAACAGGGATACCTCCTCCTGCCTCACAGGGCGCTCAGTGCAATCTGAGACCTAAAACCCAGCCTAGTGCTGGGGGTGGAGTAAGAACTCAGTAAATGGTCAGAGAGATAGTGAAATAAAGGCTACAAACGTTCATGACAGCAACATAACTGATTCCAACAGGGAGGTCTAAAGAAGATGCTCTTGACAGGTCAGGTGGGGGTCAGAGGAGGATTGGGAGGGTGCCAAAGAGACAGAGAAGCAGGAACCAAAGAAACAGGATTTTGCTCAGGGCCCAGGGCCCAGGCACTGTCTCCTCCACTCCAACTATCCTGGTCTGCTATTAGTATACTGGAATATTCACCTTTCCTCCCGACTTTTCTTTTAACCAAACTGCCATACATGGCCGGACAAGTGACATGTTCTCAACATCTAACAACGTGAACCCTCCCCCCGCTTTCTCTGCCCGAGCCCACTCCGCCCACCCACATTTCCCAGCTCTGTGTGAGGGTTTTACAAGCATCGTTCCTTCAAAGGCCCATTCTGCTCAAAAGTCAAATGGGTGTCCACCATGTCCCTTTAAGTCTGCAATGGCTTTGGCAAACGAACAGCAAACCATCCCCTGACCTTGTGGACCAGAGGAGACGTCTGACCCGCGGAACCCCAGGTCGGGGCTCACAGGCTGAGTTCCTTTACAATTTCAGTCATCGCTTCTGATCCTGTGTGGGTCCTGTTTTCCCCACCCCATGTCACACGCACGGTATAGCCTGGAGACAAGCAGGTGGCGGGAACCGAAGGGACACGGGGAAGAAGGACCTAAATTTAGGCGGTAAGGACTCGGGCTCCACCGCCGGCCCGCGGCGTGACCTCTGCTCTGAGGCTGAATCCGCACAGCCGAGGGTCGAGTGCCTCGCACTAGCCCCAACCCCGGGACGGAAAGGGTCGCCAGAGATGGGGCTGGGCCCCAAGGTCAGAGGGGCTTGAGGTGGGACTGCGGTGAGGCTGGGGCTGCGGGGTCTCGGTCGTCGCCGGCTCCCTCCGCGGGCACATCCAGTCCCCGGGCCTCCACCGGCCACCGTCCCGTCCTCCATTGTCCCGGCTCTCCCGCGTCAAGAACCGGACCCGGGTCCGCGCACTCACCGCGCCGTAGGGTCTATGGCTCAGGCCGCCCCAACCCGCACAAGTAACGTCTCGGGAAGGTCACCGAATGCGCAGGCGCCGCGCAGAGCCTGCTGGGAAGGCGGAAGGAGCAGCGGCGCCCCCAAGCCAGAGCGCTTCCCAGGCCGCGCCTGCGCACCACAGCGCCCCCAGCGGCCGCCCGGATGCCGCAGGCTTGGAGACGGAGCGCTGGGCGCGGGGCTGGGGTGTGTGTGCGCGCGCCCTACCTAGAACGGTGACTAACCGTCGGCATTTGTCCCGGACTTAGGACTTTTGAGTGCTGAAACCGGGAAGGACCTGGACAAAGCAGTCGAGTTGATCCACCAGAAAAAGGGACCGTCTTTACTTGCTATGTTAAAGCTCATGAAGTCGAGTCCCCCGTCCTTGTGGTTTTCTTGCCATTTCTCTTTGTATTGTTAACATTTTTTTGCTTTGCATATTTTTATGCATCTATTCTGTGCACAGTAATTCTGCTCAGTCGCCACTGGAAAGACTTCCACAGGGGCTTCAGACACTGAGCCTAACAGACATTGGCTTTCAAAACAACCATGTTCACCACTATGCGCAAGGAAATAAAAACAAGACTGAACATTTCAGGAAAAACAACTGTGACGGAAAGGACAAAAGGAAACCACTCAGCCGACTTGAAACGGAGCCCAATAGAAATTAGATGTCTTTAGCAGCAGATTAGATAGTTGAATTAGAAGAGAGGTTAGAAGAAGGTATTCAGAAACAGAGACAATATCTGAGAGGATACATCAAGAAAGTCCATCACGTGTGTAATTGGCATTTTAGAAGAAAATCAGAGACGAGGCAGACAGAGGTAATAGAAAATGGCTGGCTAAGAATTTTCCAAACAGGCCCTGGCCGGTTGGCTCAGCGGTAGAGCGTCAGCCTGGCGTGCGGGGGACCCGGGTTCGATTCCCGGCCAGGGCACATAGGAGAAGCGCCCATTTGCTTCTCCACCCCCCCCCCCTTCCTCTCTGTCTCTCTCTTCCCCTCCTGCAGCCAAGGCTCCATTGGAGCAAAGATGGCCCGGGCGCTGGGGATGGCTCCTTGGCCTCTGCCCCAGGCGCTAGAGTGGCTCTGGTCGCGGCAGAGTGACGCCCCGGAGGGGCAGAGCATCGCCCCCTGGTGGGCAGAGCTTCGCTCCTGGTGGGCGTGCCGGGTGGATCCCGGTCGGGCGCATGCGGGAGTCTGTCTGTCTGACTGTCTCTCCCCGTTTCCAGCTTCAGAAAAAAAAAAAAAAGAATTTTCCAAACATGCTGAAAGAAAAATCACACCACAGATTCAAAAAGCCTTATGGAGACCAAGCAGGCAGGTAAATGAAAATAAATGAATAACCTGAAACCTTAATATAAAACCATAGAGAACCAAAGAAAACAGAGAATCTTAAAGTAACTGCCAATCTAGACTTCAGTGCATAAGGAAATGAACATTCAGTGAACAAGATGAAATGACATTTCAGACTAAAACAGGGAATAGAGCATTGGCTTGGGATGCAGAGACCCAGGTGTTCTTCTTTTTTTTTTTTTTTTTTTTTTTTTTTGTGGCAGAGACAGAGAGAGTCAGAGAGAGGGACAGATAAGGACAGACAGACAGGAAGAGAGAGAGATGAGAAGCATCAATTCTTCATTGCGGTTCCTTAGTTGTTCATTGATTGATTTCTCATATGTGCCTTGCGGGGGGGGGGGGGGCTGCTACAGCAGACCGAGTGACCCCTTGCTCAAGCCAGCGACCTTGGGCTCAAGCTGGTGAGACCTGCTCAAACCAGATGAGCCTGCACTCAAGCTGGTGACCTCAGGGTCTCAAACCTGGGTCCTCCACATCCCAGTCCAACGCTCTATGTACTGTACCACTGCCTGGTCAGGTGAGACCCAGGTTTGAAACCCCAAGATCACTGGCTTGAACACAGGCTCATCAGCTTGAAGCGCGGGGTCGCAGACTTGAGCGTGGACTCATAGAATGACCCCATGGTCGCTGGCTTGAGCCCAAAGGTTGCTGGCCTGAAGCCCAAGGTCACTTGCTTGAGTCCAAGGTCGCTGGCTTGAGCAAGAGGTCACTTGTTCTTCTGGAGTCCCCCCCCCCCCCAATCAAAGCACATATGAAAAGCAATCAATGAACAACTAAGGTGCCACAATGAAGAACTGATGCTTCTTATCTCTCTCCTTTCCAGCCTGTCTGTCCCTGTCTGTCACTCTCTCTGTTTCTCTCTCTCTCACTAAAAAAAAAAAAAAAAAAAAAAGGGAAAGAAAAGAATGTCAACATTAGTTACTCAGGCAGAAGGAAATGAGCTCAGATGGAAGGATGGGGATGAGGGAAGCTGCATGCAAAACTTGAAAGGCTTGCCATTTTAGGGTAGTGAGTCTCAAAGTGTAGGTAGGGGGTGGGGTCGCAAGGTCCCTTGGTGGTAAAACCATTTTCATAATAATGGTAAGATGTTGTCATTTTCACTTGAATTCTTTCATAAGTGTATATGGAGTTTTCCTGAGGCTATGTGACTTGTGGTGTCATGAGAGAATGAATATAGAGACAGGTATGAGAGAAGCCAGCTGTCTTCCAATCAGGCAGACATTAAGAGATCTTTGAAAATGTTAAAGTGTCACTCTTCTCACACAGAAAAATAAAAATTAAAAAAAGTTGCTTTCGCCTAACCAGTGGTGGTGCAGTGGAACCTGGGATGCAGAGCTCTCAGCTTTGAAACCCTGAGGTCGCCAGCATGAGTACAGGGTTGCTGGCTTGAGTGTGGGATCATTGACATGATCCTATGGTCGCGGCTTGAGCCCAAAGGTTGCTGGCCTGAAGCCCAAGGTTGTTGGCTTGAGCCTAAGTTTGGTGGTTTGGGCCCCAAGGTCGCTGTCCTGAAACCCAAGGTCACTGGCTTGAACAAGAAGTTACTTGCTCAGCTGGAGCCCTGCAGTTCAAGGCACATATGAGAAAGCAATCAATGATCAACTAAAGTGCCATAACTATGAGTTGATGTTTCTCATCTCTCGTCCTTGTCTCTCTCACTCTCTCTCTCTCTCTCTCTACATATATATATATGCACTTTTCATAAAAATATTCTCTTTAATATCATGTGGTTTTATTATTGTAAAACAAATAAAAAGTAAAAAAAATCTACATTTTTCAGCTGTAATCCCTAAAAAGGTAGATATAACTCACATAAACAAAAGCTTTCTAGGGTCTCCAATTATTATTATTATTATTATTATTATTTGATTGATTTTCAAGAGAGGGAGTGAGAGAGAGAGAGAGAGAAGCATTCATTTGTTGTACTACTTAGGTGGGCACTCATTGGCTGCTTCCCATATGTACTCTGACCGGGGATCAAACCTACAGCCTTGGTGTTTTTGGATGATGCTGTAACTGACTGAGCTAACTGGCCAGAGGTGAATTTAACAGCAGGCGCACCAGGCGCGCACCCTGGGCCTCAACTTCTGAAGGGCCCCGTGAAACCCCAATTTTACACTTTTTTTCTAATGTAAGGGCCCAATATTTTTTTCTGTGCCCAAGGTCCTAACCAACCTTAATCTGCCTCTGTAACTGGCCAAGGCTGAGTCTTCGATTGTTTTATTTATTTTTTTTGTGACAGGAACAGAGAGAGACAGAGAGAGGGACAGATAGGGATAAGGACAGGCAGACAGGAAGGGAGAGAGATGAGAAACATCAATTCTTTGTTGCGGCACCACAGTTGTTCATAGATTGGCCTGTGACTGGAGGTGGGGTGGGGGAACTATAGAAGACCCAGTGACCCCTTGCTCAAGCCAGTGACCTTGGGCTCAAGCTGGTGAGCCTTGCTCAAACCAGATTAGCCCGCGCTCAAGCTGGTGACCTCGGGGTTTCGAACCTGGGTCCTCCATGTCCCAATCAGACACTCTATCCACTGCACCACCACCTGGTCAGGTGGTCTTCAATTATTTTTATGAGTGTAAAGCAGTGGTCCCTAACCCCCGGGCTGCAGACCGGTACTGGTCCGTGGGCCATTTGGTACCGGTCCGCAGAGAAAGAATAAATAACTTACATTATTTCCGTTTTATTTATATTTAAGTCTGAACGATGTTTTATTTTTTAAAAATGACCAGATTGCCTGTTACATCTAAGACTCACTTTTGACGCTTGTCTCAGTCACGTGATACATTTATCCATCCCACCCTAAAGGCCGGTCTGTGAAAATATTTCCTGACATTAAACCGGTCCGTGGCCCAAAAAAGGTTGGGGACCACTGGTGTAAAGGGATCCTGAGACATGGACCAGGTTTGAGAGCCACTGCCTTAGAAAAAGAATAGTTTAGACTTATAATAAGTTAGAAAACTGCTGAGGACAAGAAACATTAAGGAGAACCTGAGAAGCATCATTGTGAACTATTTTAAGACAGAGCTTTTGGACTTCAAACTTGACTTAACAGATTTTTCATGTTTTAGGTGCAAACCTAACACATCCTATGAAAAACACATCTTCTAAGAAAACAATGTTTCAAGAAAGCCCCCCACCCCAGCAGATTTAGTCAAAATGCAGATGCTGCATTTTGTGGTTGAGAAGATCAGCAAAGACATGGAGGCACTTTGAGTTTGGCTTCTCCTTGTTGGAGAGTGCTACCCACAGCACTTGTAATTGCTGTCAGCTGTTTTCCCAGCAGCTCCTGCTGCTCTGGGAATGCAAAGATGCAAAACCTCCAAGGCCTACTTCAGCAGCCTTCCCACCTGCTTTGTCCTAGATGTCTACCAGCCTATTGACAATTGTCAAGCTGTCTCTTTTCAACTCAGAATTTTAAACAGGAATGCAAGATGAGCTGGGGTATGGAGCACCAAGGCCTACTAAACCAAAGGAAGGGAGCCCAAAGCCAGTCAGTCTGTGATGACACAGAATGCTAACTAGTATTTAGTAAGAAAAATGGAAGTTAAATGAGAACAAATTTCCACAATGAAAAGTCATGAACATACTGTCCTTAAACCACAGCTAAAAACTCAAAAGTCAAGAGGACTGAAAGAGATAGTAGCCCCAAAGCACCAAAGAACACAGAAAAAGTGCTCAAGAAAATGTGTGAAATGAACCCTCTAGAAAAATAGCAACTTCTATTTAAAAACATATTCATATTCAACGTGACATTAGCAAAAGATAATAGCAGGTGGAAACAGTAACATACTAGGAAACACAAATGTTTGTGAGTTCCAGAATTGCTTGGTTTCAATAGTTTGTGAAATTTAGAATATGGGCTAGATTTCACATACAGTGTGAAGTTGCAGGATTTCCCAAACCAATCAATGTTCAATGACATACTAGGAGTCCCAGGGACTTTGTGATGACATGTTTTCTTCTTTGTTAAAAAACCAATTCTTTTCCCCTGCCAAGAAACATGTGCCAGGGCACCTTTTGGAGGCTGCAGTGTCTGGAATAGTCAGAATACAAGGCCCAGAGTTAGCTCATAATGGAAGTTAGAGGTGTGGCCAGGATTTGGACCTGGAACTCCCAGCTCAGTATCATGCTGGGCTCCATTTTATGTTTTTGTTTTTTTTTTGTTTTTTTGAGACACATAGGTCAAGCCCATCTATTCTGACTTCTACACTTTCTCAAGCTGACCTCTTCTTTGGGCATTTTGGGGGGCATATTCCAGTCCTTAACTGATCGGACTGCACACTGTTGGTCAGCACCATGATCTTGACGCCCTGTACGTAGTGTTTCACACGGCTCTTTCCCGAGAGCCCTCACTGTGCCAGACAGTGCATGGGGGGCACTGACAGTATGACTGTGGGCAGGCAGTCACGTCACTTCTGGTTCTCGCTGGCGCCTTCCTTCCTTTGTATACCTTTGCTGGATTCTCCTCCCGTCAGGCTGTTTCCTAGGGTTCTGTTCTCCACCTTACTTCACCCGGCTGTTTCGGCGGCTCTGGGGTTTTTAACCACTGTCCGTTTGCTAACCACCTCCAAACCAGTGCCTCTCACCACCTGTCCAGCCGTGGGGAGAGCAGTGCACCTGAGAAGCAGCTTTAGGAAGGAAGAAGAAGACTTCAGTTTACGTTCTGCGCCCCACAGAACTTTTTCCAGATCCTCAACTCAGTCATGAGGGCTGCCTACCCTTCAGGCCTTCACCGGGTGTTCCTTTCCCCGCAGATCCTCTCTCTCTTAGTTATCTTCGGTCTGATTCGTGCCTGGTTTTATCCTGCAGGTGTCCGTTTACATGTCACCGGGCCCCAAGAAGCCTTCCCTGACCTTCTTTTTGCTTGCTTCTCTTCCTCAAAATAGGTGCAAGGTGTCCCTGTTTTGCAGCCAGTTGTTCAGTTCCACAAGACAACCACAGATCCCTTCCCTGGTTTGCTTTCCAAATCCCCCACACCCAACTCTGTCACCATGGTAACCCCAGGCACTGCACTGGCCAGGCGCACACAGCAGGTGCTCAATAAATGCTGTGGCTCCTAGGCCTGAAGCCTCACGTATGAACCCTCGGCGGGAGGGTGGAAACCAGAGGCCAGGGTCTTGCATATCCTGGTTCGTTGACGCTTCACTCCTGTCTAGCAGGCTGAGGGTCCCTGGGGGTCACATTTCGCTCATTCCCAGCACCGCAGAGGGAGCTTCCTGCGAAGCTCTGAGTTCGAGAGCGCAGGTCGCTGCGTGAGAGCGGGCGAACCAATTTCCCGGCAGGCCTAGCCCACGGCAGGAGGGGCGGAGCCAACAGCAGGAGGGCCAGGCCACGAGGGCGAAGGTACACTCTGATTGGAGGGCTTGAAGTGGGGCGGGGCCACAGGGCAAGGCAGCTTCGTGTCACGTGACTTCCGTCGCCAGTTCCCGCCACTCTGTCGGGCGGTTGAGGTGGTGAGTACGCCAGTCTGCAAGCATGCTGCGCAAGCTCACCGTCGACCAGATCTACGACTGGTTCACCATTGGCAAGAAGGTGACCGATGTGGAGCTGCTGGGCTCGCCGCCCGCCTTCCCGGCGGAGGTGGCCAGGGACGAGAACCCTGGTGCCACCCATCCGGCCACCCTTGCCGAAGTCCACGGTCCGGCCCCGGCCCAGGCCGAGGCCCACGTGCAGGCGCGTCAGCTGCCGTCGGGGAGGTAGGTGGCCAGGCGAGGCTGAGGGTGGGTGCGGGGCCTGGACCACGAGGACTTGGGTCCCACTGGCACGTGCCCGGGCCTGAAGTGAGCGGGCCACAGACCAACCCCATCCTGCCACCTGCACCAGGCTTTTTCCTGCCAGAAGCGGACTTAAAAACGTTTTTTTATTAATAGACTACTTTTTAGAGCAGTTTAGGTTTTCAGGAAAATTGAGCAGAAAATATAGAGTGCCGTGTGCACCTCCCCCCGCCCCCCTTCAGCATTCTCCCTTATTGTTAACATTTTGCTTTCGTGTGCTGCATTTGTTACAACCGATGAACCGGTGTGGATGCGTTATTAATAACTAAAGCTCATAGCTGAGATGCGGGTTCGCTCTTGGTGTTGTACAGTCTGTGGGTTTGGACAAATGTGCAATGATGACATGTATTCACCATTTATTATAGTATTATACGAAGTAGCTTCGCTGCCCTAGAAATTCCTCTGCGGTGCCTGTTCATCCCCCATCCTTGGCAACCACCGACCTTTTAAATGTCTCTATTGCCTGACCAGGCGGTGGCGCAGAGGATAGAGCGGCGGACTGGGATGCAGAGGACCCAGGTTTGAAACTCCGAGGTCACCAGCTTGAGCACAGGTTCATCTGCTTTGTCACCAGCTTGAACCCAAGGTCGCTGGCTTGAGCAAGCGGTCACTCGCTCTGCTGGAGCCCTCTGGTCAAGGCACTTGTGAGAAAGCAATCAATGAACAGCTAAGGTGCTACAATGAAGAATTAATGCTTCTCATCTCTCTCCGTTCCTGTCTGTCTGTCCCTATCTGTCCCTCTTTCTGACTCTCTCTCCGTCTCTGTCACACACACACAAAAGGATAAATGTCTCTCTTGTTTGGCATGTTCCAGAATGTCTTAAGGTTGGAATCACAGGTATTGTAGACTTTTCAGATTGGTTTCTTTTCACTTAGCAGTATGCCTTTTAAGTTTCCTCCATGTTTTTTCATGGCCTGATAGCTCATTTTTTCTTTTTTTCTTTTTCTTTTTTTTTGTATTTTTTTTTTTGTATTTTTCTGAAGCTGGAAACAGGGAGAGACAGTCAGACAGACTCCCGCATGCGCCCGACTGGGATCCACCCAGCACGCCCACCAGGGGCGACGCTCTGCCCACCAGGGGGCGATGCTCTGCCACGACCAGAGCCACTCTAGCGCCTGGGTCAGAGGCCAAGGAGCCATCCCCAGCGCCCGGGCCATCTTTGCTCCAATGGATGGGAACATTTGTTTGCATTGGCAATCATCTGCTTTTGAAACAATTTAAGGCTGAACGCAAATTGAGCGTGTCTGGGGGAAGGTGAACATTTGTTTGCATTGGCAATCATCTGTTTTACATAAAAACTACGTCTTAACGTAATTTCTTTTAAGAATGCCTCCTAGAAAATACAGCACTGAAAAGGAGAGAAAAGGAGCCAAAGCTGCACAAAAACGGCTTTCTCGACGAATTTTTTTTTTTTTAATTCTCCTTTTTCTTTTCTTTTTTTTTTTTTTTTTTTTTTTGAGAGAGGAGAGAGAGAGGGAGAGAGAGAGATAGAAAGAGAGAAGGGGGGAGGAGCTGGAAGCATCAACTCCCATATGTACCTTGACCAGGCAAGCCCAGGGTTTCGAACCAGCGACCTCAGCATTTCCAGGTCGACGCTTTATCCACTGTGCCACCACAGGTCAGGCCTCTCGACAAATCTTAACACCAGAAGGGGTCTTTGCAATGGTACAAGACTAGAGGTTCTCCAATTGAAAAATAATGTCATAATAGCTAAGTCTTTGGCTCCTCTAAAGGTGAAATACATGTCATTCCAAGAATTGATTTGGCTCCATCTCAAACAGGGTTTCCGTTTCAATTGAGACGTAGACAATTTCCTGTAAAACTTGCCTTTGCAATGACCATCAATAAGTCTCAGGGCCAAACGCTTAAGCGTGTTGGCATTTTTTTTTTGAGCCTGCATTTGGACACGGTCAACTTTATGTTGCCTGTTCAAGAGTTCGTGAAAGAATGGACGTAAAATTAAAAATAATTGATGGTCCTCTGCAAGGCGAGCTTAAAAATGATGGAAAGATCTACACAAGAAATGTTGTGTACAAAGAGATCTTTGACATGTGAATTAACATTTTATTATTTAAATCACCTTTATTTATTGAGCTAGTGGTGGCTCTTAAGAAATGTACCACCAGTGGTTTCCTTCATTGCACTCTACTTTAAACAATTAAGCAAGTAGAAGGGGGAAACCCCGTGGGGCACTAAGCAAAGGGGCATCCTCGCTGCCTGCCCTGGGTAATTCAGTTTGAATTAGCAGACACCTTTGCACAAATCATTTTATTTATTTATTTATTTTTGGTATTTCTTCTGAAGCTGGAAACGGGGAGAGGAGAGACAGTCAGACAGACTCCCACATGCGCCCGACCGGGATCCACCCGGCATGCCCACCAGGGGGCGATGCTCTGCCCACCAGGGGGCGATGCTCTGCTGCGACCAGAGCCACTCCAGCGCCTGGGGCAGAGGCCAAGGAGCCATCCCCAGCGCCCGGGCCATCTTTGCTCCAATGGAGCCTCGCTGTGGGAGAGGAAGAGAGAGACAGAGAGGAAGGAGAGGGGGAGGGGTGGAGAAGCAGATGGACGCTTCTCCTGTGTGCCCTGGCCGGGAATCGAACCCGGGACTTCTGCACACCAGGCCGACGCTCTACCACTGAGCCAACCGGCCAGGGCTGCACAAATCATTTTAATTACAATTTATAATATCTAGAACAGCGGTCATTTCGTATGACCGCCGGGCTTTCTAGTATTTCATATCTGGCAGCCGTACCATCATCTATTTATCCGTTCACCTACTGAAGGACATGTTGGTGGCTTCCAAGTTTTGGTAATTATGAATAAAACCACCGTAAGCATCCATATGCAGGTTTTTGTGGGGTCAACATTTTTTTTTTTTTTTTGTATTTTTCTGAAGTTGGAAATGGGGAGGCAGTCAGACAGACTCCTGCATGCGCCCGACCAGGATCCACCTGGCACTCCCACCAGGGGGCGATGCTCTGCCCATCTGAGGCGTCCCTCTGCTGCAACCAGAGCCATTCTAGCACCTGAGGCAGAGGCCACAGAGCCATCCTCAGTGCCCGGGGCAACTTTGCTCCAATGGAGCCTTGGCTGTGGGAGGGGAAGAGAGAGACAGAGAGGAAGGAGAGGGGGAGGGGTGGAGAAGCAGATGGGCGCTTGTCCTGGGTGCCCTGGCCGGGAATCAAACCCGGGACTCCTGCACGCCAGGCCGACGCTCTACCACTGAGCCAACCGGCCAGGGCCTGGGGTCAACATTTTCAACACAATTGGGTAAACACTAAGGAACATTCATGCTGGATCTTGGTTCAGTTTTATTAACACTCCGCCTCCCACTATTTGGTGTAAGTGGCTGCTGTCAGTTTTTCTGTTCCTGTAATTTGGGTGGAAATAAAAAGATAAGAGGACACCTTCTGTTTTTAGAAGACCTAGATCCAGCGAGTAGAAACACCAGCTCCCTCTTTGAAGGCCAGTGTGGAAGCCCCTCTAGCCTGGAGTATCTGCATCACTGCCTGGTCCCCTCCACTAAGTGCCACACTCTTTCTAGTTGTGAGAGTAGTTTTTGTGTTTTTAAATTTTGTTTAAGTTGTTCCATCTGATATAGTGTGGGTCAAATTTTCATGGCTTGTTTCAAGCCTCTTCCTGGTCAACTTCAACGTGAGATCTTTGGTAAACTTGTTTCCTGAAGGCAGGGAGGGGACAAAGAGACCCTTGTGCAGCTTTAGAGTGGCTGTTTTTATGGACTTTGTGTCCTTGAATTACTCTGCTGAATGGTCCTCTAGGCATTCCTCCTTACTGTTCCCCCCAACCCCCTGCAAACTTGGTCCCTAGATTTGAAGGACAGACCAGTATTGCTTCTAAATAACTCATTGTGATGTGATATTGGAAGCAAATTATTAACTTTGTCAGAAACTGAAAGTATAGCTTTAAATGTCCTTTTAACTACTAAGGACCAGTTAAAAAATTTTTTTTCCTTGCCCTTGCCAGTTGGCTCAGTTGTAGAGCATCGGCCTGGCATGCAGGAGTCCCGGGTTCGATTCCTGTCCAGGGCACACAGGAGAGGCACCCATCTGCAGTCAAATGCTCTACCACTGAGCTACACCCCCTCCTCGAGAGGCACCCATCTGCTTCTCCACCCCTCCCCCTCTCCTTCCTCTCTGTCTCTCTCTTCCCCTCCCACAGCCAAGGCTCCACTGGAGCAAAGTTTGCCTAGGCACTGAGGATGGCTCTGTGGCCTCTGCCTCAGGCGCTAGAATGGCTCTGATTGTGGCAGAGCGATGCCCGAGATGGGCAGAGCATCGCCCCCTGGTGGGCATGCCGGGTGGATCCCAGTCGGGTGCATGCAGGAGTCTGTCTGACTGCCTCCCAGTTTCCAGCTTCGGAAAAATACCAAAAAAAACCCAAAAACAACTTATTTATTCATTTTTAAAGAGGATAGAGAGACAGAGAGGGAGAGAGAGGAGAGAGAGACAGAGAGAGAGAGAAGGGGGAGGAGCCGGAAGCATCAACTCCCATATGTGCCTTGACCAGGCAAGCCCAGGGTTTCGAACCGGCGACCTCAGCATTTCCAGGTCGACACTTTATCCACTGTGCCACCACAGGTCAGGCCTGAGGACCAGTTTTTTAAATTTCCAGTCCTTTTTGGGCTGAGACTTTTGTAAAATCAATAAAAATGAATTTTCAGAGCCATGAAAAGACACTACAAACCCCAGTTTAAAAATTGCTACAATCAATATGTAAAATTACTTTGTAAAACTGCCGTAGAAGTTTCAACTTCTGTAGTAGTTGACCAGTGGCAGGCAATGTTGACATTTGTCTGTCTCTTATAGCCCTTATGAAAGTGCCGTCTGAGACCCCTAACACATGTGTATTTAATACCAGAGGCTCTAGCATGTGGTAGGCATACAATTAAATATAACTATCATTTTATCCTCTAACAACCCCTTGAGGTTGATGGCATTCTTGAGTATACACGAGTGAAAAGACTTGGGTGGTAAAGTGGCTTGCTGAACTTCCTGCAATAAATGTTCGTGGGAGGTAAAACGACCCCCCCCCCCAAATTGTCCACTGGAACTTGTGACTGTGTTACATGGCAAAGGGATTTTGCAGATGTAATTGTGGTTAGAGATCCTAAAATAGGGAGCTTACCTGGATTATCTAATCACATGCACCCTAAGAAGACATTTTCTCTGACAAGTCAGGAAGTTGAAATCCAGGAGGGACTTCACTGGTCATTGTTCGAGGGGGCCACAGGGAAGCATGAGGAGGGATGTAGTCACTGCAGGACAGGGCAAGGACTCGATCCTGGCGAGTCAGGAAATGGGCCCCGGACCGACAAATTCAAGGCACCGAAGTGAGCACATTCCTTAAAGACACTCTGTGTGTGTGTGTGTGTGTGTGTGTGTGTGTGTGTGTGTATACACAAATCCTGTTGGTCCTGTTTATCTGGAGAACCCTCGTGAATACATCATCCAAGCAAGAGATAAGATGGAAGCTTAGACCGGAGGGTAGCAGTGGGGGTGGAATTGGGGATATTTTTCTAAGACAGAGGCAAGGACTTGGTAGCTGGATCGTGAGCCAAGGAGACCGAAGGGACAGGTGGAGGCTCAGGGGAGCACCGAGTGAGCGAGCCCCTGTAAGGACCATGCATTGCTGGCGCTTCGCATGTGCGCCTCCCAGTGCTTTTAGAGAAAGGCTCTGTGTGTTGTGTGCCCGCCTGAGCACTTCTGGAGGGGACAGGTTACCCCCAGTTTCCACCTCTTAGTGCCGTACCTGGCACAGAGTAGTTCAGGTGTTTGCTAGGACGAACGAAAGGCCTGGAGCGGTCCCAATTATTGAGGGCTTGTAATGTGTCGGGTCCTTATTCTAGGAGTGATCAGAATTGGCTTCCGCATCCACTGTTGTCTTGATCAAATCACAGAATCTGCCTTGCTCCTCTACTACCATTGATTTCCCTAAGAGGGGTGTGTGTGTACCATCGGTCAAAAGAAAAAAAGATCCTGGCAACAGTACCATAAAATATTTCTGGAATAAGAGTGTGTCTCACTGTTTACACTGTCACTGTTTGCGTGGCCTGGCCTGAATGACCTGCCACCATCTCTGGCCTGGACGATCGCACAGCCTTTTATTTGTGGTTTCCTGGCTTTCCCTCCTTGTCTCTGAGTTTGTTCTAGCCCCTAGAAGACAACCTGGCCTGAGGTAGATGCTCAGTTAATTTGTTGAATGAATAAATTCTTTTTACTGATTTATTTAATTTTTTGAGGGGGAGAGAGAGGAACGTTGACTTGTTCCACTTTGTGTGTTCATTGATTTCTTGTATGTGCTCCGACTGGGGATCTTCTTCAGATGTCTTCTCCTTAGAGAAGTCCTCTGGGACTTCACAGCGACAGAAATCCTCCCCCACCCTCTTCCTTGGTCTCTAGTCCATTTCAATGTTTTTCTCTCTCTAAAGCACTTATCACACACCCCGAGTCATTTTTTGTCCTGGGCTTTTGACACCACCCCAAGGGGACCAGAATGATTTTGAGATTTCTGGCTTGTGGAGCTGGATGGATAGGTAATGTCATCGACTGAGATAGAAACTCGAGTTGAAATGTTTGAAGAGTTAACACTTTTATTTATCTTTTATTTGATTCATAGAGAGGAAGGGAGAGAGACAAAGAGGAAACCTTGATAGGTTGTTCCACTCATGCATGCTGTCATTGGTGGATACTTGTATGTGCCCCTGACTAGGGATCGAACCTGCAACCTTGGCATGTTTGGATGATTCTCTAACCATCTGAGCTGCCTGGCCGGGGCCTGAAGGGTTACACTTTTAGTGTGTGTGTTGTTTTGTTTCCTTTGTTTCTGTATTTTTTTTCCTCATTTGAGTTTTTGATCTTTGAGAGAGAGGAAGGGATTGGGGAGGGGAGGGAGACAGAGAGAGAAGCATCGACTGGTTGTTCCAATTAGCTCTGCACCCACTGATTACTTCTCATATGTGCCCTGACTGGAGGTCGAACTGGCGACCTTGGGGTTGAGTTTGCGCCCTTGAGATGGAACCAGAGACCCTGGGATCAAGTAGGCAACCTTGGGTCTCCAGGACAGTGTTCTATATACTGTGCCACTGGCCAAGGCCCTTTGTTCCTGTCTTGAATTTGATTTATTCTTTTATTGATTGATTACTTTTTAGAGTAGCAGAGAGAGGAAGGGATAGAGAGAAGCATTCATTTGTTGTTACACCTTGTTGTGCCTTAGTTGTGTACTCATTGGTCATTTCCTGTATGTGCCCGCAACCTTGGCATTCCAGGTGCCTAACTGACCAATCTAACCTGCCAGGCCCTGAAGTGTTAACTGCTACTGAGTGTGTTGTTTTCATTCCTTTGGTTTTTTTTTTAATTTATTTTTTATTTTTTTTTGTATTTTTCTGAAGTTGGAAACGGGGAGGCAGTCAGACAGACTCCCGCATGCGCCCGACCGGGATCCACCCAGCATGCCCACCAGGGGGCGATGCTCTGCCCATCTGGGGCGTCGCTTTGTTGCAACCAGAGCCATTCTAGCGCCTGAGGCAGAGGCCACAGAGCCATCCTCAGCGCCTGGGCCAACTTTGCTCCAATGGAGTCTTGGCTGCAGGAGGGGAAGAGAGAGACAGAGAGGAAGGAGAGGGGGAGGGGTGGAGAAGCAGATGGGCGCTTCTCCCGTGTGCCCTGATGGGAATCAAACCCGGGACTCCTGCACACCAGGCCGACGCTCTACCACTGAGCCAACCGACATTCCTTTGTTTTTATCTTAAATTTTATTTATCCTTTTAGAAAACATAGCTCTATGACTGGTCTGAGCAGGTTGATTTGAAGTTGCCTTAGGCAGTGGTCGGCAAACTCGTTAGTCAAGAGAGCCAAATATCAACAGTACAACGATTGAAATTTCTTTTGAGAGCCAAATTTTTTAAACTTAAACTATCATATATAGGTAGGTACATTGTTATTAACTTAATTAGGGTGGAGTACCCTTTGCAGAATTGCCACACTCAAGGGGCCGAAGAGCTGCATTTGGCTCCAGCCGCAGTTTGCCGACCAAGGCTTAGGGCATCCAGGAGGAGGGGTCAGGTAGGAAATGGCTATCTGCATTTGGAGCTAGCTCAGCAGGTAAGTTGAGGCTGGAGGTAGTCTGTCCGGCCTGACACTGATGCGAGTCAAGCTCTATCCTTGACTGTCTCTGACAGTGCATGGCTGCAGAACGGGTTTGAGCCGCCTTGCTTACCCACCAGATGGGAGTGATGCGACCTACTGTCAAGGTTAGGATGAAATGAAAATACACATACAGTGCTTAGCACAGTGTCTGGTATGGAGAAGAAGGGGCTGGGTTGGTCAGCACTGCTGCCTTTTGAGAGCTTACTATATGTCAGGCTCGCAGGATGCTCTTCCACGGGTGGTGTGTTGACTTCTTACTGTTCCCAAGCGGGAACTCGTAGCTTCTGTGCCAGTACTTTCTCTCTATAAAGCATACCTGAAGCTTTCATGTCCTCTTCTCTGTCTGCACCCAACTGAGCCACCTGGCCAGGGCTTTGGATTGTTTTTTTTTTTTAGATGAATTCCGCCTCCCCTGCCCCCCAGCAAATCTCCAAACGTAAAGTTGCAGACACTAGGTTCCTTGGAGTTACCGTTAAGAATAGTAAAGCTCTATTAGCACTTATACAAATAAATGACTGATGAATAGTTTTCCACTTTAATGAAATTATGAAATGTTGATTCTAGATATTAAATATTTGCTATTTTAGATGACCTAGTTAACATATACGTCAGCATTGTTTTCTTTGAGAGCAACAGTTACTAATGTTAAACCAGGCCGTCTCTTTTTACTGATGTGGCACAGGGCTATGTTTTTATACCTTCCCTTAATTTAGCTGATGTTAAAAACGATGTGAACATCAGGGCGAAGCTCTGTCTTCACACTGCACGTTACTGCCACATGCTGCCTCCCCGTGTGGCTGAGGTAGGTGCTCTGGAAGACAGTGTCACAGGTGGGAGGGCTCACACCACTCATTTATTTTGTTCTGTGCGTGGCTTCCTTTTAGAATCAAAGTCACGGTAACATCAGAGTTCCACACAGAATTTGTTAAATTTCTTAATTACACTGCTCACAAAAATTAGGGGATCAGGGAAGGTTCAGATACTCCAGTACTTTCAGCCTTTTGTATAGTACACTTTGACCAATGAAATAAAAGTTGGGTTTGCATCTCATTTGCATAATCAAACAACTTTCTTTGACTTGTCATTTGCTTTTCTTTTTTTTTTTTTTATTCATTTTTTTTTTAGAGAGGAGAGGGAGAGACAGAGAGAGAGAAGGGGGGGAGGAGCTGGAAGCATCAACTCCCATATGTGCCTTAACCAGGCAAGCCCAGGGTTTTGAACCGGCGACCTCAGCATTTCCAGGTCGACGCTTTATCCACTGCGCCACCACAAGTCAGGCATCATTTGCTTTTCTAATGTTTTTGTTTAATAAAAAAAGTCAAATGCTTTTTTTATTGCTTCATATTCATTTTGAAATATCTCCTAATTTTTGTGAGCAGTGTAAATAAATGCCTTAAATTCCTGTGAGATGTTTTAAGGTATAAGAAAATACTTCAAACATTTCTTTTCCAAAATATTTAGGAAAGATTCTAGTTATTAAGAAACATTACATTTTTAGAGAGGCTCAAAAAGGAACAGTGTTTAAAACATAAGACACATCCATAGGAATTTTAACTTCTGACCTTGTGACAAAGGGAAGTGTGAAGTCACATCACCTTTTCTTATTCTGAGGTGGTCCTCAGACTGCCTCTGGCCACAAGCAGCCTAGCTGGACGGGTAATAGTATGGCAGGTTCCACGTTCTGCGGGAGAATGATGGGAGCCTGCTCTCTGTGCTTCTGTCCACGTAACTGGAAACAGTAGGAATCTCATCCTTGTCGGAGCTCCGGGCGCTGTCCCCTGGGCACACAGGGTGAGTGAGGCCACCGGTGCTTCCTGCTGCCAGGCCCCCCGGCTGCCCGCTGTCCTTGGGGCTACCCAGGACATCTTCAAGAACTTGCTTGAAGATGTAGACGATTTCCCAGGGCAGCACATCATTTTCTGCCAAAACTTCTCGAAATCTAGAGGGAAAGCAGTAATGAGTATTCAACTCAGTCTCTTTTGCTGTTTCCCTTGATCTGTAAAATGCCGCTTATCTAACGTGAACGTGTAGTGGTTACCCACCTTTTGAGCGATCTGCACACTGCTTTAACATTATGTGTCTAGCAAAGAAATTTGAATGTGATTTAAAAACATTTCCTAGCCAATAAGCTATCGGCAGATCTTTCTCTCTAGCCTCTTTTTAGGTATCTCAGCTGCTGGGAATGTGATTCAGATGATGAAAGAGCTTATATGGCGGGCAGTTTCCGGTCTGCATGTGTGAGGTGCTCGGACTTGATGGTACAGGCGGCACAGGAAGGGTGTGGGCTCCTACCTGCTGAGGACAGCTCCCGTTTGGCAAGGCTGCACTTGCGAGCAAAGGGCTTCAAGTTGTCTTTGTTCAGTAGCTGGGATGGACGTGTGGGCATTCTGGTCGTTCCTCAGCCAGTTGTAATCCACTCCTGTTTTTTTCACTTTTTGTTCATTTTCGATCTCTTGGATTAATCTCTCTCGCTCATTCAGATGCCACTGTAACTCCCGAAGCAGTGTCTTGGTCACCGCGTCTGAGCCGGGGCAGTGTGTCGGTTTGTAGGCATTGCGTTTTGGCCATTTCATCCAGCCAAAAAGTGGCATTTTTGACCTGTAGAAAATAGTTGCTCGTTTATTTGCAAAAAGTGCTATGGTTCTGATTAGTAAATATTTGTTTCTTCATGATGAATTTGCCAGAATAGGAATAAGTTTTCCACTGGTTTAGATATACAGGTCAAAGCAATATTAGACACGGATTAAAGTCTTTTCATTTCTAACTAGGTCAGTGCCGAAAACCAAGCTTTGAGAATACGTTTACATAGCTGAACAAACATGAAATATACAAAGTTAGAGGCAGTCTGCAGACTGAACATTTACTGAAAGTAACACCTAACACTTATTCTTAAACATTCTTAAGAGGTTTTAAAATCCTAATGTACAGTCGAGTGCTACCTGGAAACGTACTGTTTCTTAGGTTTTATAGGGGAAAGGTTCAGAGCATACCTGTTAGGTTGATGGTCTGATGTGCTGAGGTTGCCAGTTTACTTGAACTGGTGGAGAGGCATGTTGGCTTCTGGCTGTGTCCCTTGTAGGAATGAGCCTCCGTTTTTACCCGTGAAACCGTATTTGAAATAAATAGCTTCCTATGTTAGGAACGAGGTTGTGATGTCTCCATGTGGAGAGAATGCTCATTAATTCACCTTGTAAGCAAGCTAGAAGAAATGACAGAAATAACTCACTATTGAATCTTCACAAATTATATAACCGTCTGCCTTTTGAATGCTGCCCAGTCATCTGAAGAGAGGCCTGCAGCGGTGGGGTCTGGTCCTCAGTGCCCTCAGTGCCCTCAGCCCTGGCGGGCACCGCGGATGTGCTCCCAGCGCCGCGGGGACTGTCGCCCAGCGCGCTGCCTGCTGTGCGGCACTGCAGGTCACAGTTTGGAGCTGTATTTTCATGCCTCTGGAGCTCTAAAAATAACCATGTTGCTTTGATTCTCCAGCTTAACTTCCAGGCCATTTAGAAGCCAGGTCATTGTCCTCTCTAGTAAAAGCAGGAAAAATAGATCAGACTTGACTATTTGCAAAAGACACGTTTTGAGAAAGCTCTTTGTAATTGAGTAAAACAGGCAAAGAGTGCTGACATCAGTCATGTGTGAACCATTTAGTGAATATGATATCTGTCCTTGTTTTTCTTTCTAAAGATTGTTTATCTATTGATTTTAGGGGACACAGAGAGAGAGCGAGGGTGGGGGAGGAGTGAGAAGCATTAACTAGCAGTAGTCGCTTCTTGTATGTGCCTTGACTGGGCAAGCCTGGGGTTTCAAACCAGTGACCTCAGTGTCCAGGTTGACACTCTATCCACTGCACCATCACAGGTCAGGCTGTTTTTCTTTCTAAATAGTGCTTTGTATATTTAGGCAGGTTGTAGTGCTAGAGGATTTTATATGTACATATGTAGATAACTGTAAAGTACACATTGTAACCTCTTTAAAAATGTAGTGATAAGGCCCTGGCCAGTTGGCTCAGTGGTAGAGCATCGGCCTGGCGTGCAGAAGTCCCGGGTTCGATTCCTGGCCAGGGCACACAGGAGAAGCACCCATCTGCTTCTCCACCCCTCCCCCTCTCCTTCCTCTCTGTCTCTCTCTTCCCCTCCCGCAGCCGAGGCTCCACTGGAGCAAAGATGGCCCGGGCGCTGGGGATGGCTCCTCGGCCTCTGCCCCAGGCACTAGAGTGGCTCTGGTCACAACAGAGTGACGCCCCGGAGGGGCAGAGCATCGCCCCCTGGTGGGCGTGCCGGGTGGATCCCGGTCGGGCGCATGCGGGAGTCTGTCTGGCTGTCTCTCCCCGTTTCCGGCTTCGGAAAAATACAGGAAAAAAAAAATGTAGTGATAAGGCAGTACTATTGATAGATTAAGGTCAGGAAAAGCAGGGCTGGGAGGACATGCCACTCATTGAAGAACACCGCCCCCTGCTGGGCGGGTACTGGCATGAGAGGGCTCTGCAGCACTGCCCTCACCTGGTGGGGGGTTCTCGCTAAGGGGCAGAGGGGCTCTTACTCTCCAGTCTGCGTTAGGTACTGGCAGTGGCTTTCATTCTGTGATATTTAAGAATATTTCTCGCTGGCCTTTCCATTCACACGAACCGTGAAGAACACAGCCGTGATGGCTCATGTTAGGCCTGCGTGTCACGTGTCACGGAGGAGTCGGCAGCCCCTGCTGCTCACAGGCAGGAAGAGGCAGACGTCGGGCTTCGTTACCGTCAACTGCAAGGTTTTCACATCACATTGTGTGGTGCTCCGGAAAGTCGTCCTGACAGGACTATCCTGTCAAATGTTCCTGCCGCCTCTTCCCGTGAACAACCTCCTTTGCTTGCTGTAATTGGTCAAGTCCACTTCAGTTGTGGTCAAGCCTCTGAATGCACCGGATGTGGAGCAGACTTGGAAGTTCTGCTCAGGTTCTCCGCGGTCTTTCCTCGTCCCTACCTGCCGGCCCCTGCATGCTCTGCCCCGAGCACGTCTTGTCCCCCGCAGGCCTGACTGACACTTGCCGAGCCCCTCTGTCTCTTCTTTAGCCTCCGCCACACTGACTCTGTCTCCCGAGAGTCTCACCTTTTCTCTTTTCCATGGGCCCACGTTGTAACACTCTCTCCAGGGCCCAGCTTAAATACCCGCTCATTTTTTTCTTCTGTCTGCGGAAAAACACCGACATCATGTCTTTGGCTGTTCTCTGTCCTCTGGTTCCGACTCTTTTACTGTTACACTTAGAGGGTCACTGGTCTGCATTTCTGTTCTTTCCTCAACGTTTTCCAGTCCTTTCTGGTTGGCTTCTGCCCTGTCCTCCCTGCAGCTGCCAGCTTCTCGTCACCCAGCGGTCGTCTGTCGTTGGTGCTGCTGCCTGGATGCGGGTTAGGAGTGGGGATGCAGCAGAGAGCAGGGGCCCCACCTGCTGGGGGAAGGCAGAGGCCAGCATGGAATTGCCCAGCAAGGGCAGCAGGGCTCTCCACACTGGTCAGCATACTCGGGGCCTCCCTTTCCCCCACCCTCATACCTGCCTCCCCCTGTTAGATGGGGGGGCAGGCAGGGCCCTTCTGGGTAGGGGCTGTCTCCTGATCAGTGAGCTGGCCACATGGCCACAGGCCGAGCTTCCTGAAGGCAGTCCCCCTTGCTGCTTGACCCAGGGTCACTGCTATTGAGATGGGTGCTCAGTCTGACGTCACGGAGCTTCTCTTGCCACCTCAGCCCACATCCAGCGCACCTTCCTTTGATCTTGTTAGTGTCAGTCAGCTTTTCTGGTACTTGGGGTGTGCTGCTTGTGTTATACATTGTTCTGTCTCCTGAGTGCTAGATTGATATAGAGCCCAAATATTCTAATTACAGTAGTTCCTTACTTACCACTTTGTAGGTAGAGAACACAGGGAATTGTAGATAAGGAGGGGACACACCTTTGCATGAATCCTTCCTGTGTATCGCTATAATGAGATTAATTCTGGGTTTTTATCAAACACGTTAGTAAGTTGAATAAATTGCTGCTAATGAATTGCAACCTCGTTAGGTATTTTGTGTGGAACACATACAGCTTAAACTATGAAACAAGTAGGTCAGTTTCTTTTTGGTCATTGTCATGGTTTTTAAGCTATGAATTGTTAACTAAATGGTACAAAATTTCATAACTTGATGTGAAATAGGACCGTATCATACATGATATATGTGTGTGTGTGGTGTGAAAATTTTAAGGTGGGTCAGGAAGTACATAGACACACCTGGAAAGACAGAAGGCTGGAGTCTGGAAGGGCAGCAGGGACCCGCACAGTGCAGCGTGACATGTGTGCAGCAGGGCTCTGACAGCAGGGAGGGCGTCCACACTGCGAGGGGACCAGCACCCTTCCCGCTCCGGTGCACGGCTTCTGAAGGAAGAGTTTCCGGTTATTGCTTCTCCTTTCTTGGCTATTAAAGATGCAGTTAATACAGTGTGTCCGTAAAGTCACGGTGCACTTTTGACCAGTCACAGGGAAGCAACAAAAGATGATAGAAATGTGAAATCTGCACCAAATAAAAGGAAAACCCTCCCAGTTTCTGTAAGATGATGTGGCAGCATGTGCGCATGCACAGATGATGACGTAACACCGTGTATACAGCAGAGCAGCCCACGGCCATGCCAGTCGAGATGTGGATGGTACTGAGGAAAGTTCAGTGTGTTCTGCGGCTCGCTAAATCCGAATCTGTGACCAAAGTGCAATGTGAATATCGGCGCATTTATAACGAAGCGCCATCACATAGGAATAACATTACTCGGTGGGATAAGCAGTTGAAGGAAACCGGCAGTTTGGTGGAGAAACCCCGTTCTGGTAGGCCATCAGTGAGTGACGAGTCTGTAGAGGCTATACGGGATAGCTACCTAAGGAGCCCTAAAAAATCTGTGCATGAGCCCACATCGAACTGCACTGAATAGGTATGAAACTGGGAGAGTTTTCCTTTTATTTGGTGCAGATTTCACATTTCTATCGTCTTTTGTTGCTTTCCTGTGACCCGTCAAAAGGGCACCATGACTTTACGGACATTCTGTATTTCAGGAGAAACCATGATGATAACTTTTCCCCCAATATTGTTTCCTCTTTAAACTGTTTTAATTAAAATACATTAAAACGTGTACTTTTATTTCTTTTGTTTGAGAGAGACAGGAACATTGGGCTGCTTCTGTATGTGTCCTGACCAGGGAATCAAACCAGCAACATTTGTGGTCTGGGATGATGGTTCACTCCAACCAACCTAGCTATCTGGCCAGGGCTTACATTTTTTTTTATTTTTTTATTGCTTGATTGAGTTTTAGAGAGACAGAGACAGGAAGGGAGAGAGAGGGGAGGGGAAAGGGAAGCATTTGTTGTTCCACTCAATCATGCATTCATCAGTTGCTTCCTGTGTGTGCCCTGACCGGGGATCAAACCCACAACCTTGTTGTTTTGGGACAAAGCTCTTAACCGACCGAGCTAACCAGGCAATGCTATGTGTACTTGTTAAAGGATCACACTTCTGTTGTGTTGTACATGTTTTTTGATTTACAGGTCTCTTTCTTGTGTCATGTGCTACAAACGCTTTCTTGCCTGTGACCTTTAACTTTTCTAGAATTGTTCTTAAGTTTTTTTGTTTTGTTTTTTTTCATTTTTCCGAAGCTGGAAATGGGGAGGCAGTCAGACAGACTCCCGCATGCGCCCCACCGGGATCCACCCGGCATGCCCACCAGGGGGCGATGTTCTGCCCCTCTGGGGGGTCGCTCTGTTGCATCCAGAGCCATTCTAGCGCCTGAGGCAGAGGCCACAGAGCCATCCCCAGCGCCCGGGCCATCTTTTGCTCCAGTGGAGCCCTGGCTGCGGGAGGGGAAGAGAGAGACAGAGAGGAAGGAGAGGAGGAGGGGTGGAGAAGCAGATGGGCGCTTGTCCTGTGTGCCCTGGCCAGGAATCAAACCTGGGACTCCTGCACGCCAGGCCGACGCTCTACCACTGAGCCAACCGGCCAGGGCATTGTTCATAAGTTTTAAATTATATACTGCTCACAAACATTAGGGGATATTTTATCGCTTCATATTCATTTTGAAATATCTCCTAATGTTTGTGAGCTGTATAGTTTATTAATTGAGGTTTCCTTGTTTGTGCTTTTGTTTAAGAAGGCCTTTTCTATTCTAAAGTTATAACATACAGAAAAATATTAGCTTTCTAGGCTTAAGAAAGTATGTACTGTACTTGGGTGTTGGCTTGGAATTGTCTTGAGGTTGGTGTGGAACTGGGGTGAGGTGTAGGTGTCAGACATTTTGCCCCCAGATTGGGTAGCCAGTGTGCAAAATATGTGGTTGCTGCTCCAGCTGGGAGGTGTTCCTGGTCCTCGCTGTAACTGGTGTGTCCTGGGCATTTTGAACATGAGCCGCTAGGACTGTGGGAGCGTGCTGCTGGCCGATACTGGGGAGCACAGCTGGCCAGCCACGCCCAGGCCTAGGTCCCGTCAGCCTCAGGATGTGTGGTCAGGGCCCCAGGTTCCAGAGCCTTTGCGGTGCCCCCCTGGGCTGTCCTGCACTGAGCCATCGGGTCAGCCTGGCCCCGGGTGGGCCTGGGGTCCTAACCAGTCTCGGGGTCTGTGGGTTCCCAGGCGCTTTCTGACACTGGGGCTTCCCTCTTTGGTCCTTTGTTACCCTGCTCTGCCTCACACTCCTGTGCCTGCTTCTGTCCATTGCCACCTGGGCCCTGCGGTAGGAGGACAGGGAACCAGAAAGGAGGGGAGGCCAGTCTCTCAGCTCCTGCTGCCTCTGGAATGTGGAGAAGGCAGGGACAACCCCCGAACTGGGGACTGCCCGTTCTGAGCATTGGGAGCCCCCTTTCTGGCTCCTGAGGCACAGTGTCAGTGCCTGTGCTGTGTGGGTGCAGGCCAGGGCATGTCAGCGTCAAGGGTGGTGACATCACTGTGTCGCTGATGCCCTGCCCCCACCTGCCCCCCACCTTTGTGTGCTCTTTCAGAGTCCTGGTGGTCTGTCCTGGGCCACAGCTTCATCCTGTGGGGACACAGGTGTGTGTGCCTACCTGCACCCGCTGGGCCTGGCACCTAGCAGGCAGTCTGGACTCCTTTCTTACACCTAGGTCTGATGTGCCCACATATTCTGCGGGTGCCACCTCACTGCTGCCACACTCGTCCAAACCCCGTCGCTCTGGCCTTGGTTATTGACGTCCTTTGTTAGGGGGTCGCCCTGTTTCTGCTGTCGGTGCTCCATCACCCGCCACCCCTTACCTGGTCAGAGCCACCCTTTAAAATAGGAGCCAAGTGTCTGATTTCTCCCTCTTTGCTAAAACCATCCCTCTGCGAGGAAAAGAGGAAAAGCCACCCCATCATCAGTTCCTGCCAGTCCTTCTCACCAGCTTGTCTCAGTGCCCTCTCCACCCCCTCCAGGCTCCCTCTGCTGGAGCCTCCGGGCTTCTGCTTCCTTGGGTCCCCTTGCAGACTTGCACGCCCCGCTCAGTGTTGTCCCTGACCTTTGCTTAATGTCACCTTGTCATCCTGTTAACATTGTGCCTCTTCTGCTGGCTGTATTTTCCTCTGGGGACCTGTCACTGTCTGACACACTCCAGGCTTTACTTCTCTTCCTGCAGAGGCAGCCTTTAGGGTTACTTTGTTGAGTGAACTAGTGAGTAAAAACTAGGGAAACAGCAAACAAAAGAATGCTGATATGCCTAACCAGGCGGTGGCTCAGTGGATAGAGTGTCGGACTGGGATGCGGAGGACCCAGGTTCAAGACCCCCAAGGTCACCAGCTTGAGCGCGGGCTCATCTGGTTTGACCAAAGCTCACCAGCCCTTGGACCCAAGGTCTCTGGCTCGAGCAAGGGGTTACTCAGTCTGCTGAAGGCCCACGGTCAAGGCACATATGAGAAAGCAATCAATGAACAACTAAGGTGTTGCAATAAAAAACTGATGATTGATGCTTCTCATCTCTCCTTTCCTGTCTGTCTATCCCTCTCTCTGACTCTCTCTCTGTGTCTCTTAAAAAAAAAAAGAAAAAGAAAAAAGAAGAAAAGAACGCTGATAGGGCTATTAGGATCAGACAAAAGGTAACTTTAATGCAAATAGCATTTTATTAAAGTAAACCTCAGATTTCCAGAATTGGCATCGAGGCCCTGGCCAGGTAGCTCAGTTGATTAGAACATCATCCTGATATGACAAGGTTGCAAGTTCGATTCCTGGTTTATTTGACAAGGACACATGCATGAATCAACCAGTGAATGCATGGATAAGTGGAAAAACGAACCAGTGTTTCTCTCTCTCTCTCTTCACCCTGCTCCTTCCTCTTTCTCTAAAATCAATACAAAAAACAAAACAAAACAAAACCAAATTGGTGTCATAGTCTTGCATTCAGGTTAGACTTTGCTAACAAAACCCTAATTAATTATAATGATACATTGTTTGCATGTCACAGTGCGGTTTTACTGAACATTTTGGACATTTTTATCTATTAGTATGAATATAGTTCCATATGGCATTCTTTTTTTTTTTTTTTTTTTTTTGTATTTTTCTGAAGCTGGAAACGGGGAGAGACAGTCAGACAGACTCCCGCATGCGCCCGACCGGGATCCACCCGGCACGCCCACCATGGGGTGATGCTCTGCCCACCAGGGGGCGATGCTCTGCCCCTCCGGGGCGTCGCTCTGCTGCAACCAGAGCCACTCTAGCGCCTGGGGCAGAGGCCAAGGAGCCATCCCCAGCGCCCGGGCCATCTATGCTCCAATGGAGCCTTGGCTGCAGGAGGGGAAGAGAGAGACAGAGAGGAAGGAGGGGGGGGGGTGGAGAAGCAAATGAGCACTTCTCCTGTGTGCCCTGGCCGGGAATCAAACCCGGGTCCCCCGCACGCCAGGCCGACGCTCTACCACTGAGCCAACCGGCCAGGGCCCCATATGGCATTCTTTAAAACTGATACAGATTGTCTGACCAGGCAGTGGTGCAGTGGATAGAGCGTTGACCTGGGATACTGAGGACCTAGGTTCGAAACCCCAAGATCACCGGCCTGAGTGCGGGCTCACCAGCTTGAGTGTGGGATCATTGACATGACTCCATGGTCACTGGCTTGAAGCCCAAGGTTGCTGGCTTGAACAAGGGCTCACTGGCTCTGCTGTAGCCCCCCAGTCAAGGCACATGAGAAAGCAATCAATGAACAACTAAAGTGCTGTAATGAAGAATTAATGCTTCTCATCTCTTTTCCTGTCTCTATCTGTCCTCTCTCTTTTTCTCTCTCTTGCTAAAAAAGAAAAAAGGTACAGATTAATAAGAGTATACCTTAATGCAGCTTTTCCCTCTGTTAGACCTTTTTTTCAGATTTTAGCCGTGACAGATATGATGGAAAGGTAGCTTTCTGCCTGGAATTCCTTAGACCAGCGGTTCTCAACCTGTGGGTCGCGACCCCGGCGGGGGTCAAACGACCAAAACACAGGAGTTGCGACCCACAGGTTGAGAACCGCTGCCTTAGACACTCCACGTCACTACTGTGTATCCTCAAGGTCTGTGATGGGGTGACGGGCTCACGAGGGCCAGCTCTGGCTTTTTTTACTGCTGTGCTTCTGTGTCCAAGACAGTGCCTCGTATGTGCTGGTGACGGTCCACTTCGCAGAGGGAACCCGGCTCTGTCTGCACGTGCAAACACTGCTCCAAGGAAACCGCTAGGGGACGGGAACGTTCAGAGGAAATGTCAGGCCCAGTTATTACCCCTTCCTATGAGCTAAGAATTTTTTTTCTGAAAATATTTATTTATTGATTATAGTGAGAGAAGAAGGGAAAGAAAGACAGAAACATCAATCTGTTCTTGTATGTGGCGTAACCGGCAACTTCTGTACTTTGGGACAGTGTTCTAACCAACCGAGCTATCTGGTCAGGGCTAAGAATTTTTTTTTTTAATTTTTTTAATTTTTTTTGCCAATTGGAAGGATGAAAAAATGGTTTCTCATCATTTTAATTTGTTTCTACTTGGTAAGTGACTGTGAATTTGAGTGTATTTTTGTTTATGGACCATTTGCATTTCTTCTATGACAATGTAAAAGTATTCAAAAATTCCTCTAGCGTGTGGGGATTCCTTGGCTTTCTGAAAACAGTATACTAACTCTTGATGTTCTTTGCAGGCCACTCAGCCAGAAGAGTGAGGAGCTGGAGTATATTAACAAGTACAGGCAGCTCGAAGCACAGGAGACCGCTATGCGTGGCAGTGACCATTCGGCCACCAGGCCAGGTAACAGGAAGTTAATTTGCAAAATAGGATGTGTGAGTTGTTCACAGTTAAAGCATTGTTATTTTTTAATTGAATTTATTAGAGTGACATTGGTTAATAAAAGTATACAGGTTTTAGGTGTACCATTCTACAATACATCATCTGTATGTTGTATTGTGTGTTCACCACCCCAAGTCAAGTCTCCTAAAAACATTCAGTTCTTAAAAGTCAAAGAAATAGATCTTTGAGCTTGCTGAGAGATCACCATGAGTAAAGCTCGTTCTCCTGAGCTGAAAAGATTTATGGATGAGAAGTTATTGTTGAAATTAATTGGTAGCAGACCTGTCCAGGGACTGGTAAGGGGATCTGATCACTTCAGGAGTCCTGTGGTAGGTGGGGGTGTGGGGGGGCGACCAGTGGGCAGCAGAGCCATGTGGAGTGGTGGTCACACAGGAAGGGCCGTCAGGGGTGGAGCCGTGTGTGAGCAGGGAGAGTGGCTGCGTGCCCCCATGTGCCCCTCTACCACCCCTGTTCACCACAGTGCAGAAATGGAGTTGTGTGGATTTTCACTTCGAACTTCTGTTAAATAAACTAGTATAGGTTAAAGAAAGAAATGTATTTTGATCAAGAAAGAATTCATACTGCTTATTAATTTGGGGTTTTGGGGGCTAAATTGATCACTTTTCTTCTTTTTTAAATGTAGTTCCTGCCCTGTCTGGGTAACTCAGTCCCGAGACACCAAGGTTGTGGGTTCAATCCCCAGTCAGGGCACATACGGAAGTGACCAATGAACACACAGCTAAGTGGAACCACAAATGAATGCTTCTCTCTCTCTCTCTGCCCTTCTCTTCCTCCCTTCCTCTCTCTCTATAAAGTCAATCAATAAAAGAAAAATTCAAATATAGTTTCTAAATAGTCTATTCTTTGGAAGACTATTAATGGTCCTTTACCTTACTATTAATTAGAAATTTATTTAAAAATTATAATAGTTTAAAAAAGAATAGACAAATTAGAACAAAATTTTAGCCCTGGTCAGGTGGGTCAGTGAATAGAGTATTATCCCAGTGTGCCAAGGTCATGGGTTCGATCCCTGGTCACGACAGGCACGAGAAGCAACCAATGAGTGCTCAACTTAATGGAACAACTAAATGGAGCAAATTCGATGCTCTTCCTTCTCTCCCTCCCCCTCCCTCTCCCTTTCTCTGCTTCCTTCTCCCTCTTTCTTCCTCTCTTTCCCTCTTCCCCCTCCCCCCTCTCCCACCCTCATATCAATGGGAAAATTAAAAACAAGGTTTTAAACAGTGCATAAATACATACTATGGCAGGTACGAGGTCCTGCTGAGCCCTCTGCCCACAAAGGTGTGGCTGCTGAAAGTTTGGGTGGAACCACTTTCTAGGAGGGTGCAGCTTCTTTCCTGAGCTGCTGGTCTTGCTAGCCTCAGGCCTGGTCACATGCTGCATGTCCGCTTTTGGTTTTCTGCACCATAACAGGTGACCACCCAGACTTCCTGCCAGTTGAGCCGAGCGCTCTGTGCTCTGCTCTACGTGCACATGTGCCACCGTAGGGTCAGAGGTCAGGGTCAGGGTCAGTTTCCTCTTCTTTCTGAGGCCCCACTTCTTAAATAGATTAACATTTTAAACTTGAGTTTATTGGGGTGACACGATTAATAAAAGTATATGGTTTCAGATGTACGATTCTGTAATACCTCATCTGTACATTGTGTGTACCCCACCCCAAGTCAAGTCTCCTTCCCTCCCCATTATCCCCTCTTACACCCTCTTTTCCCTCCACCACCCGTTTCCCATAGCCTTTTGTTTTTATTTATTATTTAGTGAGAGGGAACTAGAGAGGGAGAGGGAGGAAGGAAGGAAGGGAGAGAGATGAGAAGCATCAACTTCTGGTTGTGCTATTTTAGTTGTTCATTGATTGCTTCTCATATGTGCCTTGACTGGGAGCTCCAGCTGAACCAGTGACCCCTTGCTCAAGCCAGAGACCTTGGGCTCAAGCCAGTGACCATGGGATCATGTCAAGGATCCCATGCTCAAACAGGAGACCCGGAGCTCAAGCTACCAACCTCAGGGTTTCTTTTTTCTTTTCCTTTTCTTATTTTTTTAGGTGAGAGGAGGGGAGACAGTGAGGCATACTCCCACATGTGCCACAACTGGGACCCACCTGGCAAGTCCACTAGGGGGCGATGCTCTGCCCATCTGGGGCTACTGCTTGGTTGCCGGGCGACTAAGCCATTTTAGTGCCTGAGGTGAGGCCATGGAGCCATCCTCAACACCCGGGCCAACTCACTTGAACCATCAAGCCATGGCTGCAGGAGAGGAAAAGATAGAAAGAGAAAGAGGAGGGGGAAAGATGGAGAAGCAGATGGGTGCTTCTCCTTTGTGCCCTCACCTGGGACTTCTACACAACAGACCAACACTCTATAAGTGTTTTAAAAAATAATAAAATAATTTCTAAATAGAAATCCAGGAGTACATATTTAGTGAGTTTCTATAGATCTCATTAGAATCATATCATACATAGTTATAGGTAAATCTTTTTTTTTTTTTTTTTAAGGTGAGAGGAGGGGAGACAGTGAGGTAGACTCCTGCATGTGCTCCGACTGGGACCCGTTCGGCAACCCCAGTCCAGGGCTGATGCTTGAGTACCAAGCTATTTTTAGCACTTAAGGCTGATGTGCTCCAACAGAGCTATCCTCAGCGCCCAGGGCTCCATTCGAACCAATTGAATCACTGGCTGTGGGAAGAGAAGAGAAAGAGAAGGGGGAGAGGGAGGGGAAGAGAAGCACATGGTCACTTCTCCTGTCTGCCTTGACTGGAAACAGAACCAGGGACGTCCATACACTGGGTTGATGCTTTATCCACTGATCCCCTGGCCAGGCTGCTCCCTCCCTTTTAATTTGGTTCTTTTTGGTATTTGTAGCTCTTCTGGTTTTAAGAGAATGGCCTATGTTGAATATATAGGAATGGGCAAAAGTAGGTTTATAGTTATAATACAAATAAATATAGTAATTAATAAATAGTAATACAAGAAAAAACTTGCACATACTCACAACTGTAAACCTACTTTTGCCTGCCCCCTGTATAAGAACTTAAAGGGGAAACACTCTAGTTGTTTAATTTTGTGTTCAGAATACTATCCCACACTTGGAGAAAATGAAATGTAGATACTTATTTTGAAGATTCAGTTTCATGGTTAAATCAATAATTCAGTAATAAACTTATTTTCTATAAGGTACAATGTGTAGGTTTTAGGATAAAAAATATTAATATAAATATGTTCTCCAGTTAAAATCTATCACATCCTATTGGGAACTCCTAACCCCTGAATTTTTTGGCTAGACTTTGTAGTGGGGTAGCTTCATGAACAGAAACTAGTATGCTTTGTGGTTTCCAGTTTTCTCCAGTTTATGTAAAATGCTTTAGTGATAATAACTTCGTGTAAAGGGGCAACAGGACAGTAAGTAGCGGAATTGCGAGGTGGAGGTACTTCTCAGTCGCTGTGGGACTGCACTTTGCTGTGTGTCATTTGATTTGCCTTAAATTATCCACCCTCTTTTCCTTGAGAATGTACCTGTGATGCTCTCCCTGCCACCTGCCTTTGGTCTGTTGCTGACACCCAGATGAGAGACCACGGAGGCACGAATGCCCTCTGGTTTCCTGCCCCCCCCCCCCCCCCCCCCCCCCCGCTGGGCCTGGAGGCAGGCTTGGTCTGTGCTCGGTCTGCTTCAGTCAGTGACCTGAAAACGTCAGACTGCCTTTGTGTTACATGGAGGGGCAGGGCCATGGCTTAGACAGCCCAGTTAGGGCTTCTGTTTTCTTTGTTTGTAAAACTTCTGTCCTGAATAGGAGCCTTCATGATGCTTGCAGTCCGGGAGCACCAGTCTCTCAGGGCTGGCAGGGACCGCAACAGTGGACCAGGCCTTCCGGCAACAGAAATTCAGCTGCTGCCTTTTGTCTGCGGCTCTGCCACAGAGCCAACTGGCCAGGGTTGCTACCATTTATTTTAGTAGCAAGGAGTGAACACGAACATTTAATAAAATGGTGTGTTTTATTGACATTTCAAATAAATATTTGTTTTTTAAGCTTACTCCTTGAGTACCATTTTCAAGTGACAAGCACTGAGCCCTGTGTCTTCAACGGTAGTGCTGAGCCCACGGCATCAGTGGCTGCACAGGAGGGTGGGAGAAGGCCCCGCTGGGGCGGATCATGGGTAGTGGGGACCAGGGAACTTGTTAAACTACTGTGTTCACAGTGTTGCCTGTAGAATATGTGTTTTTGTATTTGTGTATGTGTGTGTAAATATGGTGTAGATGTAGATTAGAAATAATATTGAGTTGTTTATCTTGTCTTTCTTCAGATAGGAAATAGCCTTGTATTTGTTTGTTTTATCTGCATCCAGGTCCAAGGACACCTTTGGCTAAATTAAGCAACATGACATGCATCCCAGAGACAACTTACAAATATCCCGATTTGCCTATAAATCGATATAGGGAAGAGGTAAGGGTATCCTTTTTATGACATAATTTTGCTGAATAAATGGCAAGACCCAACACTTTTGGTTGATAATCTGAAAGCGTCACGGTGCCAGGTGAGCGCCGTGGCGTGCGTGAGGCTCTGGCAGCAGAGGGGATGCCCAGGTGGTGGGTGGCCGGTGATGTGTGTGATTACCACGGCAGGGGGCTCCCTTTGGCTGTGCCTAATTCTCTCAGCATCCAAGCTGGTCCACACGGTACAGACATTTGGTTTGTAGTCTGGTCATCCCCTGAAGTAGCTCTGAGTACACACCTGCTCACCCCCGGGAGAGCTTCATACTGAAAGCTCACTGCCCGTCATTCCATAAAGCGGGTGTGGCGCCCAGTCCCTCCAGTGTCCCCGGGGCTTTCCTCACACTTTTGCTGTGAGTGCACGTCTGCCTAGTGGTTGACTTGCTGCATCACTGAGAGGTCATGTATGGGCAATGCGGGACCAGATATGGCAGCATGTACAGCTACTTTTAAATTAATTACATGTTATTAAACACAGATAAAAGTAAGTGTATTGGAACCTTTATTCATTATTCTAGTGAAAGAAGCAGTTACAGATAAAGCAAAGTGTTCCAGATTTAATTTTCATTTTGCTTTGGGTTGAATCGCACAAGGTTGTTAGAGCAGATACGCTTTGTCAGTTTTTAGAGGCCAGCACTCACGCTCAGTGGTCTTCTCTGAGCAGTAGCGCTCGCCAAAGACATGAGCTCACTGCAGTCCAGGGTGGGGCAGGAGCTGGCGTTCAAGTGCCTCTTGTGGACTGTCAGTGGCAGTGACGAAGCTGGTTGTTTAAACATGTGACTGAAGAGTTTCAAATGGAATTTTAAAACCACTTGAGTGTGGTAACAGCTGTGTTTTCATGTTTTTCTCTCTAGAATTTTATGTTTCTCACTAGAATTATTTAGAAACTTAAAAATAATAGAAATTGAAGAGCTGTAGAAACCCCAGTTGGATGTTTTTATTTTTCTAGAAAGATGAAGAAGTTGAGACTAGAGAGCGGAAGCTGGCCTGGTTTTCCATAGCGGAGCCGTTGCTGTTCATAAGGGCCACACTGGTTTCAAACTTAGCACATTGTAACCTTCTCACTCTCTTGTGATGTTTAGGTGGTTATGAGTTTAACTTCTAAAGATGAAAGGAAAGTAAATCCTGAAAGTCTTCTCAAAATAAAGCTTTTGGTTCATAGGTAATACTTTGTGTCATTGCTAATTTTGAGGCAAGTTTGAAAGATGTTTTTTTCAATTCTAGGTTATTTCTTTGATAGAAAGTAATTCTGTGGTGATTATTCATGGTACCACCGGTAGCGGAAAGAGCACCCAGCTGCCGCAGTACATCCTGGACCATTGCACCCAGCACTCTGCCTACTGCCACATCGCCGTCACCCAGCCGCGGAAGATCGGGGCCACCAGCATGGCCAGGTGGATCAGCCGAGAGCGGGCCTGGACGCTGGGAGGCCTGGTGGGTTACCAGGTGAGGAGGGCCGGAGAGAGCCACTCTTCCTGTGTGTGTTGTGTCCCGTGTGACCTGAGGGAGGGGTCCGATGGTTTCCTGCTGGGAGTTCAAGTGAGTCCAGTGCCTATAGACCAGAACTGTGGCATAATTTAAACAATAAGAAAACTCTGAATTTGTTTAAATTCTTTTCCCATTGATTTGAGAGAGAGAGAGAAGCATTGACTTGTTCCACTTAGTTGTGTGCTCATTCATTGCTTCTTTCTCTTTTTTTTTTCTGTATTTTTCTGAAGTGAGAAGCAGGGAGGCAGAGAGACACCTGCATGCACTCGACCAGGGTCCACCCGGCATGCCCACCAGGGGGCGATGCTCTGTTGCAACTGGAGCCATTCTAGCGCCTGAGGTGGAGGCCATGGAGCCATCCTCAGCGCCCGGGCCAACTTTGCTCCAGTGGAGCCTTGGCTGCGGGAGGGGAAGAGAAACATAGAGAGAATGGGAAGGGGGTGGGGTGGAGAAGCAGATGGGCGCTTCTCCTGTGTGCCCTGGCTGGGAATCGAACCTGGGACTTCCACACGCTGGGCCGATGCTCTACCACTGAGCCAACTGGCCAGGGCCTGGGTGCTTCTCTTATGCAGGGGTATTAAACCCGCAACTTCCGCATGCTGGAACGGCTCTCTGTCCACTGAGTCACCAGCCAGGGCTGAATTTCTTGAAAATAATTTTAATTTCCTTCCCAGTTGAATAAGAAAGAAGAAAGAATTCTCAGGCTCATGGCTTTTATAATTTTAACCTTTTAATTATATTTTTGTATGGAGATGTCTTCATATACAATTGTCTTAATGTAAAAATGATATAGGCACTGTGACTAGATAAGCAAGCCCCTCCCACCCAAATATGGAAAAAAAATCAGTGGAACTTTAGCTTTAATTTGACCTCTGTATTTTCTGTGATCCACAGTCGTACTTTTTTCTCTTTCGTACCTCCATGAAAAATGGAAATGGTCCTTTTTGGGAGTTAAGTACAGACATTTAAACCTGAAAACTTTCTGCTTTCCCTTTTCTTTCCCCAATTTTAGGTTGGGCTGGAGAAAATGGCCACGGAGGACACCAAGCTAATCTATATGACAACGGGCGTCCTGCTGCAGAAGATTGTTAGCGCCAAGAGTCTAGTGGAGTTCACACACATCTTCATCGATGAGGTGGGAGCTCCTGTCCTCACTGGCTCCGCCTGTGCTCATGTCCCAGCTCGCAGGGGACGCAGTGGGGGGCAGGCTTTCGTCCCTGCGCCCTCTGAGGGGTCCTTGGGTCAGGAGGGGGGGCAGGGCCATCCTGGAGACCTGGGGGAAGCCGGCCTGTGTCACATTAGAACTCCAGAGCAGAGGTTGAGGGACAGTGCTGAGGAGAGGCCACTTTGGGCTTTCAGTGATGAGCGTCTTTCTTTCTCCTTCCCGGGTAAGAGACAGGCTCTGGTGCTGGAGCCTGTGGATGGACTAAATGAGGCTTTATCATGGTGTTCTGCTAGAACTGCCACCCCTTGTCTCTGGACACTCGTCCCCTGGCTGCTGGTGCTTCCTTCTTTCCCTGCACTCCCCACACTCTGCTTCAGCGGGACTCAGGAGGGTGGTGGCACTGGGAAGACTGCCCTGAATTGTCCCCAGGCCTGTCAGAGGAGGAGCAGAGGGCCTCTGCTTTCACATGCAGCAATAATCTCTCCATGGTTACAGAAGTGTCGCGCAGTACAGTCTTACTGTCCCGTGTGTCACAATGTCCTGACCAAGCGATAGGAAAAGTCTGATGTCCTGGTTCTCTGCCAAGGCAGGCCAGGGTGGCTGGGTTGACGCTGTGTCCTCGGGTGGCGCAGCCCGACGGCCTCTGTGTGAGCAGGGCCAGGAAGCAGCGGCAGTCCCCGAGAGCTCTGCAGCTCTCTTCACTGAGCCAGCTTCTTGGCCGGCCCACCCAGCTGCAGACCCTCAGTCCTGCGAGGCGGGGGACATGTCCTGTCAGGCCGTGCACTGATATCCTGGAGGAGCTCCCACCCTGCACCCCTTCACTGGCGTTACAGTGGAACTTGTGGCCTGCAGAGGTGTGAGGGTGGTGCAGTGCTTCTCCATGCTGGGGATAGCTGGGGATGATTCTAGTTGTCACTGAGACCTGGGGGCACTGCTGGCATTGAGTGGGCAGGGCCAAGGATGCTCAACATCACTCTGCCCAAATGCCAGTTGGGTCCGAAAGAGAAACACTTGAGGACAGGAACCCACATGGCCTCTTTTAGGCGCTCTGGTTTGTGGGTCCCTGGTCTTTGCTTCCTCTTAGCCAGCACTGACACCACGAGTGACAGCAGTCCCTCAGGAAGCGCATTTAGTGGAGAGAGCTCACACACCTCTGACCACTCTTCCCTGTTCATTCAGCAGTGATGTGGGCGCTGCTGACGCCACGTGGGGGTGCCCTTCTCATGTTGTAGGTGCACGAGCGCACGGAGGAGATGGACTTCCTGCTGCTGGTAGTCCGCAAGCTTCTAAGAACAAATTCCCGTTTTGTGAAGGTAAATTTGATCTCATGAATAACAGAAGTAGTTAGAGTTAAGCCTTACTGTTTAGTTTTGTTTCTCTTTGTTTTAACATTGACAGTGACTTAAAATTTATTGTCCTGTGTAGTACTCTAGATCTTACTGGTAAGCCGGCTAGAGGGCATACTCTTAGGGTCAGAGTATGGAATACTATTTGGTGGTTATGTTGCATTGAATTGTAAAACTTTCTCCAGCCTGTAGAGAAGGATCTCATGAAGTATTAGAGCACCACCCTTGGTTGAATAAGCACCACAGTGTAAAGGTATGTAGATGTGTCTGCAGCCCCTGGTTTGGAAGCAGCTCGAAAGCACACGGGAGTGTGAGAACAGTTAGGTGCACTAATGCAGGGGTCCCCAAACTACGGCCCTCGGGCCACATGCAGCCCCCGGAGGCCATTTTTCCAGCCCCCCGCCGCACTTCTGGAAGGGGTACCTCTTTCATTGGTGGTCAGTGAGAGGAACATAGTTCCCATTGAAATACTGGTCAGTTTGTTGATTTAAATTTACTTGTTCTTTATTTTAAATATTGTATTTGTTCCCGTTTTGTTTTTTTACTTTAAAATAAGATATGTGCAGTGTGCATAGGGATTTGTTCATAGTTTTTTTTATAGCCCGCCCTCCAATGGTCTGAGGGACAGTGAACTGGCCCCCTGTGTAAAAAGTTTGGGGACTCCTGCACTAATGTTTTAGAGTTAAGTGAAGAGTTAACGGAAAGTCCTGAGAATGGGAAATGTTGCTTACATCTTATGTGAACAAAAAGGAAGGTGTGAGCGAGGCCAGAGCGGTGGACGGTGTTAGTGATGACACGGTCTGGACTTGGGCCTGCCGGGTTTGCTGGCCGTGACAGAGGAGCGATGATGGTGCAGGGACTGTGAAAGGACTGACTGCCCACGGGAAGCAGGTGCTTTCTAAACTGTATTTTGTCTCCAAGTGTTTCTCCACTCCCCACCCCCACCGTGGGAACTGTCCCTTAGGTGTTCCCACGCGGGGGGCTGACAGACGGACACTGTCTTACTGCTTGAGGTGACTCTACGGTGACGGGAGAGTCAGGCCATTACGCTCCTTTTGGAATTTTAACTTAAAGATGACATTAAAGATTGTTCAACAGATCGGAGCATTTTGGGGGCGGTCACTTTTAAGACCTCTTTTGTTTTTAGATAATGACTTGATTATTTTTTTTAAGTTTTCAGTAGTAAAGAGAGGAAAAAGTTTCATGGATTTTCAAGGAGTTGCCCCTGCTGACTGGTGGCCGGGAATCTACCTGCCGTAGAAGTGGTCGGAGCCGGTCTCCCAGCGTCAGCACTTCCTCTCTCGTTTGCAGATACGGGAGCAGAGTCTTTTCTAAGGGCAGAGCCTCGGTAGGGTGTGTGTAGTGGGGCCGAGGAAGCAGAAGTCAGGTTCTGGGTGGTTTTATAATCAGTTTTTGAAACTCAAAAATTCTTTTTTTAATTACTTTTTAAAAAGAACCTGACTGTTGGTGGCGCAGTGGATAAAGCATTGACCTGGGACGCTGAGGTCCCAGGTTTGAAACCCCCAGTTGCCCGCTTGAGTGTTGGCTCATCCGGCTTGAGTATGGGCTCATCTGGTTTGAGCGCAGGGTTGCTGGCTTGAGTGTGGGTCATAGACATGATTCTTTGGTCACTGCCTTGAGGCCAGGGTCACTGGCTTGGCTGGTCCCGGTCAAGGCACAAATAAGATAGCAATCAATGAACAACTAAAGTGCTGCAACTATGAGTTGATGCTTCTTATCTCTCTCCCTTCCTGTCGTCTCTCTCTCTCTGTGTCTTTCTCTTGCAAAAAAAAAAAAAAAGGGAGAGAGAGAGAGAGAGAGGGATCCAGGTGCAGGACCATGAGCAGGGCCTTCACACTAACCTGTGGACACCCCTGGCTCTGTCCACCCCCACTGCACCTGCTGGCACTGCTGGCTGACAGACTCAGGTGGGCCCCCTGCACAAGCAGGTGTCTGGGCAGCTGCCAGCTGGTCTGTGTGAGTAGAGCTGAGCACCAGCGGGTGGAGAGCACGCATGAGGTGGGAGCCGGGACAAAGCTGGCTCTGCACCCTGAGCCGTCTGAGCTGTCGAGGTTTGGGCTCACATTTCCATCACCTCCTGTGATGGGGTGTGTCCCTTTCCACCCTTAGGCCTGTCATCTCAGAGTGAGTTCTGGTCAACACAGTTTTTGCCATTTGTATTGAACGCCAAAGGGGAAAATACAGATACTTGGTATGCTCAGTAACTGTACTGATGGTGCCTACGTTTTACCTTTCCCCTAAGGGTTACACGACAGAATCCTGCCAGGAGCACGGGGTAGTTGGTAGCCAGCAGGCAGCTGTGTTAGCCCTCGGCCGGGCATGTGGAGGCTGGCGAGCGGTGGCACCCTCCGTGGTGTGCCCTGGGCTGCCTCTGGAGTCTGGGCTGCGTCTCCTCAGGACGCCGCAGTCCCCATGGCAGTCTGCTGGGTCCTGCAGCCCCTTGGCTGCTTCACGGCCGGGTCCAGCCATCCTGTCTTCCTCTTGCTGCTCACTCCCTCCTTGTCCTGGAAAGAATCTTCTCGCCACTTGCTCTGTTTTAAATTTTTTCTTTCTCTGATGCTGTTTCCTTTTAGGGGAAGGGTTATAGCTTTTTTTGGAAATACGTAGTTTCTCACTTGATAGAATAATTGGAGAGAAATAGTACGAGTTGGTATCCCCGAACATGCTTTGAAGGTCAGTGATGAGAGCCATGGTGGAGATTCAGTCAGCATGCTCGGTTTACGTCTCAGAGACACACCGCAGAGGACGAGCCCTGAGTTTGCAGAGCATTTTGTTCCCGTTCTCCCCATCCTCACTCCTCTGTCCCTCTCCCGGTCCTCACCCTGCAGGTCATTCTGATGTCCGCCACTATCAACTGCAAGGAGTTTGCCGATTACTTTGCCGTTCCCGTTCAGGACAAGGTGAACCCCGCGTACGTGTTTGAGGTGGCCGGACAGCCCCACTCGATCGAGGAGTACTACCTCAATGACCTGGCGCACGTGCTGCACTGCAGGGTAGGCCACGCCGCAGGGCGCCCTGTAGGGGCTGGGGTGTGGAGGGTGCCTCGGACGGCTCTGTGGGGTTGGACTTGCATTAAAGATGCTTGTGATGTTAGAGTCAGCAGTCGCCCTGCTACAGTGAGCGGCTGACTAGGCTTCACCTAATGTAGGAAGATAGGTTTTGTCAGATTATGTCAGAGGGAGGCCAGTGATGGCCATTAAAATGTAGTCTTTTTCCTCCAACTTTTAAAATGACGGTAATTAAGAAGAACAGAAAAGTAAGAAGATTTTGTAGTGCAAATTCTATATCCACATCACGTAGGTCAGTGGTTAACTCTTTCGCACACCAGCACGAAATTTCTGGTGGACTGGCATGGGTCCGTGGATTAGTGGTTGAAAACCACTGACCTGGATCTTCCAGTTAACACTGACACTTCAAATGCCAGAGTGGGGACGCTGGCACAGGTATGCAGCAAGCCCACCCTGCAGCTTGTGTGGACCACACAGGATTAGCCCAGATGGCTTTCTCCGTCCCAGGGCCCAGGCTGCTCCGTCCCACTCGGAGGCTCCTGGGGCGGGGTCGGGGGGGTTGTCTCAGGCTTCCCTTACCTTGGGTGACTGAGTGTTTGGGAGGACTGCTCAGGGTCTCTGCAGTGTCCTGCTCTCGGGGTTGGCCTGTGCTTTTCTTCATGATTGGACTGGGCTTGTGGGCTTGGGGAGGAACCACAGAGGTGAAGTGCCACTTTGTCCCGTCACTTGTCACTTACCAGCTGGGCTTGTCGCTGACACTGTTGGCCTCCACCCCTGGGTCCTGTTTGTCAGGTCCCTCCCCCCACAGTGACATGACTGTCCCCCATTTTCTTTTGTGTTTGCTTGTTGTCTGTCACCCAGTATGGTGTCAGTAGGCTCAGGAGGGACATGTCTGTCCTTTCCTTCCAGTGCTCTTTGGAAATAAGTCACCAGGTGCAGTCCTTCCTCAGGGTGGAGGGAGAGAGCATGTGGACAGTTGGCATTTTCTAACCCATTTTGGAATGGGAGAGTAAGGGTTTCCTAGTCTCCCATCAGCCAGAGTCTCACTACTTCCCGTTGAAGTTTCTTTTGGGTCACGTGTCAAGACTCAGACATCGCCAGGACGGCTGTGGACGGGGGAGGGTGGAGCTCAGGCCTGAGCACTTGCCCCCTGAGCCTGTGGGTTGTGATCAGCAGGCTAGAGAAAACGTCTTGTCATTGGGATGTGATAGTTGCTCAGTAAGTATTCCAGGGAATGAATATTCTAGACTTCACACACATTAATTTTAAGCCTTACAAAGACGATGTCATACAGGTCCTGTTATGTAGTGTTCAGCACCAGAGGACCCTTGTCACGGTCCCATTCCTGTTGTCCTCGCTCCCTTGGCCATCTGGCCTGGGCGCACTGTCTGCTGCCACCAGGGGACGGCCTGCCCTCTGGGACACCACCTTGCTGCTGTTTCACATGTCATCCTGCCACCTCCTGAGCGGCTTTGTCACTGTCCACTTCTTCTCCTTGCTGCATGAGCTCCTCTGTGTGTTTTCTTGTCCACATTTCAACAGAACTGTGTCTGTTTCATCTTTAAAAGCCCCTTGTAGAAAAAAAATAAATAAATACAGGTCCCATGTTTCCCTGTAGCTTTTGCCAAACTTTGAACTCCCGGCACCAACCCCTGCTCGCCCTGTTCTGTCACTCCCTGCCCTGCCTCCCAAGCCCCACTCAGCCAGCCTCCACTCGCCGAGCTCACCCGGGACCTCACTGCGCCCACAGATCTCCACCCTGAACTTGAACTTGCCTGACCCTGTAATATTCCACACTATTGGCCCCTTGCATTTCATTGAAGGTCACGCTGCCCTTGGGACTCACAGTGCCCTCCTGGTCTTTCTGTTGCCAACGCTGGCTGTCCTTTCACTGTCCTGTAAAGAGTCCTTTTCATCTTTTTTTTTAAACTTTATATTACAAAAAAAACCCATGCTTAGACCAGTATGTAAGCCGTAACTATGCACCTGAGTGCCGGGGCACGCCTTATGAGATCTGGGGTCCTGCTCAGCTGTGCTTGGGCCCGTGCCCTGGCACTGGCCACTGGCCTCTGGCTTGCTGCTGACTCTCATTGGCCATCTGGCCTGGTGTGACAGTCTTACGGGCACGTGGCCGCTTGCAGGGCAGTCAGATCTCAGCCCAGGACAATTCCGCTCACTCCACCTGTGGGCATGACAGAGCTCCCTCTGCTTTCCTCGTCCTGCTCCCTGCTCCATTTCGTCACAGCGCTGCACGCCACTCATCTGCCTGTCTGTCCTCTGACTGAGCAGGGTGTTCTCCCAGTTCCCGTATACAGAGGGGCCCACGACCCACGTGCATCCTTTGTCACCGTGTCAAGGCCGGAACAGAGACAGCATGACTGTGTTTTGTGTCTTAGCTACGTATCTACAGTGTTCTCTGTGCTTGGATTCCAGAACCCGGTGAAATAACCTGTGAATCGATGACATGCTTTTCCATGGCTTACTTGTTGGAGAACAATTCTAGATGGGTTTGGATGGCATGGTTGGAGTTTGCAAAAACTATCTTTTCTATTTCTTTTTGTACAGTGTATTATGATAAATACTGATTATTGTTTGGATAAAGTATAAAACTAAGGTAAAGGTTGACACCAAAAATGGACTTATTAGACATGCTTTTTCAGAAGTATTGAATAATTACTGAGTTATATAGAAGTTGGGAAAAATGTTTGCATCTGTGGTAAAGTCTCATCCCCTGAAGGGCTCTTCTGAGGTGTCCTTTACAGAATCAGGTGTGACATCTTATAGTGTGTGGTCAGTAAAATTATTAAAAACAAAGTTTTCTTACTCTTGGTAGAAAAAACTCAGTAAAATAGGTTTTATGAAAGTCATGGCATAACTGTCATCCTAAGATTGTAGAGAGACTCAAAGCAGGATTGTCAGCTCACTAGGGTCTGCTGCTGACAGGTGGCTGCAGGGCAGTCAGCTGTGACCTAGGCATAGCGACCCAAACCTGGGTCACAGATGGTGACACAGTGATGTTATTGTGAATTGGCTGGGGCAGGTGGGGTGTTTCCCTTTCCCGGGACTTGGCATTTTTAAGAACTACTTGCCACACATGACGAGGTTAACATCTTGGGACTCCTGGAGGTGGGGTTTGACAGGAGGCAACAGCACTGACTCTGGGGTCACACACTCCCCTAGGCTGTGTAGACGTTTTGGACAACTTACTCTCTGTCTTTAAAGAGATTTCCTGCCAGACACTTCTTCTTTTTTTTTTTTTTTTTCTTTTTGCATTTTTCCGAAGCTGGAAACGGGGATGCAGTCAGACAGACTCCCGCATGCACCCGACTGGGATCCACCCGGCATGCCCACCAGGGGGTGATGCTCTGCCCATCTGGGGTGTTGCTCTGTTGCGACCAGGGCCATTCTAGCGCCTGAGGTGGAGACCATGGAGCCATCCCCAGCGCCCGGGCCATCTTTGCTCCAATGGAGCCTTGGCTGCGGGAGGGGAAGAGAGACAGAGAGGAAGGAGAGGGGGAGGGGTGGAGAAGCAGATGGGTGCTTCTCCTGTGTGCCCTGGCTGGGAATCGAACCCGGGACTCCTGCACACCAGGCCGACACTCTATCACTGAGCCAACCAGCCAGGGTCAGACACTTCACTTTAGTGTTCAGCCTGGACCTCACCCCTGCTCTAGGGATGGGCCTAAGAGTGTCCCAGTGCATTCTGTGTGTGTGTGTGTGAGACACTCAGCAAGAGCTCAGATACTGGCAGCAAGTGTTGGACTTTCCTTTGGGGTGTTTGTCACAGTGACGTGCTGACTGGAGAGCCACCATCCCATCCCGATTCCCTAGTGACCTGCTTGGTATTCCAGCCCTTCTTCCTGTTCCAGCTGTCTCCACACGTCCTGGAGGACCCGGTGATAAGTAAGGACATGTACGAAGTTGCTGTCTCCCTCATTCAGATGTTCGACGACATGGATGCAAAAGAGAGCAGGTAAGGGGCATTTGGCTGGTGGTGCGCTCAGACTGCTCGGCTGGAGATTTTGTGTTTTTATAATGTTAGGAGTTACCTGTTGAGACTTTCTCCAGTAGTTACTCTATACATTTAAAAATAAAGTTAGTAACTTTCATCTGCCCTGTGGTGGCACAGTGGATAGAGTGTCGACGTGGAGTGCTGAGGTTGCCGGTTCGAAACCCCAGGCTTGCCCCATCAAAGCACACATAGGAAGCAACTACTCTGAGTTGATACTTCCTCCTACCACATTTTTCTCTCTAAAAAAATCAATCAGCCTGACCAGGCAGTGGCACAGTGGATAGAGCATCGGACTGAGATGTGGAAGGACCCAGGTTCGAGACCCTGAGGTTGCAAGTTTGAGTGCAGGCTCATCTGGCTTGAGCAAAAAAAAAGCTCACCAGCTTGGACCCAAGGTCACTGGCTTGGGCAAGGGGTGACTCAGTCTGCTGTAGCCCCACAGTCAAGGCACATATGAGAAAGCAATCAATAAGCAACTAAAGTGCCACAATGAAAAACTGAGGATTGATGCTTCTCATCTCTCTCTGTTCCTGTAAAAAAAAAAAAAAAAAAAAAAAAAAATCTTTAAAAAAAACATCTTGCAAATTTTTCACTGTATATTTCCATCTTAAAGTATTTAAGACCATGCCAAGTAAAGTTTTAGGACTGACCGTTTTGAAAGCTAGAGCCACAGCCTGTAAACAGTTTTCCAGACCTGCAGCGGGCTGTTTCTCGCATTCGCGAGGACAGACTGGAGACAGTGCTTCTCTCCGTTGTTTCCATCTCTTACAAAGGTCGATTCCTGACCCGAGTCTCCTTGTTCAGACGTGCACTCACTCAGCTGTCCTGTTGGAACCGGGAACACATTTCCCTTAGAAACAATTTTAGGTTGTAAGTGGTGGTCAGAGTCTGTAGTTTTTACAACAGAATGCTGTATTCTGAAACTTTTCTCAGCTCACACGTACAGTCTGTACATCAGAGCAGTGGATGATGAGCATGTGGCTCTCACCTCCCGTGGCTGGGGTTCCATCCCCATGGGCTATGGAGGCACACACATCTGTCTGTTCCTTTTGCTGTCACCAGTTGTGAAAGGTAGACAGATTACGTCCTTCTGGAAACTCCTAGGACAAGGGACCTTACTCCAGTCACTCCTCCAACTCTGTGCAGGTGACTAGTTTAGCTCTGTTTTAAAACTCTGAGTTTTCATTAATTTATTTTTATTTATTTTTATTTTTTAAGTGAGAGGAGGGGAGATAGTGAGACAGACTCCTGCATGTGCCCTGACCGGGATCCACCCAGCAACTCCTGTCTCGGGCCGATGCTGGAATCAGCCGAGCTATCCTCAGTACCTGAGGCCGGCTCTTGAACCAATCGAGCCACTGGTTGTGGGAAGGGAAGAGAGAGAGAAAGGGGAGAGGGAGGGTGGAGAAGCAGATGGGCGCTTCTCCTGTGTGCCCTCACCGGGTATTAAACCTGAGACTTCCACATGCAGGGCTGACACTCTACTACTGAGCCAACTGGCCAGGGCCGCCAGTTTTTTATTTTGATGATTAATTGTCCAAAATTAGGCCCTGGGGGGGGGGGCTTTGAAAGCTGGCTCCTGTGTCGTTTGATACCTGGTGTTCTCTTGCTTTGGGCACAAGGTATCCTTTCTCAGCAGTAGACTGGGGGTCAGTTTTGTTGATCTTTTCAAATAATTGGATTTTGCCTCAGGTGTCTGCCAGGTTTGCAAGAGAAGGTTTTCATTTCCCACAAAGTAAAATGCTGACAGGCATGGGGGTGGGGCGGTGAGTGGACATGCTGAGATCTTGTTTCTGCAAAAGTGCTTCCTAACAGTCTGGACTCCTTAGAGTGTGCCGCAGACCAACGCGGCTAATAATTCTGGGTTCTGAGGGAGAACGGTGTGGAACTAAAAAAATAGACTCACTGAGAAAAAAGGATGGGATCGGGAGTCCTCCTCAATGCTGATGACAATATCTGAGAGTGCAATAGCCCCCAGTTTGCTTTATTATATAGCCATATGCAAATAAGGAAATCTTTGATACAAAGTCACACATCTGAGGCAAAAACAGGAACTCTCTTAAGGAATAAACAGAAATTCCTCCACTATGCATAGGTGAAATCAACAACATCTGAACAAAGGGTGAGAGGAAGAGCATGTAAATTGCTTCCAGCAACTTAAGCAAGGAAGTGAATTGGGGCTATGGGATGAGTGCAAATACTCAGCTTCCTAGCCAATATGGAGGTGGGGGCGGGGGAGAAGTTAGCCTTTTGCTAAGCCTCGAATTTACAGAGGCTTTTTGCCACTTATAGTCTACCACATGTATGTTAAATGTTTTGTATTTGAGTTTCTGGAGCATAATAACTAAATTTCAAGGAAAAATAGAAAAAAGATTTATTTTATTGTGTTAACATGGTTTTGGGTGTCTTACTACTCACCAAGGAAAACTTTTACAGATAGTTTCTATAGGAGAAAATAATTGGAATCAAGAGGCTTAGAGTCCTTCTGAGTTTGGGGCCTTGGGCCTTATCCTTGGGACTCTGCGTTTCCTGACCTAAGAGAAAGGAGTTACATTGTATGGTCATACGAGCTGTTAAGACCGGAAGCTGCAGCACGAGGACTCTGGAGCAGCAGCGGCTGCCTTGGCCCTAGTGACTGTGTGTGTGCCTCACGTCTTGAACAGGAACAAGACCGGCTCGGGGGCCCAGTGCGTGTGGGAGCGGAGCAGTGTGTTGGTGTTCCTGCCAGGTGAGTGCCCGCCTTCATGACTTGGAGTTGCAGTGCCTGGATGGGCTCCGTGTGTTGTCTGGCACCTGTTATGAAGAAGAGACTTCTCTGTGTGGGCTTATTCTTTCTAGACCCTGAGATCGTGAGCAAGTGTGAACTTCGGTTTTGCTGGTCCTCGTCCTTGGCTTGGGGCTGCGTCACCTCTGGCTGTGTCTCCATTGTCATGTGGCATCCTGTCTCTCTTCTTTTTAAATATTTAATAGTAATAATATTTTATAGTAATAATAGCTAATACTTTAAAAGTATTTTTTGGTTGTAAAATTTTTCATGCTTGGAGGAAATCAGGAAAACCAGTGGGAGAAAACAGAAAGAGAAGCTGCTCACAGGGCCAGCATGCCCAGGCAGCCGCCGCTGTAGATGGGACACATGGGAAGAACCTTGTTTTCTCACCCCTTAGGGTGTCTGGCCGCCAGTGCCGCCATCTGGTTTCCCTTCTCATCCTGCTATGCTTAGGCCAAGAGGGTAAAGAAGGGAGTGAAATGAGCTGGCAGGGCCTGCTTTGAAAAAGATGTCACTGTCATTGCAAGGTTGGTTTTCAGCAATAAATACAAGTCTTTCTCTTTCCCTCCCCTTTTCTTCTTTCCTAGGTCTGAGTGAAATAAACTATATGCACGAACTTCTCACCAACATGATTCAGAAAAGGTGTGTTTAAATGGTGCTGCTGAGTTCTTACTTGTAAGCAGCTGTATTGTTTCTGCCTTAGATAATTTTAATCATTGCAATGAACAGTTGTTCATTTTGTATGTCCTCATGTGTACCTGTGCCTCATGGATGCTGTATTCCATCCTCTGTTTCTTAGGCTGCAGGTGTATCCCCTGCACTCAAGCGTGACTCTGGAGGAGCAGAACAATGTGTTTCTGAGCCCAGTGCCTGGGTACAGGAAGGTAGGGGATGTGGGTGCCTCTGTGGGCGAGGGCCCCCTGCGGGCGAGGGTGCTGGCGGCCCAGCCCCTGTGCCGGTGTGCTGTGGCAGAGTCAGCCACCAGAGCTGGTGCCGGCCTGAGGCTCCAGGGCTGATTTACGATTGTCACTGATCTTCTAAGTCAGTTTGCTAGAGTTTTAGTTTCTGTTGACATTTTTCAAAGTGCGGGACTGCCCTGGTGTCCCTGCGCTGCTCTGGAGACCGGTGAGATTGCTCCTCTGTAGTTCTGGCTTAGGAGGGCTTCTCAGGGTATGCAGGGACGACAGGGTGGTCTCACCATAGCCCTCTGGAGTGGCTTACGGGGTGGGGCTCCCTGGGTTCCAGGGGTGTTCTGAGCCTCCGGGGCAGCTGAGACCTGCTGGCGACCCCCACTGCTCCAGCCGTTGCCCTCCCTCGGGTTCCAGCCTGGTTGCCCCTTCTGCCCCTGGGTTATTCTGGGACTCCCGCGAGTGACCCCCGGGGAGGAGGTGGGGCAGCACTGAGGTGCAGGGTGTGGAGTGTGTGGGCCTGGACAGGTGATGGGGGCTCTCACACGTGCTGGGTGACTCCGAGCAGGTCAGGTCTCTAAGACTCCACTTTATCACAGGTGATGGGGGCTCCCACACGTGCGGGGTGACTCCGAGCAGGTCAGGTCTCTAAGACTCCACTTTATCACAGGTGATGGGGGCTCCCACACGTGCGGGGTGACTCCGAGCAGGTCAGGTCTCTAAGACTCCACTTTATCACAGGTGATGGGGGCTCCCACACGTGCGGGGTGACTCCGAGCAGGTCACGTCTCTAAGACTCCACTTTATCACAGGTGATGGGGGCTCCCACACGTGCGGGGTGACTCCGAGCAGGTCACGTCTCTAAGACTCCACTTTATCACAGGTGATGGGGGCTCTCACACGTGCTGGGTGACTCCGAGCAGGTCACGTCTCTAAGACTCCACTTTATCGTGGGAAGGCTGAGTCAATGATATTTGCTGTCAGAAAGGTGCATTACAGTGATTTATGCTTGTGCTTACATCATGGCACCTCAGTGCCTGACACAGGTGAGCGTGCAATAAAGGATGCTCACACCACGGTCAGGAGCTGCTGCTTACTGAGCACTGGGCTCAGGCCAGGCGCAGGTCTAAGCATTCACATTTATTACCTCTGTGATCGTCACAGAAGCTCTGTGAGGGTAGGTGTCATCATCTCCATTGTACATAGGAGAAGAACCAGGTAAGTCACTGGCCTGAGGTCCCACACTGTGGAGCAGAGCTGGGGTTCAGGGCAGGCTTGCCTGTTGAGGTTGAGCTACACTGACTTCTCCTCCCCACCCCCACCAGGACCCTTGATTAGTTGTGACATGGATACAATACAAAATGACAAACTTCAAAATTTTAGTCCAGTATTTACCTGAAGAAGCTCTTAAATAATTTTTGAGTTTGAGTTTTGTTTTTTAACTTAGCCTATTGATTCCCATGTGTAGTAAGAACGTCAGATTCTTTTTTTGATGTTTGATAGATTATTCTGTCCACCAACATTGCAGAGAGTTCTGTCACAGTTCCAGATGTCAAGTACGGTAAGATATTTGTCTGTTTTCCTCTGACGTAAGCTGCAGTACCTGTAGCGTATTTGCCCAGAATTGTGGGAACAGGTCTCTGACGAGGTGACGTTGGAAAGGACTTGCTTGCAGGACGTGGAAAGGTGTGGTTCTGGCACAGGGACCAGTCTGAGGAGCTGCAGGAAGGTGGTGTGGCTGGGACAGACAGACAAGGGGCGATGGGTTGTCCTGGTACTGAGTGGCCCGGGTGCTGGGGAAGAGCCGTGAGCAGGAGACTTGAGCACGAGCCGTGCCCTCGGGAGACGTTCCGGTGGAGCCGGGAAGAGAGGCAGTGAGTGAGACAAACGCAGACACGGTCAGTTGAGGTGCCTGAGAAGGAGGTGGGAGGCAATGTTAGGACTAGAGATCAACACGTGTTTCAGTTCTGCTGAATAATCTAAAAAAATAAAAACCTTTGGCCTTTACTGTGCGAGATGGAGGACTGTCCCATTGGAGAGTTCAGAGACTAAGAGTGATGTAACTACTCCTTTATCACAGCCACTTGGGGTGAGACCTCACAGCACAGGAGAGAAGAGAGACGTGAGCCCCCCCCGCCCCGGCTGGGTGGGATCACAGGCACAGTGGGAGACAAGATGCAGCCAGTTTTGGGTGGATTCTGAAGGCTCTGCAGAGGGTCTGACACAGGCTTGTGAGGGACTCGAGGGTCACTGTCTGTGGAGGGTCTGACAGGCTTGTGAGGGCCTCAAGGGTCACTGTCTGTGGAGGGTCTGACAGGCTTGTGAGGGACTCGAGGGTGACTCTTGGCACCGTGGCCTCAGAACAGGGTGGAGGTTGGAGGGCCGGGTGCAGCAGGACAAGAAGGGGCCTGCAGTTGGACGTGGAGGAAGCAGTGGCCGTGTGAGTCTGGACACCGGGGTGGGGGGCAGGGAACGAGGAGCTGCTCGGGGCAGCCAGTGGGGCCTGGACACCTGGAAGCCTTTCAGGAGGTCAGTGGGCAGGTGCGTCCTGCTGATGACAGGTCAGTACTGATGACTGAGATGGGTAGAGGGGTGTAGCCACGTGGCCGTTGTTGGTGACCTTCCTGTGCAGTTTTGGTGGAGGGAGAACCTGCTCGGGACCTGTTCGTGGAGGGGCAGGGAGAGGACGGAGACGGAAGCCAGGCAGCCAGCGTGCTTGGACACTTGGCTGTAAGGGGAACAGAGAGATGGGGCAGAGGCCGAGGACAGTGGACCAGAGAGACCTATTTAATGGCAGGGGACCCAGCACTTTTTGTTGCTGGGTGATGGGAGTCTGCATGGAGGAGAGCCACTGGCTGTGAAGGGGACAAGGCTGCGATGGAGGGCACGGGGTGTGCCCCGGGTCGTGGGGGAGGCCGGCGGGTGAGGATGGGAGGGCGAGAGCAGTGCTGATGGCCTCTGCTTCTTCGAGAGCATGGTCTCAGCTGAGAGTGAGGAGGGGAAGGCATCAGAGGTTTGAGGAGAAGTCATCAAATGGGTCCCTAAAGAGATGGACAGGGAGTGGCCTAGGGGAGTCTCTCTGAGGGCCACTCAAGGCTGGTGACCAGGGGGTGAAGGGGCAGGCAGCCTTCTGGCCGCTTTGGTTCTGGTGCGGTGTGGGGGGCCCACTGTCACTGAGCAGGGCTGCGCTGAGCCAGATGGGCGAGCAGGATGTGAAGGGCTAGGACAGACCAACCCCGTGGGCTGGGTAACTGTGCTCCGCCGGGGCGCCAGAGAGGGCCAGGCCGCAGGTGGCCACATGGACAGACCTGTCAGGGATGCTGGCGTGGAATAGGGGGTGTCTGGTTGTGCCGTGCGTGCGCTGGGAGGGAGCTGTGGCAGGAGACGCTGTAGCTGTGGGCTGCTGGGCATCGGCGAGGAGTCTGTTCTGGAGAAGGGCCCGAGGCTGCTCAGGCCGGAGGGCAAGGGTGCAGGAGAGCCCCCAGGGCCCCGCTGCAGGGACGGCACTTTCTGTGGCCGGGACGGAGGGTCTGTCCAGGAAGAGTGCAGGAGCTTGTCACCAGGTTTACAGATGGGGACACCAAAGCAGAGAGAGGCCGAGCAACTTGGCCCCAACCCCTCCCCCAGCCGTGGCTTCTAAACTGGCAGCCAGCACTGGCCGCTCCTGTGCCCTGCCCTGCGCCTCATGGGCTGTGGGCTCTCGGGTGCAGCCCTGATGGGCTCATCCTGTGACACATTGGGCCCATGGGACCTCTCCCTTATGCCCAGAGACTCCCGGTCCTCAGCGGGAAGACCGTGACCACGCCACCCGGCTGGCCACGCTTCTCTAGAGCCTCCTGGGTCCCCTTGTTTTATCGGTGTGCACTGATTACTACACTTGTTTCTTGTCAGCATTGTGCTTACATTCCTTTTTTAAATGACAGTTATAGACTTTTGTTTGACTAGAACTTTGGTCTGTGATGAAGACACCAATTATCAGAGTCTGCGCTTGAACTGGGCCTCGAAAACCAGCTGTAATCAGAGGAAAGGTAAGCGTGTCCCCACACTCAGTCAGGTGTCCTCTTAGGATGGAATTTTCTGTGTTTTTACTCTTATTTAGGTGCTTCCTTTATTGGAGCCAGTTTTAAGATTTAAGCAACATCTATTGTCAGACTCCTCCTTACTTAAACCTGTGACCCTTGTCTGTCCTTTGAACTAGGTGACAGTCTCTGCATACATAGTGGACAGCACCATCATCTCCCATGCTGTCCTTTTTCCCAGTGCATCTGTAGATGTCTGCTGCATAGGGTCAGGAGCCACATGGATCGCTTTGTTAGTGTTGGTCACCCTTCCTTTGGCCGCTCTCAAGTGTTGGTCTTTCTGGGGTTAGTTTCCATGCACTGGCTGCTCAGGGCCAGTTTTACACGCCGGCCCACGTGTGTTTCTGTGCAGCTCAGTGCTATGTGCATTCCTGTCCTCACCACAACCCAGGATGGTCCATGCCCAGAAGGGCCTCCACGTGCCGCCCAGCCACACAGCGTCCACTGCCCTCTGCCTTCTGCCAGCCATGGAGCTGTTCTTTGGATCTGTGGTTTTGGGCTCTCAGGGTCACACAGGATGTGAGCTTTGGAGACTGGTGTTATTTATCCCCATAATAATCTCTAAGCTCCATCTGAGCTGCTACACGTGTCAGCTGTTCATTCCTTCTCACTGCTGAATCGAGCAGGATGAGGGCCTGTGGGTGGTTTTCAGTGCCTGGCGACACAAGCACAGCTGCCATGCGTCAGGGTGTTTTGCGCGGACGTGGCTTCATTGCTCTGGGATCCCAGCCCAGGAGTGGACTTGCTGGGTCACGAGTGAGGCTGCTCGGTGTGTGAGCACGGCCCCAGTGACGTGCGAGGGGCGTGCCGTTTCTGTTCTTCCCGCTGTGTGAGCCCGTTTCCTCCAGCCTCGCCAGCGTGTGTTGTCACTGTTCGTGTCACGTTAGCCTTCCGCAGAGCACGTCAGGATGCTGCTCTGTGCGTCCAGGCTGCCTGGGCTTGATGGCTGAGGAGGTGAAACGTTTTCCTGTGTTACTTGTCACCCACGTCCCCTGCCTGGCCAGGCTCTTTGTGTGTTTCCTGTTGAGCTCAGAGCTCTCACGACTGCACGCGGCCTGTGCTGCACTGTGACACACAGGTGGCTCTCCACCTTGAGCTGTGTTGTCTCTTCATCCCCACAACCGGCTCTCATAGGAAATGGTTGACATTTTGATGAGATCTGGTTTACCAGCTCTTCCTCTTTGGGACCGTGCATCTGGTGTGGTGTTTAAGTGCCTTTTGCTTCGTCCTAGACTGCAGAGCGCTGCCGCCTGCGCTCAGCTCTGGAAGCACCGTAGGTCTGCGTTTGCACCGAGTCCATGGTCCCTGGAATTGGTGGTTGTACAAGGCAAGCTTTGGGCCGAGGTCCATTTCTTCACCAGTGGATGTCTAGTTCCAGCCCCACGGTCCCCCTTCCCCTGAATGGCTTCAGCACGTGGTGGTGTCCCTGGGTGAGCGTGTAGCTCTCTTTCTGGGTTCTGCGTGTCCTGTTAGTATGCGTCTTTCCGTCTGCTCAGACGGGGCCTGCTGACTCTGTGGTCAGTCTGAACACGGAGCACGCCCATTCCTCCCGGTTTGCTCCTTGTTTCCGAGTGTGTTCGCCACTGCCCTGGGCCTTTGGAGAAGACGCATGCTGCAGACAGGCTGGGGGAGCAGGAGTGTGTCGAGTGTTAAGGCCCTGAGCACGTGTCTGCACACTTCAGTCCTGCTGACGTCTCCTGAGCACGGCGCTCTTCAGCACAGGGTCCTGTGCCTGCTGTGTTAGATCCTCTCCTGAGCACTGACTTTCATCTGGAGTGACTGTTCATGGCATTGCATTTTACTTTTGTTCCTCGTGTTCACTTCTACATAGAGTCGTGATTAATTTAGTGTGCTGGTCTTGTGTCCTGTGACTTTGCTGAACTCACTAATCAGTTCTAGGAGTTTTTTTGTTTTTGTTTTTTGTCATTACCGTGGGATTTCCTCTCAGACAATCTCGTCATTCGCAGGTAAGGCGGGGGTGAGGGTGAGAGTGATGGTGGTCGTGGAAGTCTGCACTCTCTACCCAACCTCCTGATTGGGGGAGCTACTGGGACAGGGTTGGGGCGCAGGGGGGCAGGAGCACAGACTCCCCACCTTCCTCCTGACTACACACGTGGGGACGGGGAGCACCTGCTAGCTGCTGCCTCATTGTGGGAAGTGCTGGGTATTTAGTATGTCTCCCCACTCTCCCCTCTCTCTTGGGGGATTTTATTATGTTTTGGGATAAATGAGTTTTAACTCCACAGGCCACACATCTCAAGAGAATAGCTGTTCTGTGGTGGTCTCCCCAGGCCTGGCCTGGGCTCTGTGTATGTGATCTCGTTTACTATGCAGCCGCGTCTTGCCTTTGAGGGGGTTCTAGGGCAGAAGGCCATGGTCACTGCCTCCTGGGACGCCTGGTGGCGCAGCCATTTCCTGGGAGATGCACAGCGCGTTACTCTCGGTGACCTATATTTTCTCTAGTATGAACTGTGCCCTGGCAGGAAATGTGTGATGTTCAAGATGTGTTGATTTCCACTGTGTGTTGGGGCCAAGATTGCTTCCTCTGGAAATATATGCTGGGTTTATTCTTGTGGGTCACCAAGAAGCCAGCACTTAGTCTGTATGTAAAGATGACTTCTGGCCTGACCAGGTGGTAGCACAGTGGATAGAGTGTTGGACTGGAATGCCGAGGACCTATGTTCGAGACCCCGAGGTTGCCAGCTTGAGCGTGGGCTCATCTGGTTGAGCAAAGCACACCAGCTTGGACCCAAGGTCTCTGGCTCGAGCAAGGGGTTACTCAGTCTGCTGAAGGCCCACGGTCAAGGCACATATGAGAAAGCAATCAATGAACAACTAAGGTGTCGCAATGCGCAACGAAAAACTAATGATTGATGCTTCTCATCTCTGTTCCTATCTGTCCCTATCTATCCCTCTCTCTGTTTAAAAAAAAAAAAGATGACTTCTAACACTAATGTGTTCTCAGGTTCTATTGTCCCAGTCTTCTAGTGGATAACAGATGTTTTTCTTAATATTTAATTATTATTCTTAAATATATTTTTATGCTAATATTGAAGTAATTAACACTAAATGGACTTTGAATGTTTTTCCTGTGAAGGTCGTGCTGGACGTGTGTCTAAAGGCTACTGTTACCGCTTGATACACAGGGAATTCTGGGACAGTGTCATCCCCGACAACGTCATTCCGGAGATGTTGGTAATATGCTTGGGTCAATTTCAAAGTTCATTAAAAAAATTTTTTCCCAGCCCTGGCCAGCTGTCTCAGTGGTAGAGCATCAGCCCAGCATGTGGATGTTCCAAGTTTGATTCCTGGTCAGAGCACACAGGAGAAGCGCTCATCTGCTTCCCCACCTACCCCTTCCCTCCTTTAGCCATGGCTCAAATGGTTTGAGCGAGTTGGCCGGGGTGCTGAGGATGGCTCCATGGCCTCAGGCGCTAAAATAACTTGGTTGCTGAGCAACGGAGCAGTGGCCCCAGATGGGCAAAGCATTGCCCCATAGAGGGCTTGCCAGGTGGATCCTGGTTGGGGTGCATGTGGGAGTCTGTCTCTCTGCCTCCTTGCCTCCCACTTAATAATAATAATAAAAAATGAAAAAAAAAATTTTTTTTCCATTGATTTGTGATATATATATATAGAGAGAAGCATGAATTTACTGTTCCACTTAGTTGTACACTCATCTGTGCCCTGACTGGGGCTGGAACCTGTGACCTTGGTGTGCTGGGACGGCGCTCTATCCGGCCAGGCCTCAAAGTTCATTTCTTATAGAAAGTCTTAAGTGATGTAATTTTAAGCGTTTATCATCTAGATCAGTGGTCCCTAACCCCCAGGTTGCGGACCAGTACCGGTCCATGGGCCTTTTGGTACCGGTCCACAGAGAAAGAATAAATAACTTACATTATTTTTGTTTTATTTATATTTAAGTCTGAATGATGTTTTATTTTTAAAAAGGACCAGATTCCCTCTGTTACATCGTCTGACTCACTCTTGACGCTTGTCTCAGTCACGTGATACATTTATCCGTCCTACCCTAAAGGCCAGTTCGTGAAAATATTTTCTGACATTAAACCGGTCCGTGGCCCAAAAAAGGTTGGGGACCACTGATCTAGATTCCGGAAAACTCACTATCTGACTCGTGGTTATCAGCCGCAGTGTCTGCTCACTGACTGAGCGCCTGCTGCCATGTGGGCTTCACATGCTCCGCTGTGACGAGCTCCGCTCTGTGCCCTCCCTTGTTGCTGCGAGACTGCTGTCTGCATCTTCTTCCGGGGCCCTCTCCCCACTCCTGTTCCCTCTCTCCTCTTTTTTTTCTCTATTTTTTTTTTTTTTTTTCATTTTTCTGAAGCTGGAAACAGGGAGAGACAGTCAGACAGACTCCCGCATGCGCCCGACCGGGATCCACCCGGCACGCCCACCAGGGGCGATGCTCTGCCCATCCTGGGCGTCGCCATGTTGCGACCAGAGCCACTCTAGCGCCTGAGGCAGAGGCCACAGAGCCATCCCCAGCGCCCGGGCCATCTTTTGCTCCAATGGAGCCTTGGCTGCGGGAGGGGAAGAGAGAGACAGAGAGGAAAGTGCGGCGGAGGGGTGGAGAAGCAAATGGGCGCTTCTTCTGTGTGCCCTGGCCGGGAATCAAACCCAGGTCCTCCGCACGCTAGGCCGACGCTCTACCGCTGAGCCAACCGGCCAGGGCCCCCTCTCTCCTCTTGTTCTCCCGTCCCCTCCTGCTCCTGCCCATCCTGTCTCTCTCACCTGTTCTGTTCTCACCCTCCTCCTCCGCTCCCTGCTCCCTGCAGCTCTGCTCGTGTGACCAGGTTAATGGATGTAGTTACTCGTTATGTCTCCATGGAGGTTCTGTTCTTTTCAGCGCTCTCCATTAGGGAGCACGATTCTGAAAGTGAAGTTGCTGGACATGGGCGAGCCGAGAGCTCTGCTGGCCACGGCACTGTCCCCGCCCAGCCTGGGGGACATCGAGCGTTCCATCCTGCTGCTGAAGGAGGTAGGCGGGCGCCTGTGTGCTGGGCGGGCGGGCGTGGGGAGGCCGTAGTGACTGATTTGAAATGTCTCGGAAGAGGCTGTCAGTAGGGTACTTTGTCGTAAATAACCAGCACTTGTGTAAACGGCATGTGTGACGACTAATTATTGACTTCCGGTTCCGCATGTTACTTGTATGGCCTGTTAGTCATCTCCCCAAAACAGCACTGCTTTCTCCTGTCCCCACCTTCCCCATCGTCCTCCCTTACAGTGTTGAGGAGTTTCTTCTTTTTTTTAATTGATGTTTTCTGGAGAGCTTGGAAGGGAGAAGGAGAAACGTTCTTGTGTGTGCCCTGACTGGATTCCTGCAACCTTGGCGTATTGGATACTCTACTCTAATCAAATGAGCACCTAGCCTGAGGAGAAGCTCTGAGATGAGACAGCTTTGACACCATTGATTATTCTTATGTCTTTATGCTAATGTCGAAGTAATTAGTGCTGAATGGCGAATGGCGTGTGAGTGTTCCTCCTGTGAAGGCCGGCTGGATGGTGTCTGAGGCCAGCTGGACACGTGTCTAAGGGCTCTAGCTATCACCTGAAACAGGACCCCTGGGGCAGCTGCCTGCAACTACCTTCCGCAGTCTCCTCTCAGCTTGCGCACCCTGCAGTCCTGCCCCGTGGCCTCCCTCTGGCCTCCTTCTTCCCTCCTGTCCTGGCTGGAGGCTCTCCCTGTCTGTCCCGGGCTCTCTGACTCTGGTCCCTGGGCCAGGTGCGCCTGGCCTGACAGCGCTTTGTTGGGACTCTGCCCACCAGGCTGGCGGTGCCTCTGGTGTTTTACCTTAATTTCGATGTCAGCTTGGGTTTCCATGAAATGCACTTGGTCAGGCTAAGGGAGTTTTTTCTGCACACAGTGAATCTGTTTTGTTGTGAGAGACCAGCGCCATGTACTAGTGGGCCGTTTGGTTAGTGTTGTGCAGGCCCCAAGTGTTAAACTGTGAGTTACATGGGTGCTTGTGGGCCTGGCCCGAACTGTTACCACCCAGTGCCATCCTCTTAAAAATAACACGTGTGTTTTGAGTTCCAGGAAGCAAATTAGGAATATAGTTTTGGTGGTATCGGTCTTTCCTGAGCCGACCCAGCTGTGTTTTAGAGCCCGTCTCTCGATCCGGTCCTCATCTCGTGCTCAGACCCCTGCCGTCAGGACAGCGGGGATGCTCAGCGCGCTCATGGCTCCTTTGTTTTCAAAGGTGGGCGCTCTTGCCATGAGCAGGCAGAGGGAGGACGAGAACCCCCATGATGGTAAGCTGACTTTCCTAGGACGGGTGCTCGCCCAGCTCCCCGTCAACCAGCAGCTCGGGAAGCTGATCGTCCTGGGCCACGTGTTCGGCTGTCTGGAGGAATGTCTTATCATAGGTGAGTGTGGGGACAGGAGCTGCCGCCGAGTGTCCCAGCGCTGCCCTCACCAGCTGTGCCCTTTGTTTCCTTTGTCAGCCGCCGCTCTGTCTTTGAAGAATTTCTTTGTGATGCCTTTTAGGCAGCACCTTAATGGATACAGGTACTTAACGTTCGTATTTTAAAAAGCCACTTTGTTAAAAAAAATAAAATAAAAAAAATAAAAAGCCTCTTTGTTGCCCTGGCCGGTTGGCTCAGTGGTAGAGGTCGGCCTGGCGTGCAGAAGTCCCGGGTTTGATTCCTGGCCAGGGCACACAGGAGAAGCGCCCATCTGCTTCTCCACCCCTCCCCCTCTCCTTCCTCTCTGTCTCTCTCTTCCCCTCCCGCAGCCAAGGCTCCACTGGAGCAAAGATGGCCCGGGCGCTGGGGATGGCTCTGTGGCCTCTGCCTCAGGCGCTAGAGTGGCTCTGGTCGCAACAGAGCGATGCCCTGGATGGGCAGAGCATCGCCCCCTGGTGGGCGTGCTGGGTGGATCCCGGTCAGGCGCATGCGGGAGTCTGTCTGTCTCCCTGTTTCCAGCTTCGGAAAAATACAAAAAAAAAAGCCACTTTGTTTTACTGTCATTGAGTGACACTGTCTGTTATCCGTGTGCAGGAGTAAAGTGTATTTCTCCGGCCACAGTAAGAGTGACTGCATCGCTCTGCTCGAGGCATTTCGAGTAAGTGCTCTGAGCGGGTGGGAGAGCTGTGGGGGCTGCTTGCCCTGCAGACTTCCTGTTGCAAGCTGGTCTGGGCTGTTCCTGCCCAACATGAAGATAAACCATGTCGGAAGAAGTGGTGGGGGAGTGAATTTTATGGAGTTGAATGGAAAGTTAAATTTGTAAATTTTCTGTGGTCCAACTTTTTTAAAGTTGGACTTTAAAAAAATCTGAGTAACCAGTGAAGTGTTTTGAAACTCTGGGTCATTTGTTTTTAGATGTGGCAGGCCTGCAGACAGAGAGGGGAGCTGCGTCACCCAAAGGTGGGTCTCTGCAGCTCAGCCCGAGGGAGCCATGACACCTGGAGCCTGGGCCCAGCCGAGGTCACTGAGCAGTCCGGTGGCAGCAGGCAGAGCGCCGAGCAGACCCAGCTGTCCTTTCGCAGAGCGGCCAACCGGCCTGTCATTTGCTGGAGGCACTTCCCCTGAGCAGTGGTGGCCCTTCTGAGTGTCTGGATCTTCTCACCGCTGGCGCTCAGTCGCTGTGGGCTGCCTGGACCGGCTGCCTTTGCTCTGAGACCCTGAGGCTGTTCTTTTGTTGTTTTTAGATAACGAGCTTAAAAGAACTCAACCTGCTGGCTCCCTTGTCCCCCTTTTTTGACCAGGTTTTGTTCTTCTAAACTGACTAATTCATAGGACTGTTGGTGGGTCTGTCTGTGGGTGTAAATTTGCCGTGCCTTGCTTGCTGTATCCTTGCAATAACTGAGTTACCTGGAAAAGCTGCTTTTTGAAGAGGCAGCCATACTATTTTTCTTGTTGGTTTATATTCTTTTTGGCATATATTTTTGGATAAGCTGTGTATATTATAGTGGTCAAATTAGTTCTACTTTGCTGCATTAATATTGAGTATTATGCTTTTATGTATTTCAAGGATGAACTTGACTGGGGACGGTTAAATTACATTCAAATCAAGAGAATTAGAGAGGTAAGTTGTAATGTACAGGGCAGTAATGAATATTCCAAGAAGTACATCCTGTTTCCAATTTCAGTAGAATTTTTATATACATGTATGTTATAGGTAGGTTCATGTAAGACAACATATGTACTTTATATAATTCATATGTAGTTAGTTAATTATACATACTCATGTAATATGTAATACAGTTACAGACAGCTATACATGGTAGTTCTATAATTTCAAAATGATTTATCAGCTTTCTTATTCTGAATGTTGGATACTTGTGTCCTCTGTTTGTTTTTGATTAGATCTGTGTTCCCAGACCACCATCAGGTTTAGGGATTGGCCAGAAAGACTCACAGGACTCAGAAAAGTTTACCCTGGTGATTACGGTTTATTACAGCTGAAGGGCACAGAACGAAATCAGCAAAGGTCAAAGGCACGTGGGGAGAAGGCCGGGAGACCCGGTGCAGGGTTCCAGCTGTCTTCTCCCAGTGGACACTGTGGACGGGACTCGTCCTCCCAGCAGCAGAGTGTGACGGCAGGACCAGGCACAGCCAGCCTGCGGCTCACCCAGCCTGGCGGCCCAGGGTTTTACTGAGGGCTGGCTGGGCAGGCATGGGGCGCCTGCATGGCTGGCTTGAGCTACTTAGTTTTCAGCCCCTCCAGAGGTCACAGGAGACCGCATGGCTCAAGGCACCCACCACACATAGATGACACTGCTACCATAAGCTGCTGCGTCCAGCCACGGCCACAGCTAAACAAAGACATGAAGAGGGACATTCTCAGGGCTTAGAGCAGCGGTTCTCAACCTGTGGGTCGCGACCCCGGTGGGGGTCGAATGACCAAAACACAGGGGTCGCCAAAAGCCATCGGAAAATACATATTTCCGATGGCTTTAGCTGCTGAGAAGCTGCACTACCATCTGCAGCAGCGCTATTCAGCTTGAATGCACACCGTTATGGACGTGCGTTCCAAACTGAATGCCTGCGGTCATGCGCAGACGTGATTGCATCATCCGTCCGGGGCCTAAGGGGCGGGGGAAGGGGGGGGACACTCCACAGTTCATAGCAGCGCGGCTGCTCATCCATAGCAGCGCATTACGTGTGTCCGGCGCTTGCTGACGTCATCAGTGGGCGGGTGCAGCAAGCGCTGGAGGACAGAAGCCTAGGAGGTGTAGAGGCAAGAGGCCGAGAGCCAAGAGAGCCTGCGAGACAGCCTGCTGGTGTACAAAAGGTTAATAATGTAAAAACAGTACACACCATACACACAATACTGTGTAAGTGTAAGGTGCTTTGTGTGTAACCATTACACAGTACACAAAGCAGCTTACACTTACACAAAGCACCATACATTTACACAGTGTGAACTACATCGGTCTTATAAGAGACCACTATAAGATGTAGTTCACACTGTTCCCCAATGTATAATTATCTCCCATATCTCCCACTATTTCCCATATTCTGAATGAGGAAAGTGCTGAAATCAACGGTTTCCGGCATTGAATCTGCCTCCTATTGATTTCATTGGGAGTGCGGTGGATTTTGTGGAAGAGAGCTCCCGAGAATCTCGGGTTACCACACAATCCGCCACAGCCTCCTTTTGATTTCAATAAGAGGCGGAGAAATGAGTTTCCGACACATTTCTTCCTCTCCTATTCAAGTCCATGGGAGGCCGCAGCAGATTCCGCTCAAATATAGAGCATGTTGCTTAATTTTTTGCACGCTAGAACTTTTCCTAGAGCAGAAAAATTCCAAAGGTGGAATCCACCCCCCCAATAGACTTCTATAGGAGGCAGATCTTTTACACTGCAGAATCCGCACAGCAGATTCCTCAGTGTGAGGCCTCTGTCAGTCTATTGGGGGTGGCGGATTCCACCTTTGGAATTTTTCTGCTCTAGGAAAAGTTCTAGCGTGCAAAAAATTAAGCAACATGCTCTATATTTGAGCGGAATCTGCTGCGGCCTCCCATGGACTTGAATAGGAGAGGAAGAAATGTGTCGGAACTGCGTTTCTGCCATACAGGGGATCTCTCTTCTGCGGAATCCACGGGTCTCCCATTGAAGTAAATGAGATGTGGATTCCACCGCAGAAACCGCTGCTTTATAGTGTGAAAGAGCCCTGAAAGATACCATGCTGTGCAGAAACTGCAGTGTATCCTATGATGTAGTTCACACTGTTCTATATAGAAAACTTGCCACTAATCTGGAAAAAACAGATCCATTAGTTAAGCAGCTATTTACAGAATGGTAGCCCCAATACACTAGGTAAGGAGGTCCTTTAGTAATATTTCTCAATATATAATTAAATATTGTTTTTGTGATTAATCACTATGTTTAAATTATGTTTGATTTGTAGCAATGAGAATACATAATGCATATCAGGTATTTACATTCCGAATCATAACTGTAACAAAATTACAGTTATGAAGTAGCCACCAAAATTATTTTTTGGTTTGGGGTCACCGCAACATGAGGAACTGTATTGCGGGGTCACGGCATTAGAAAGGTTGAGAACCACTGGCTTAGAGGCTCCACCCCAGGGGCCACAGCTGTCCTGGAACGGGTAGGGCGTGGCCACCCAGGCCTGCTGAGCTGATCTTTTAGTGCACAAGTTACAAGATGCTTATCCTGTTTTATTGTCTTTTCAGACAACTTACTTTGTAGGTTTTTTGGGGAGAGGGAAAAGGTGGAGGATTTTAATGGGTTGATTTTTGCTTTTTATTAATTTAGTCTTCCACGCCTCTTGGGTTTATTTACTCTTCTTGAGATGAGTATTTAATTCACTACTACTGTACTCGAAGTATTTATAATTAAAGGCACATGCAGCCATGGACTTTCCTGTGTGCACTGTGTGGACCCTATCCTGTTGGTTTGTGATGTGTAGGATTCCTCTCTGTGAAGTTGGTAGTGTTGGTTTCCTCCTTGACCCAAGAGTTTTTTGTCTTTTTCTTTTTAAGGTTTTATTTATTGTTTTTTGCAGAGGAGGGGGTGGGGACGAGAAGTCGTTGCTTCACTCTAGCTGTTCATTGGTTGCTTGTTGTATGTGCCTTGACCAGGCAAGCCCTGGGTTTTGAACCAGCGGCCTCCGCATTCCACGATCTGTCTACTGCATCACCACAGGTCACGTAACACAAGGATTTTTTTGGGTTTTTTTTTTACAGGGACAGAGAGAGAGTCAGAAGGGAGAAAGTCAGAGAGAGGGATAGATAGGGACAGACAGACAGGAACAGAGAGATGAGAAGCATCAATCATCAGTTTTTCGTTGCGACACTTTAGTTGTTCATTGACTGCTTTCTCATATGTGCCTTGACCACAGGCCTTCAGCAGACCGAGTAACCCCTTGCTCAAGACAGCAACCATGGGCCCAAGCTGGTGAGCTTTTTTCTTTGCTCAAGCCAGATGAGCCCACGCTCAAGCTGGTGACCTCAGGGTCTTGAACCTGGGTCCTCCACATCCCAGTCTGACGCTCTATCCACTGTGCCACCGCCTGGTCAGACACACAAGGGTTTTTAAGAAGAGTTTTTGAGTTTCCAGGGAGAAAGAAATATTTTTAGATATTGTGTGTTAATTTCAGATTTTACTGCATTTGGTAGAGTAAGTGACTTGGATGATTTAAAATTGACTTTTAATTAGGGAGGCTTCGTGTGCTGCAGCGGATAGGAAGGAGGCCAGTCACCTGGAAACGCACATGCTGCATGTGGGGCATGCTGTACTCAGCCCAGCCTTGTCTCTCTCCCCATAGTTTTTCTTTGCAGTTCTTTATAGTTTTATTTTTTCTCCAGTTATGGTCACGCTTGTGGTTTGTATGGTTTTTATTTTCTGTAGTTTATTGAGATACCTTTGTGTTACCTTATGGCCAGCAGCATTTGGAGTTGTATGGGGTTTTTTGTTTTGTTTTTACAGAGACAGAGTGAGTCAGAGAGAGGGAAAGATAGGAAAGAGACAGGAACGGAGAGAGATGAGAAGCATCAATCATCAGTTTTTCGTTGCGACACCTTAGTTGTTCACTGATTGCTTTCTCATATGTGCCTTGACCGCGGGCCTTCAGCAGACTGAGTAACCCCTTACTTGAGCCAGTGACCTTGGGTCCAAGCTGGTGAGCTTTTGCTCAAACCAGATGAGCCCGCACTCAAGCTGGCGACCTCGGGGTCTCGAACCTGGGTCCTCTGCATCCCAGTCTGACACCGTCTGGTTAGGCGAGTTGTGTGTTCTTGTGAGTGTATATTTGTAGTTTGATGTTTAGTCTAAACTGGTTTTACTGCAGCAAGGTCATTTTTGTCCAGAGTGACTGTTGGGTTACTCAGTTGTTTTTAACCACAAAATCAGTACACGTTTATGGCAGAGATTTTGGAACTGTTTAAAGTAGTGGTCCCCAACCATTTTTGGGCCACGGACTGGTTTAATGTCAGAAAATATTTTCACGGATGGGCCTTTAGGGTGGGATGGATAAATGTATCATGTGACCGAGAGACAAGAGTCAAGAGTGAGTCTTAGACGGATGTAACAGGGAATCTGGTCATTTAAAAAAAATAAAACATCGTTCAGACTTAAATATAAATAAAACAGAAATAATGTAAGTTATTTATTCTTTCTCCGCGGACCGGTACTAAATGGCCCACAGATGGTACTGGTCCACGCCCCCGGGGGTTGGGGACCACTGGTTTAAAGGACTTAAAGCAGAGGATATGGTCATGGTCACTTGCTCTTTTGGTACCTGCAGTCGATTGTGGTTTTGTGTACATGTGTGTGTGTTAGGATATTGAGACCACGATGTGTAGAGTTTGTGTCCCAGCATTTCTTGTCGGTATTGTGCGGAGTATATCCTCTATTATTAATCTTTTATAAGGTGACTGCAAGCTCAGCAATGCCTCCCCCAGGTAGGCGTACTCTCCCCCCATGGCGCTCTCCCGTGGAACTGTCCCTGTGACGCTGTCCCTATGGTGTTCCCCCGTGGCGCCCTCCCTGTGGCCCTGTCCCTGTGATGCTCTCCCTATGGTGTTCTCCCTGTGGTGCTCTCCCTGTGGTGCTCTCCCTGTGATGCCCTCCCTGTGGCGCTGTCCCTGTGATGCTCTCCCTGTGGCGCTGTCCCTGTGATGCCCTCCCTGTGGCGCTGTCCCTGTGATGTTCTCCCTGTGGTGCCCTCCCTGTGGTGCTCTCCCTGTGATGCTCTCCCTGTGGTGCTCTCCCTGTGGTGCTCTCCCTGTGGTGCTCTCCCTGTGATGCCCTCCCTGTGATGCTCTCCCTGTGATGCTCTCCCTGTGGTGCTCTCCCTGTGGTGCTCTCCCTGTGGTGCTCTCCCTGTGATGCCCTCCCTGTGGTGCTCTCCCTGTGATGCTCTCCCTGTGGTGCTCTCCCTGTGGTGCTCTCCCTGTGGTGCTCTCCCTGTGGTGCTCTCCCTGTGATGCCCTCCCTGTGATGCTCTCCCTGTGGTGCTCTCCCCGTGGTGCTCTCCCCGTGGTGCTCTCCCTGTGGTGCTCTCCCTGTGGTGCTCTCCCTGTGGTGCTCTCCCCGTGATGCCCTCCCTGTGATGCTCTCCCTGTGGTGCTCTCCCTGTGGTGCCCTCCCCGTGGTGCTCTCCCTGTGGTGCCCTCCCTGTGGTGCTCTCCCTGTGATGCCCTCCCTGTGATGCCCTCCCTGTGATGCTCTCCCTGTGATGCTCTCCCTGTGATGCCCTCCCTGTGATGCTCTCCCTGTGATGCTCTCCCCGTGGTGCTCTCCCTGTGGTGCTCTCCCCGTGGTGCTCTCCCTGTGATGCTCTCCCCGTGGTGCTCTCCCTGTGATGCTCTCCCCGTGGTGCTCTCCCTGTGGTGCTCTCCCTGTGGTGCTCTCCCTGTGATGCTCTCCCTGTGGTGCTCTCCCTGTGGTGCCCTCCCTGTGGTGCTCTCCCCGTGATGCCCTCCCTGTGATGCTCTCCCTGTGGTGCCCTCCCTGTGGTGCTCTCCCCGTGATGCCCTCCCTGTGGTGCTCTCCCTGTGGTGCTCTCCCCGTGATGCCCTCCCTGTGATGCTCTCCCTGTGGTGCCCTCCCTGTGGTGCTCTCCCCGTGATGCCCTCCCTGTGATGCTCTCCCTGTGGTGCTCTCCCCGTGATGCCCTCCCTGTGATGCTCTCCCTGTGGTGCTCTCCCCGTGATGCCCTCCCTGTGATGCTCTCCCTGTGGTGCCCTCCCTGTGGTGCTCTCCCCGTGATGCCCTCCCTGTGGTGCTCTCCCTGTGATGCTCTCCCTGTGGTGCTCTCCCCGTGATGCCCTCCCTGTGATGCTCTCCCTGTGGTGCTCTCCCTGTGGTGCTCTCCCCGTGATGCCCTCCCTGTGATGCTCTCCCTGTGATGCTCTCCCTGTGGTGCTCTCCCTGTGATGCCCTCCCTGTGATGCTCTCCCTGTGATGCTCTCCCTGTGGTGCTCTCCCCGTGATGCCCTCCCTGTGATGCTCTCCCTGTGGTGCTCTCCCCGTGATGCCCTCCCTGTGATGCTCTCCCTGTGGTGCCCTCCCTGTGGTGCTCTCCCCGTGATGCCCTCCCTGTGATGCTCTCCCTGTGATGCTCTCCCTGTGGTGCTCTCCCTGTGGTGCTCTCCCTGTGATGCTCTCCCTGTGATGCTCTCCCCGTGATGCCCTCCCTGTGATGCTCTCCCTGTGGTGCTCTCCCCGTGATGCCCTCCCTGTGATGCTCTCCCTGTGGTGCCCTCCCTGTGGTGCTCTCCCCGTGATGCCCTCCCTGTGGTGCTCTCCCTGTGATGCTCTCCCTGTGGTGCTCTCCCTGTGATGCCCTCCCTGTGATGCTCTCCCTGTGGTGCTCTCCCCGTGATGCCCTCCCTGTGATGCTCTCCCTGTGGTGCTCTCCCCGTGATGCCCTCCCTGTGATGCTCTCCCTGTGGTGCCCTCCCTGTGGTGCTCTCCCCGTGATGCCCTCCCTGTGATGCTCTCCCTGTGATGCTCTCCCTGTGGTGCTCTCCCTGTGGTGCTCTCCCTGTGATGCTCTCCCTGTGATGCTCTCCCTGTGGTGCTCTCCCTGTGGTGCTCTCCCTGTGATGCTCTCCCTGTGATGCTCTCCCTGTGGTGCTCTCCCCGTGGTGCCCTCCCTGTGGTGCCCTCCCTGTGGTGCCCTCCCTGTGATGCCCTCCCTGTGATGCTCTCCCTGTGATGCTCTCCCTGTGGTGCTCTCCCTGTGATGCCCTCCCTGTGGTGCCCTCCCCGTGGTGCCCTCCCTGTGGTGCCCTCCCTGTGATGCTCTCCCTGTGGTGCTCTCCCTGTGATGCTCTCCCTGTGGTGCTCTCCCTGTGATGCTCTCCCTGTGGTGCTCTCCCTGTGGCGCTGTCCCTGTGATGCCCTCCCTGTGGTGCTCTCCCTGTGGTGCTCTCCCTGTGGTGCCCTCCCTGTGGTGCTCTCCCTGTGATGCTCTCCCCGTGGTGCCCTCCCCGTGATGCCCTCCCTGTGATGCTCTCCCTGTGGTGCTCTCCCTGTGGTGCTCTCCCTGTGGTGCTCTCCCTGTGGTGCTCTCCCCGTGGTGCTCTCCCTGTGGTGCCCTCCCTGTGGTGCTCTCCCTGTGATGCTCTCCCTGTGGTGCTCTCCCTGTGGTGCTCTCCCTGTGGTGCTCTCCCCGTGGTGCTCTCCCCGTGGTGCTCTCCCTGTGGTGCTCTCCCTGTGGTGCCCTCCCTGTGGTGCTCTCCCTGTGGTGCTCTCCCTGTGATGTTCTCCCTGTGGTGCCCTCCCTGTGATGCTCTCCCTGTGATGTTCTCCCCGTGGTGCCCTCCCCGTGATGCCCTCCCTGTGATGCTCTCCCTGTGGTGCTCTCCCTGTGATGCTCTCCCTGTGATGCTCTCCCTGTGGTGCTCTCCCTGTGGTGCTCTCCCTGTGGTGCTCTCCCTGTGGCACCATCCTCATAGCACTCTTTCTGTGGCACCATCCTCATAGCACTCTTTCTGTGGCACCATCCTCATAGCACTCTTTCTGTGGCGCACTGGCGTTTTCACTATTCTGAGCATGCAGGTGCTGAGACACCAACATGTCCCTGTGTTGGCTTAGGTGGCTGAGTTGTACGAAGATCTGAAGCGTAGAGTCGCACAGTTCAACATGACTGTTGGCTCCCGGCGGCCTGTCCTGGACCAGGAGTACGTGTATAAGCAGCGTTTCATCCTGCAGGTGCGCATCCACGGGTCTGTCTGGTGCCGGGGCTAGGATGTGGGCAGGTGCTTCCCCCTTCTCACTGATGCAGGCCGTGCACAGCAAAATGTGGGTTCTCCCGGGCATTGGCTTGGTCACCCAGACCTGCTTCTCCTCTCCAGAGGAGTGTTTCTGTAGCACAGCTGGTAGGACTGCTCAGGACAGAGCCTTTTTTTTCTTAGCTCTTAATGGGGATCAACATATGTAGCTACTTACACTGAAAATATCATACAGCTTTGAAGGCTGTGGTCTGAGGAGCTGGTTAGAGGGGACCTTACAGGGACTGTGTAGAGCAGTGGTAGTCAACCTGGTCCCTACTGCCCAGTAGTGGGCATTCCAGCTTTCATGGTGGGTGATAGCAGAACAACCAAAGTATAAATAAAAAGATAGATTTAACTATATTAAGTTGTTTTATAAAGATTTATTCTGCCAAACTTAGCAAAAATCCGACATAAAGTACTTGGTAAGTAATTATTATTATATGCTTTAACTTGCTGTAACTCTGCTGTATAAATTTTATAAAGTAAAGTTACTTCCCTACTTTGTAAATCACCATGACTGTGGAACTGGTAGGCGGTTAGAAAATTTTACTACTAACAGATACAAAAGTGGGCGGTAGGTATAAAAAGGTTGACTGCCCCTGGCGTAGAGGGTGGTGTGTCCCTTTAAGGTGTCTGAGCCCCCACTAGGGGACCGGGGGGGACATCTGCATGTGTTGGCACGCCCGCTGAGGTAGCAGGAGCTGGGTTCCAGGGCGACACAGAGAAGGGGCCGTGTTTGGGGGTGCCAGCTTTGCTGTAGGGATGGAGTGTTCTTCAAACAGTACATTTTTATTGAGGGAGGGACTCTGTGGAGTGCTTTTCACAGTGAGTTCTGGGTGGAGCCTGCTGCTCCGCTGTCAGGGGAGCAGCTGAAACTCGACCAGCCCTGGGCAGTGCCCGGAGTCAGAGTACACGCAGCCTGCGGGCTGTGAAGGTCCCCTCACCTGCACGCTGGTCCAGCTCCCCGCCCTCCCTAGCCCTCAGGTGAGACATATTCAAGCTCCTTTGAGGAAAGATGACGCTCTGTGTGCTTCTGATCTGGTGAAGTAACCAGAACTGTGACTCTGCTCTCGTAGTTAAGGTCTAGTTTTTATATAAATGCATCTGTTACATCACAGATGTCATGTCCGTTTGGGAAGGGTGAGACAGACTGATAAAAGTCATGCTGTTGCTTCATGGGAACCAGTCTTTCTTCCAGGTCGTGCTGGCAGGTGCTTTCTATCCAAACTACTTTACTTTCGGACAGCTGGACGAGGAGATGGCGGTGAGGGAGCTGGCCGGCACAGACCCCAAGACGACCGTTGTGGTAGGTGAGGGACAGGCTGCCCTCCCCGGACAGAGTGCCGGCCTCTGGTGTCAGAGGGGCTTCGCGGCAATGCGGCTGACACAGCACTTCTCTCCTCCAGTGGGGTCCGTGTGTGCGCATCCTCCGCGGGCTTTCCCGACCTGGGCACCCTGGCTTGTTGGGACGGCACAGACGTCGGCTCTCCCTCAGGCCACGGGCTTTCCCGACCTGGGCACCCTGGCTTGTTGGGACGGCACAGATGTCGGCTCTCCCTCAGGATGGGCTTTCCCGACCTGGGCACCCTGGCTTGTTGGGACGGCACAGACGTCGGCTCTCCCTCAGGCCACGGGCTTTCCCGACCTGGGCACCCTGGCTTGTTGGGACGGCACAGATGTCGGCTCTCCCTCAGGATGGGCTTTCCTGACCTGGGCACCCTGGCTTGTTGGGACGGCACAGATGTCGGCTCTCCCTCAGGATGGGCTTTCCCGGCCTGGGCACCCTGGCTTGTTGGGACGGAACAGATGTCGGCTCTCCCTCAGGATGGGCTTTCCCGACCTGGGCACCCTGGCTTGTTGGGACGGCACAGACGTCGGCTCTCCCTCAGGCCACGGGCTTTCCCGACCTGGGCACCCTGGCTTGTTGGGACGGCACAGATGTCGGCTCTCCCTCAGGATGGGCTTTCCCGACCTGGGCACCCTGGCTTGTTGGGACGGCACAGATGTCGGCTCTCCCTCAGGCGTGCTGTTTTGCAGACCTGGCCTTGAAGCCTGGGAAGTCATGTGCTCATGGCTAATGCTGATCCGCCATGTGCCATTTTGAAGGGTTTAAGAAGGCACTTCTCTGTGAGTTTATTTAAGCACTCAGACCCGCCGCTTCTCACGGAGCTGGTGTGGACCTGTGACAAACAGGACCTGGTCGCAGGACAGGGGACTCCTGTTTCATGCCAGAGCTGGGAACGTGTGTCACCAGGACAGTGGGGGTAGGGTGTGCACTCCAAGCAGAGTGGGGCAGCTTTCCTTCCGTCCCTGACGAGCAAATCTTAATCTCTCTGTACTGGACTTTTGGGCTGTTTTACCAGTGGAAGAATTAGCCTTTAATATATATTTATTATTAAGCTTATTGGCAATTTAAAAGTTGTTAGTTTTTAAGTACTTGTGTCCACAGCGTCTGCGTCTGGTTAGCTGCCGTGACCACGTGTGTCAGGAGAGCCGGCGGCGGCCCTGTGCGGGCGCTGCCGCCCTCCCTGCGGGCTCTGACCGGTGTCTGCTGTGTTTTGCAGCTGAAACACACCCCTCCCTACGGCTTCCTCTACTACAAGCAGCTCCAGGCCCTCTTCAGGCAGTGCGGCCAAGTCAAGTCCATCATGTTCGATGGTGCAAAGTAAGTCGGATGCTGGTCATGCCCTGCAACTTGGAAGAGCCATCAGATGTTTTCATGGTGACAGGAGCCAGCCCTGAGAAGCAAGCGCGTGTGGAGACGGGCCCCTGTGGGGCCACTGCCCTAAGCAGCGGTCCGTCTCCCCCTGTGGGGCCACTCCCTGTCAGCAGCGGTCCGTCTTCTCCTTCAGCTGGCTCCCTTAAAGCGGCGTGAGCCGCACGACCAGGGCCTGGTGCCTGGAGGACGTGACATAGTGTCCAGGTTGACGCTCCAACAGTAGGCCTGCTGGAGCCGCTGTCCCTAGACTTCCACGGGAGCCACTGGCAGCACGTCCGTGGTGGCCGAGAAGAGACCCTGCTGAGTGGTGTCTGCTCAGCATTCCTTAGGACACGTGTGCGTGGATGTTTCTGGAAGGCAGATACTACAAAACAATTACGTTGACCTTATTGTACCTGGAGATAAGGAGCAAATGACATGTTTTGTAGTATAACTTTTTATTTCCAAAAGGGAGTATTTATACACAGAAGAGACTTAATAATTTTAAGTTAATTTTTAAAATTAGACATTTTTTACTAGGAGTCTATAAATTTTATTTAATTTATAGTCGTTTGTAAATTCAGTAAAGGAGAAGCATTCTTTTTTTTTTTTTTCATTTTTCTGAAGCTAGAAACAGGGAGAGACAGTCAGACAGACTCCCGCATGCACCCGACCGGGATCCACCCGGCACGCCCACCAGGGGCGACGCTCTGCCCACCAGGGGGCGATGCTCTGCCCATCCTGGGCGTCGCCATGTTGCAACCAGAGCCACTCTAGCGCCTGAGGCAGAGGCCACAGAGCCATGCCCAGCGCCCGGGGCCATCTTTGCTCCAATGGAGCCTCGGCTGCAGGAGGGGAAGAGAGAGACAGAGAGGAAAGCGCGGCGGAGGGGTGGAGAAGCAAATGGGCGCTTCTCTGTGTGCCCTGGCCAGGAATCGAACCCGGGTCCTCCGCACGCTAGGCCGACGCTCTACCGCTGAGCCAACCGGCCAGGGCCAGGAGAAGCATTCTTACTTTTTTCTGGGCTAATGTCTAATAACTCAAGTTACAGTTGGACATATTAAACGCATTTTGTATTTGACTTTTGTCAAACATGTTAAATTCTGATCTTAGGACTTTTTGAGCATGTAATTGTCTCATGTGGCAAATTTATAACCCTGCACAGCAGGGTCTTCTTAGGTGCTTAGCTACTGTCACAGATTTAACTAACGCAGCCTACCGTGTCTCAGCTTTTCTTAAACATCCTCATAGAGGTGGCAGCCAGATTCTTCATCCCACATGTAAGATCACTCATTTAAAGCAGACTTGCCCAGCCACGCTGTCCTGGAACGCTGGGCAGGCTGGTGGGGGGGGGGGGGGGCAGTCACGCGGGTGCGCTGAGGCCCGGTCGGTGGTCTGGCCTCACGGGGGCTGCGGCGGCCTCTGTGCATCCTCACCCTGGGCCGCGTTCTGCGTGTGTTCTGGCCCTGCGGTCTGGGCCTTGCCGTGGGGGTTACGTGTCGCCCGGCTTCTGGTCACAGCACAGTGTTTCAGCCGTGTGGGAACTGATGGCGCTCTGCTTTACCAGGAGCAGCCCTCGTGCCTCGGGTGTTTAAAGACAGCGAATGACGTGACATCGTGTTGGCAGTGGCAGTTGTCCTTCTGGGGTCAGGCAGGGCCACTGGAGTGCAGAGTCTGTGTGAGGCCGAGAGCACTGAGTCCTCCCCCACGGGTGCCCGGCTCAGGGCTCCCCAGATGTCGTGGAGAGGCCGGTGGCTGCTCAGACACCGTTGGAGGTGGCGTTGGGGAGGAGGAGGTCTGGGGTTGGTGGAGGACGGGTCCGGTGGGAGCCTGTGTGGACTTTGTGAAGTTGTCGGGAGGCTGGGAGGTTGGAGTGGTGTCTTGTATCGTCTTTTCCAGCGGACCCGTGGGACTGTGACTATATGGGAGTGAGGAGGCCCCGAGCATTTGATCTGAGCTATGTGTGTGGAACCGAATGCGGGCCTGACGGGGTCTGTGCAGTCGTCCAGGCTAGTGCGCAGGAGCTGGGCACCGGGAGGGCTGGCTGGGTCTGGCAGCTGTTGGTGGAGGACGGAGGAGAGAGGGACCAGAGGGGGGCCACGGCCGGGAGCAGAGGCCGGGCTGGAGCAGGCTGAGGTCTGGGCTGGGTGGGAAAGTCACCCCTGAATACACTCCTGGGTTGTAAGAATATGGGAAGCATGGTCTAGCATTTGAGAGAGACTGTTTCTGAGGAGGCACTCAGGAAGTCTCTGGAGAAAGGTGACAGGAATGGAGTGTGGTGGCCTGAGGGCAGGAGGGAAGTGCCCGTGGTTGGCACCCTGCCCAGGAGTCAGTCAGGGGGCCCGAAGCGGCTGAGGGCAGGAGGGCAGTGGGGGGTTCCTGAGGTGTCCCCTGCAGAGGCCTGGAACAGGCCACTCCTGTTTGTTCATGCGTTCCTGGTGACATTCTGTGCCTGCCTGACCCTTGCCCCAGCTCAGGCCTCCAGCCCTGGGGCCGTGCTCTCTGTGCGTTTGATACAAACCAGTGTAAGCCTGGGGCCCCGCTCAGTCAGGCCCCCCTCAGGCAGATACCCCTCGGGCAGACACCCCTCGGGCAGACACCCCTCGGGCAGGCACCCCTCGGGCAGGCACCCCTCGGGCAGGCAGATACCCCTCGGGCAGGCACCCCTCGGGCAGGCACCCCTCGGGCAGGCAGATACCCCTCGGGCAGGCACCCCTCGGGCAGGCAGATACCCCTCGGGCAGGCACCCCTCGGGCAGGCAGATACCCCTCGGGCAGGCACCCCTCGGGCAGGCACCCCTCGGGCAGGCACCCCTCGGGCAGGCACCCCTCGGGCAGGCACCCCTCGGGCAGATACCCCTCGGCAGGCACCCCTCGGGCAGGCACCCCTCGGGCAGATACCCCTCGGGCAGGCACCCCTCGGGCAGGCACCCCTCGGGCAGGCACCCCTCGGGCAGGCACCCCTCGGGCAGATACCCCTCGGCAGGCACCCCTCGGGCAGGCACCCCTCGGGCAGGCACCCCTCGGGCAGATACCCCTCGGCAGGCACCCCTCGGGCAGGCACCCCTCGGGCAGGCACCCCTCGGGCAGATACCCCTCGGCAGGCACCCCTCGGGCAGGCACCACTGCAACCTGATTCCGTCGGCTCCCCCCCAGGGTGGGGTGCATCCCTCAGCTCTGCTGGCCGATGAACTTTGTGTTTGGAGGGAGACCGCGAGGATCCCCCAACTACTTGTGTGTGGTTTTTGCTTATCTGTGTTTTATTTTATAATAAAGTAGAAAGAAAAACCAAAAATCTGCTATTCCATTCTAATCATGACAATTAAGATTTCTTAACTGAAAATTCCATTTAAACTCAGTTTATTCTGCATATAATATTGCATATTATGTAGAATACTTGATAGTAATTTAATGATATGTCATTGTAATTTTTATTTCTTTCAAGTAAATGAAGAGTCACTGGTGTTTTGAGGAGTGGTATAGATGAATATTTTTATCCAGAGAGAAATTTCCTTTTTTTCCAACCGAGAGTAGGGGACATAGACTCCACATGTGCCCCAACCAGGATCTACCTGGCAAGCCCAGGCTGGCTCTGATGCTCTGCCCATCTGGGGCCATGCTTTGAAGCAAGCTATTTTTAGCACCTGAGGCAGAGGCTCCATAGAACCATCCTCAGTGCCTGGGGCCAATGTGCTCAAACAGACTGTGCTGTGGCTGTAGGAGAGGAAGAGAAAGAGAGGGGGAGGGGAGGGGTGGAGAAGCAGATGGTCACTTCTCCTGTGTATCTTGACCGGGAATTGAACCTGGGACATTTACATGTCAGGCTGATGCTTTACCAGTGAGCCAACTTGCCAGGGCCCAGAGAGAAATTAATATGCCCTTAGTTCTTGTTTTCAGATGCTGATAACTTTGTTTTTAATTTACATTGCGGAGCAGAGCCTTCGTGGAGTTTTCCCGGAACCCGACGGAGAGATTTAAGACTCTCCCTGCAGTGTACATGGCGATTAAGATGTCTCAGCTCAAAGTTCCTCTGGAGCTCAGTGTGCATTCTGCGGAGGAGGTTGAGGGCAGGCTGCCAGGAAGGGCTGTTTCCAAGCTCAGGAACACAAGGTATTTTCACCAGAGGGAGGCGGGCAGGAGTCTGTCCATCTGCTTCCACATTTTCAAATAGTTTCAAATGACCAACCTTGCTTGCGCTCCCACTAAAAGCTCTGGCTGTGAAGCCAGGCAGCGCTGCATCTGGGTCCTGGCTTCCTCTCCTAGCTGTGTGTCCTTGGGCGCATGACTCACCTCTCTGAAGCTCAGAGCTCTCCATCCCCCTCCCGTTTCACTGAAAACACATCGCTGTGTAAGTTGAAGGCGCACAGCGGGATGGCTTGGTCTATGTGTACTGTGATGTGGTCCCCACACGGGCTCACCTGTCGTCCAGCTTCCCAGAGAGATGCTATGAGAAGAAAAGAACAAAGTTTCCTGCTCGCGAGGGAGCTCCTGGCCTTACTCCTCGCACCCACCCTGTGGTGTGCGGCGGTGCTAGCTCTCGTGTGCTGGACCACATTCCTAGGCCTTGGGGTCTCAGAACTGGACTTGTACCCTTTGAGCACTTCCCTCCAGTTTTCCTTCCCCCACCCTCTGCCTCTGGTGACAAGTCTGAGCTCTGTTTCTATGAGTTTGGTCTTTGTCTTTTTTTGTTTTAGATTCCACATATAAGTGAGATCATATGTGTTTGTCCTTTTCTGTCTTATTCTCTTAGTGTGATGCCTTCAAGGCCCATCCATGCTGTCCCAGATGACAGGCTTTCCACTCGTTTTCATGGCTGAATCTCTCTCTCTCTCCCTCTCTCTCTCTCTCTCTCACACACACACACCCGTATTTCCCCATGTATAAGACGCTTCTGTATATAAGACACACCTTAATTTTGGGGCCTGAAATTCGAAAAAAAAAAAATTACATAAAGTTATTTAACTCAAGTTTTGTTTTTTTGTTTTTTACAGAGACAGAGAGAGAGAGTCAGAGAGAGGGATAGATAGGGACAGACAGACAGGAACGGAGAGAGATGAGAAGCATCAATCATCAGTTTTTCGTTGCGACACCTTAGTTGTTCATTGATTGCTTTCTCGTATGTGCCTTGACTGTGGGGCTACAGCAGACCAAGTAACCCCTTGCTCGAGCCAGTGACCTTGGGTCCAAGCTGGTGAGCTTTGCTCAAACCAGATGAGCCCGCACTCAAGCTGGCGACCTCAGGGTCTCAAACCTGGGTCCTCTGCATCCCAGTCTAACGTTCTATCCACTGTGCCACTGCCTGGTCAGGCTAACTCAAGTTTTATTCATTATAAAATTCATACAACGCTTCATCTGCATGGAAAGGCAGGAAATGCAAAGTAAAGAACCATAACCACTGCAAAAGACGCACCCAGGTTTTAGACCCCAGAGTTTGTGGAAAAGGGTGAGTCTTATACATGGGGAAATGCGACATGTGTGTATATATCTCACAACTGCTTTCCTCGTTCACCCATCAGGGGACACTTAGGTTGTTCCTGCCTTGACTGTTGTGAGCACAGGGTGCAGATGCTGGTTCCAGTTGTGATTTCATTTCCATTGGCTATGTCCCCAGAGGGGGTTGCTGGGTCGTGATCTGATCGTTCTGTCTTGAAGTTTCTGAGGACCCTCCATGCGTTTCCCACAGGGGCAGCACCAATAGCCCCACCAGCACTGCACGAGGGTTTCGTTCTCTCCACATCTGCGCCAGCTCTTGTCTTGACGACAGCCATTCTGACGGGTGTGGCGTGATGCTCACTGCAGTTTTGTTTGTGTTTCCCTGATAATTGTGATGTCGAGCACCTCTGTGTACTTGTCCCTCTTTGAAGAACTATCTCCTCAGGTCTTAAGTGGGTTGTTTGCTCTTGCTTCTGAGCTGCGGCTCTGTAATACGGAGCCATCAGTGCCGATGGTCCAGGGCTGCAGGATGAGGGCGGGCTCGGTCACGTGATGCTCCGTGTAGAGAGTGGGGATTGGACCTGCGGTTAGGTTCCTTCTTTCCTCCTACGGTTGTTCATTTCTTCTTTCTGAGCAAGGCAGGGGTCTCTGGGCTCAGCAGTGGACACAGTGGAGTGTGTTGGTGCGTCTGGTGCTCGCCCACAGGCTGGCCTTCCTGTGCTCTGTGGGAGGAGGGGTGGGCGGCTGCTGGGTCTGTGTGGCCCAGGCTGTGGACCTCTCCACTTGGCTGCTGCCATTGAGCACATGGACTTTCTGCTCTTGAACCAAATTAACTCACCCTTCAGAATTTGTAAAGATCACTTTGCCTTTGGGGGATATTCTCACAGTCTGTATGTAGGACTTTATCATTTGTTTGGAAAGTTTGTGTTCTATGAGAAATTGGCAGACTCAGTGACGGTATGTTTTCTGTGGAGCGCTGTCTGGTCTGGGCCATCTTGGTTCTGAGAGTATAGGGTGCGGTGGGGTCAGTTTGTAGTTCAGAGAAACCCCACTCTTTAGTAAATAGGTCTGAAAATTGAGAGTTGGACCAGGGTCTTTTATCATTCTTCTTCATTTTAGAATTAAAGCGTTAGGAAGGGAAATTTTTATTTTTACCAGATTTGTATTTCATATCCTTGGACTTAGCAGTCAGTATCTTACCGCTTGAAAGGATGAGTGCTAGTTCTTGGGTTTATTAGAAAAATCAATCACGTGTGTGTGTTTCTAGTAACATTGAGCCAGGCCTGGATTCTTGCAGTTTTCTAAAGGTCAGTCCCTCACCTCTGAAACCACAAGTTAGAAAACATTGAGGTTCTAGATTTAGAGTTTGTATCCTTGAAAATAGAGACTCTGTGTCTTGACCCTCAGACTGTATTCCTGGAGGGTGTGACTGTTGGGTGCACACCCCTCCAGGGCCACTCAGGAAGTCCCCGGAAACTCAGGCGGAGATGAGATCAAATCCATCTTCTCTGGCACGGGCACTTTGGTAACACGTCTTGTCTCATTTAGATTCACCATAGAGACAGTGGCGAGTTCAGGCAGTCACTGTAAATGTGTTTTTCTTGTAACACTTGAATTTATTGTCTTTTTTTAAAAATCCTGTTAAATAGGGTGAATGTGGACTTCCAGAAGCAGACGGTGGATCCTATCCACGTGTCATTTAACGCAGACCAATCCCAGATGGTTTCAGATCTCCTCCTAACGGTTGATGTTACGGAGGTAAGAGGCATCAGAGCGTTCCTCCCCTCCACCTAGAACCGTCGTGTGTGCAGGACACGCACAGCAGACACACACAGTTGCACACCGCAGTCACCTGGCACGTGGGTGTGCTGGGATCACTTTACTTGTTCAGCTGACTTGTGGCTAGGACACAAAATGAAACACAGATATTCACTCTGGATTCAAAGTTGAACTTTAAAAAATTTTCGGTACGTTTAAAACACTAAAAATCAGTTTTAGCCACAAGATACATGTAAAAAAGTTAATAGGCATAATGGTATATGCCTGTATAGTTCAGTTTGTCAACAAAATTAGCATCAGCACATTATTCTTTAGGGTACAAATGAAATAAAATTTCAGCTGAAGCGCAGACATGCCTCCTGGTGAGCCTGCAGCTGCACTGGGAGATGCCCTGTGGGAACCTGGGCGCAGGGTAGCCGGGAAGCCTGGTGGCCACACTGGGTGGGCTGCCTGGCGGGGTCTCTGCATAGAGCACCCGCACGCCGTCCCTGCCTCTACCCTCGTGCTGCCGTCGTGGCGAGGCCTGCACCTCCAGGAGAGGGACATGGTACCGCCATCCCCGTCTTGGTGACCACAGCAGCTGTTCCCAGGTGCCCGCTGGAACCCTGTGGAGCGCTTGGGCAGCAGGGAATGTGGCAGCTGCGGTGCGTCGGCCTCGTTGTGAGCTGGTGTTCTCACAGAAACCCCGCCGACCTCACCTCTGTTCCTCCTCTCCTAGGTGGTTGAGGTGGGGCACTTCTGGGGGTACAGGATGGATGAAAAGAACGCAGCGGTTCTCAGGAAGCTTACCACGGAGATAAACCGCCTGCAGCTGGTGCCCTTGGCTGTCCACCCACATCCGGACCTGGTCTGCTTGGCGCCTTTTGCCGACTCCAGAGAGCAGTGCTACTTCCGCGCGCAGATCCTGTCTGTGTCTGGGAAGTCGGCTGAGGTGCGCGTGTGTGCCGTCCCTCGGGGCGAGGCCGTCCCGGCGCAGACCACATGCTCCTTCCAACTCCAAGTGCAAACTAAGTTCAAGATAGTTACATTTAGGAAAGCGAGCGGGCGGGTGGAAAAGGTCTCTCCCTCAGTCACGGGGAGGGGGTGGGGATCCTGCGATCATGGAGTAGACAGCTGCATGGCCTAGTCCGGTGCCTGGTGGGGGCGAGGGCTAGGTGGGACCCGGGATCGACATGGCTCTTGACCCTGTGGTAACTAACATGTGCACGTTCTTTACTCTCTAGGTGTTTTTTGTTGACTATGGCAACAAATCTCACATAGACCTGGATCTGTTAATGGAGATTCCCTGCCAGTTTCTTGAACTTCCGTTTCAGGTGTGGTGGGGTCCCTGTGCTGTGAACGTCAAAGCCCGATGGTGGTGGGTGGGCCCTGGGCCCAGGGTGGGGAGGGCCTTGTTTTTGTCACACTGGACAACTTGGGTTTCTGCTCTTTTCTAAAAACATACTGCCGTAGATATTTTGGCCGCTATTGTTTTGGACTGAGTTAAGCTATATGGAGGGTTCCACACTTAGTGAGACATTTCTGGTCATGTTGAAACCAGACAGTTTCAGTGGGCCGGGGACGTGCTGACACGTGGCCTTTAGTGGGGATGAGGACAGTTATTCTGCATGTTTGTGATAGACGAGGAGCAAGTGCAGGCCCCTCCCTGAGCAGTTGTCCTCACTCAGCTCAGGTGATTGCTCCTGGGAGACCCCAGGGGCCTTTGCCAGCTGGCTTCCAGACCTGGGCCCGCCCTCTGCCCGCAGGCGCTGGAGTTCAAGGTCTGCAGGCTGCGCCCCTCTGCGCTGTCCCTGGTGTGCGGCAGGCACTGGAGCGCCAGGGCCAGCCGGCGCTTTGCCAGCCTGGTCAGTGGCCAGACGCTGCTCGTCAGGGTTTTCTCCGTGGTGCACAGCATCCTGCACGTGGATGTGTACCTGTCCTCGGGGGTGCACGACCTCGTCAATGTCAGGGACGTGCTCATCGAGGAGGGCCACGCGGAGCTGGCAGAGGAGTGCTATGAGTCCCAGGTGCGCATGCGTGGCCGGCCCTGTGGGGCAGTCTGTGTGCGTGGGTGTGGAGGGGCACTCTGGGACAGTGTGTGCCCCTGTCAGGACCGGACAGCCAGGGTAATGGTGACTGGGTGCTGCTTGCTGGTGTCCTGTTATTAAGCTGTTTTTTTTTTCCTTCTTGGAATGGAAATGAGATGTGAAAACATTCTCTATTTGGGGAGTTTTTAAAAAATGGATTACAGCCTGACCAGACAGTGGTGCAGTGGATAGAACGTCAGACTGGGTGGGATGCAGAGACCCAGGTTCGAGACCCCGAGGTCACCAACTTGAGCGCGGGGCTCACTTGGACCCCAGGTCGCTGGCTCGAGCAAGGGGTTACTCGGTCTGCTGTAGCCCCACGGTCAGGGCACATATGAGAAAGCAATCAATGAACAACTAAGGTGTCGCAACAAAAAACTGATGATTGATGCTTCTCATCTCTCTCCGTTCCTGCCTGTCCCTATCTATCCCTCTCTCTGTCTCTGGAAAAAAAAAAAAAATGGGTTACAAGATTTATTTCCTCAGTGTAAGTAATAACGTATTTGTTACAAATATTTCAAACATTTCAAACTCTTTCAACTATTACTTTCTAAATGGGTTCTGCAGCTGTTTCTCTTGGTCTGAGGGTTCAGAGGTGCCAACCCGGAAGCTGCTGCTGAGGGTGCTGGTGTCTGTTCTGTGACTCCCTGTTCCCAGGAAGGCGGGTGGGCTTGGGGGTGGGCGGACGTGCACCCGGAGCTGCTTGCTGTGGGCTCCGCATGTGGAAACACTGCGGGGTCCTGGCAGTATCGTCATGGCTTCAGAAACTGATTCTTACGGTTCAGGTCTCAGGTGGCGGACTGCAGGGAAAGGTAATGAACCGAGCCCATACGAAGTCTGTCCTCACTTCTGTTTGAATTCAAAGTGTAGTTGATAAAATTGCCTCCTGACACCTGAATGCCCTAGAGATTAGCGAGGAATAGGTTGTGCCTAAGAGGTAGTCTGATTAGATTGGAATAAAGGGCTTTAATACAGTTTCTTTTTTCTTTTAGTAAAGTGAACTTTCTTTATTTTGTTCAGCAAAGCCATGAAGTTCTCAAGGGTCTCTTTTCCAAGTCAGTAGGAAGTGTGGCAAACATGCGCGTGCCGTCCCCCATGAAGGACACGGAGAAGCACTTGCTCCAGGTCTTGCTGGACAGCTTCTTTTCCAACAAGCTCGGCCCCCCAAACCACAAGGTACCTGACACCAGCTCACTCTGCTCACGTCTGTGCGTGGCCGCGGGCATGGCCGCGCTTCCGCCCTAGTGCTGGGACCTGTCTCACGAGGCCTGGGCTAACGAGGGAAACCGGGGTTTGTTGTAGAGAAATGTGTGGTCTGGTCCGTTTTTTACCAAACTTTCCAAAGGCAAGCTGGCTTGTTTATCAGGAGGAAGGAAACAGGACAAGCCTAGTTCCCTCCTGCCCGCCCGTTTGGAGAGGGTGTTCCCCCCCTGCCCTGTCAGGGACTCTGCTTCTCCTACACCCGCCTGTGCTGTGGCCCCGACCCGCCTGCAGTCCACGGGCTGGTGTGCTGCAGCCAGAAGACAACCTGAACAACAGTGGTCTCTGTTACGTGTGTGTGTGTGTGTGTGTGTGTGTGTGTGGTGAGGGGGGGTTAGTGAAACCGTGGATTCCAAGAAAATACCTTCTTTAAGGCAGTTTCCCACCGAATTTTGAAAATGTGATGACTTAAGATGTAGCTTTTCCCCTTTTTTAAACTATGAGCTGACCTTTGGATTTTAAAGATGTATGTCACATGACATCTTGCTTCTTGGTAACGTTTTGTGTGTTTTGTGTGTACAGGCAACACTTCATGGGCCCTTTAACCCTTATGAGCTGAAGTGTCACAGTTTGACCAGAATCTCCAAGTTCAGGTATGACTCACTGACGTTTCCCCTGAAGTTTTTCTTCGCTCCTGTGTTTACAGAAGCGAACCTTCTTGTGTCTAAAGTGTGGGCACTCTCTCCCTTTTCTGGCTGTTTCCAGCCTCTCTCCTAGCTCCAAATCGGAGATACTTTCTTATCTAAAAGCCATTTTATGTAAGACGTTTTTGAGTATCTTTCAGCAAAGACTCCATTTTTTCCTGTCTTATTATCACTGTTATTCACTCACACCTGGGATGACCCACTGTGTTCTGGGAACTGCACAGACTTGGGGGAGCAGTCAGTGTCCTCCCAAGTTACGGGTGTAATGTGGGGGTGCGCAAGGGAAAGTGGCAGGCTGACACGGTCTTGATGGGACCACAGAGCATCCGGAAAGCACCGGGGAGAGCCCGTGGTCACCCTTGTGCGGTTTCCAGAGAAACCGGATCCTGAGGCGGCAGGGGAGCCATGGGTGGGAGGAGGTGAGGGGCGGGGGCAGTGGTCGTGTGGCAGGGACAGGGCCTTCTGAGGAGAGTCTGCACTGGTGGAGGGTAGAGAGCGGGTGGGAAGCAGAGCGACTGCAGAGCTGGTGCCAGGTGGCGGTGGCAGTGGGAGTCCTTACTGTGTGCATCTTACTGTGGTCACCTGGGCTGCAGCTAAACCCTGGCCTGCCTGCCTTACTCCTTCCATACCTCCTCTTTCTCCCTCCCTTTTTTTATTGAGAGGCAGGGGGGCAGAGAGACAGACTCCCACATATGCCCTGACCAGGATCCACCCGGCAAGCAAGCCCTCCTCCCCAACCTGGTGATGCTTTGCCCATCTGGGGCCATTGCTCCATCGTTTGGCAACTGAGCTATTTTAGTGCATGACGGGAGGCCATGGAGCCATCCTCAGTGCCCAGCCCAACGTACTCAAACCAATCGAGCCATGTCTGCAGGAAGAGAAGAGAGAAAGAGGAGAGAGAGGGAGAGAAAGAAGGTGGAAGGGTAGAGAAGCAGATGGGCACTTCTGTGTGCCCTGACTGGGAATTGAACCCAGGACATCCACATCCCAGGTTGATGCTCTACCACTGAGCCAACTGGCCAGGGCCAACCCTGGCTTTTCAGTGCCCTAGGACCAGCAGCATAGGTGTCCCCTGGGCGCTTGTTAGAAATACAGAGCTCCAGCACCCAGACCTGCTGACTGGGAGCCTGCATGTTCGCAGATCTCCAGGTGACATGTAGTGTTCAGAGTTGGCACTGGATTTCTCGGGCAAGGGCATCGTGAGAGGCTGGTCCCTGTAATCCAGGTGTGAACGTCACGGACTGCACTGAGTCCAGGGCAGGGTGCAGAGACGGCTGCTCCCTCGTGCTGGGATGTGGACCAGCAGGGTGATGTGGGCAGGAAGCACAGAGCACGCCCTGGCTCGGCTGCTGCAGGGCTTTTGCTGACGGGAGGGCGGGCGAGTGGGCTGCTTGGAGTGCCTTCTGTGCATCCCCCTCCGGTGGCCTGCCTGGGATGGAGGTGGCGGTGCCGCAGGTTGGGTAGAGGGACAGAATCTTGTGGGGAAGTAGAGATTGGGGCGCTGTCAGCATGTGGGTGGCACTCCAAGGCAGGGAGTGGGTGGGGTCACGTGGGGGAGTGGGTGGGAGAAGGGAGCAACTCCAGGACTCCAGTGTCCAGGGGGAAGAGGGCGTGCAGAAGGCATGGATGGTAATGTGTCCCTGTTGGCTACTGCCTTGGCGCATGTGACCGCGTCTTTGTAGAGGATATGTTGCGCCCTGGGGTGGGATCCCGCTGGTCTGGGCCTGAGCGGGCGACCGCAGCCGCCTGCGTGACTCCTTGCAGACGCGTTTGGATCGAGAAGGAGAGCATCAACTCTGTGGCCATCAGCGACAACCCAGAGGACCTCCACCAGAGGGCGCTGGTGGCAGCTTCCCTGTCAGTCAATGCAACCGGTGAGCGGCTGTCCATTCTCGGGGCTCTTCTCTTCAGTCCTGCCTCAGCTCTGGCACTATCTGTCCTGGAACTCGTGGACGGCTGTGTGGCTGTGTGCATCTGAGCTGCATCTGGGCTGCTTGCTGAGCGATGGGCTGGGGCGGGTGTGAGACAGGAGCACTGCCCCTTCCTTTCACAGGAGGACGCGGACAGCCGCTCCTTGCTTGTGCTGCACGCTGCATTCACCCACTCCCCTGTGCTGGGCCACAAGGGGTCAAGTCCAAGGTCTCGGCTCTGGATGGACCCAGGAACCTAATGAGCAGGAAGCGAGTGAAGGGAGTCGAGCAGAGGTCTCGCGAGGGTGTGAGGGCTGAGCATTGTGTGGAGGCGTCAGCAGGGTGCCGTGGGCACGGGCAGCAGGGAGCACTTGTTCCTGGGGGCTGTGTCTGTGGGGCCAGGTCCACAGACAGGAGCTTCCGGGGGAGTGATCTGCCCTGTGTGACTCCCAAGCCTGACGCCGCTCTCGTCGGGCCTGTCTCCCAGGTTCCACCATGCTGCTGAGGGAGACCTCTCTGCTGCCGCACATCCCTGGGCTCCCGGCCCTGCTCAGCATGCTGTTTGCCCCGGTGATGGAGTTAAGGTAGGGCCCGCCCTCTGTCCACAGGCTTGTGCAAAAGGAGAACCGGGTGGGAGGAAGGGCGCCTGCCAGGCCTCGCCCTTCGGGAGAGAGAGCCGGCACCGCAGACGGCCCCACACTGCGCCTGGCGGTCCGCTGGCCCAGCCCCGTGCTGGTGCCCACCTGCAGGGGCTCTGCCCTGCTCAGCCCAGCAGGAGCCCCGGGCGGCTCTGTGGACACAAAGCCTGCGGCCTCTGGGGCCATGCAGTCAGTTCTCCCTCCAGCTCTGTCACCATCCTGTCACACTGCTGGCAGCCGGAGAGCTGCAGTGTGGGGGGAGGGAAGATAAGTGAAGAATGGGAGCTTTACGTGCTGTTTACATTTAAAAAGGAAGAGGAGGTCTGTGTTACCCTCCACTAGCAAGCAGAGGCCACTGTCCCGTCTTCCCAGCTGGGACGGCCAGCTGCTGTTGGCGAGTGCTCACTCTCCCCAGGGAGCCGGGACCCTGAGTCTCTGCGCTCTGCTGTCAGCTCAGGCGCCGGGGTCCCCACCTTTGCCGTGGAGCTGCCCGCCCGCCCGCCCCAGGCCAGCCGCCTTCCTGGCCACCATCCTGGTGTTCTCCTGACAGCGTGGGCGTGGTGGTGCTGCTCCCCAGGGGGCTCAGCGTTGGCACCCAGCGAGAGCTGGTCCCTGCGCAAGTGACAGGATGAGAGAGCAAGCTCCTGTTCCCGGGATGGGCTGCGAGGCGCTGAGGACAGGCTGCCAGGTGCTGCCCTCCCTCCTCCGGGCGCTGGCCCCCTCTGCAGGGCTGCGAGGCGCTGAGGACAGGCTGCCAGGTGCTGCCCCCCTCCTCCGGGCGCTGGCCCCCTCTGCAGGGCTGCGAGGCGCTGAGGACAGGCTGCCAGGTGCTGCCTCCCTCCTCCGGGCGCTGGCCCCCTCTGCAGGGCTGCAAGGCGCTGAGGACAGGCTGCCAGGTGCTGCCCTCCTCCTCCGGGCGCTGGCCCCCTCTGCAGGGCTGCAGACCGGCCTCAAGAACTGGTGCTTTCAGGCAGGTGACCGGGAAGGTGGAATCTTTCAAAACCACCAGAGGCCCTGTCAGGTGAAGCGGCTAAAGGGGAAGTGAGTTTGTTTGAGGGCACTTGCACTTCTCCTGTCTGTTTCCGTTGCTGTGGCTGCATGACAGTCACCCCCCTACAGCTCTCTTCATGCTGGGGGGCGAGTGAAGACAGTCCTCGAGGGACAGTGGGTCTCTGCCCTGTGGCATCGGGGTCTCCAGCAGGAGCACCTGCAGGCTGGGACTGGTTCTGGCTGGAGCCTCAGTGTCCCCTCCCTTATGGCTCGACAGGGCCCCTGTAGGCTTCCTCACAGCCTGGTGGTGTCCTGAGAGAGCCGGCTGGAGGCTGTGTCCCATTATGACCAGCCTCAGAAGTGATACGTCATGGGATTTGCCATGGTCACAGTCCCTCCCAGACTCCAGGTGCGGGACCGTAGACCCTGCTTCTCCCTGGAAGGATAGCAGGGAGGGTGGGAGCTACCGTGTCGCCACCTTTGGAGGCTGCTATCGGCCACACTCTGTGCCAACACCTTGCCTGAGAGTTAAAATGTCCTGGTTTTGCAATAAAGAATACCTCGATGTATTTATACCCCATAGTTTAAAAAGCCTTGGAAAATAGGAGTAAAGCAGAGGTCCCTTTCAGGTGTTGGAAGTGAGAGGGGATGAGGCTGTTAAGAAAGGGACGCTCAAGTCTAGGGGCAGGCCGTGGCGGACGGACCTGGGCCTGCACTCCGGCACTGCCGCATCGCCCGGACCGGAGGGCCCTTCTGTAGACGAGGGTGGTCAGGGGAGCAGTGAGGTGTGTCGGGCCCAGTGCAGGGGGTGTGGAAGCAGGGGCGCACCTGCACCTGTTAGCTACTCGGGTCGTGGTGGGTCCTGTGCTGGCCACCCTGGTGGCGAGGGTGGGGCGGGGCGTGGAGCATCTGTCTGTTCACGGGGTGGCCTGAAGGCTGTGGATACACTGAGGTCTGACAGCTGCTGCTGGGCAGCACTCTGCAGACGGACACCATGCACACTGCAGGACATTCCACAGAGTTCTGCTGCGGGAGTTTCAGATTGCCTGGCGCTGCTCTGGACAAAGTAGAGTTCTTTGCTCATCTGGGCAGTTCTAGAATGTCAGCTTGCAGTGGAAGCGCCTCTTCAGTGGTATTTATTCTAAACACAGCTGTCTGGAGAGCATTTAGGCCTCCTCACAGCAGAGCTGGCGCCTGTGTGAGAATTCTTCCAGAGTGGGGGACCTGTCTGCGCCCGCCCTGCGGACTTTGTGGACCTGCGCTGCTCACGGAGGAAGTAACCTGTTTCTGTGTCTGAAGGACTGCGCCTTGGTTCAGAGGAGCATTTAGAATCCCTAGGAAAGAAATAACCCTGTGCTTCTGTTACCTTTATTGATTTAAGATTTAGAGCAGATGAGCAAAGAGTTATTACCCGAGTGTGGTCGGTTCTAGGCTGGGTCCCCAGACTGTCCTTGTTGAGAAGCGTGGGTCGTCAGGAGCGAGCAGTCCCTCTGTGTCCCCTAGCACCTGTCAGTTGGCTGGGGGCCATAGGGGCCTTGCTCCCACTGATGAAGTAACTAGTGCTCTTAATAATCTGGGTGAGCCCTGGGTATTGCTTCTGTTACGGAAAGGTTTCTGTAATGTGAGATAATAATAAATTATATGCTATTAATAACGTATGGGAGTTTACTGTTTAAAGAAACATTTGGTGACTGTTTGGTAAAGGACATATTCAGCACCAAGTTTATAATATGATTTTTGGTCTCTTTTTTGAAACCCACTTTATGTAAAGTGGGATTCTTTTTCATTTTCATTAAAGTGAAATGAAGTGTGTGTGTGTGTAGGCATGTATATCTTTAGGACTAAGAAGAAAACTGCTTTTGCCTGGATTATTTCATCAAACTCCATTGATCTAGATGAGGAGAAAAATGTCTGAGTTAAGAGTCAAAATTAGCAAAATATTTTCAAAAGGAGTCAATATTCATGTCTGTGTCCTCATTTTATAATGACTTGTTGAACCCATGGTGGACCATGGTACTGGCATTAAACTCGTCAGGAACCTGGCTTGACAAGGCTCTGGGGGGTTCCTGCTGGGGAGGCAGGAGCCTGCGGGGACAGCACAGGAGGCTCGAGGCAGCATGGAGGAGCGGCAGGGACGGGACTGTGGTGGCTCGTGGGGCCTGGTGCTCAGCATAGAGGAGGCCACGGGTGCCCTGAGCGAGCGCGGCCGGTGGGCGAGTCTGGGTGGAAATCTGAAGCTCACCAGGAGAGTGGATGGGAGGAAGCAGGGTAGACGGGGAAGTTGTCAGTGAGCGTGCACGAGGGTCGGTGTGTGGCAGTGGTGGTGTGGACAGGTGTGGCGCTGGAGAGGAGAGGACCTAACTTAGGGACACCCAGAGACTTGGGGGGACGGGGTGCTGGTGCTCGGAGGGGGAGATGAGTTTTTGGTGAACAGGGATTCGACCGACGCTCTGTATGTAAGTTGTGTAGTTTTCAGATGGAAGGTGCGCAGAGAACATGTAAGCGTTTGCTAAGTGCCGCACTGTGTTCATGAGTCGTGGATATATGCAGCCTCTTCTCCACAAGTCTCCCTGAGTGCCGCCTGTGGAGGAGTTCACGGGTGGGAAAACTGTGTGATATAAATACTCCTTACATTGTCATGTCTGCTGCAGTGAGAATTTGGACTCTAAATTATTGATTAATGAAAATATTTTATTTATAACTACACCACTCACAAAAATGAGGGGATCAGGGAAGGTGCAGATACTCCAGTACTTTCAGCCTTTTGTATAGTACACTTTCACCAACGAAATAAAAATTGGTTTTGCATCTCATTTGCATAATCAGACAACTTTCTTTGACTTGTTGTTTGCTTTTTGATGTTCTTGTCTAGTAAAAAACAAATCAAATGTTTTTTGTATTGCTTCATATTCATTTCGAAATATCCCCTAATTTTTTTTTAAATTTTTTATTTATTCCTTTTAGAGAGGAGAGGGAGAGAGAGAGAGAGAGGGGGAGAGAGAGAGGAGAGAGAGAGAGAGAGAAGGGAGGAGGAGCTGGAAGCATCAACTCCCATATGTGCCTTGACCAGGCAAGCCCAAGGTTTCGAACCGGCGACCTCAACATTTCCAGGTCGACACTTTACCCACTGCGCCACCACAGGTCAGGCAAATATCCCCTAATTTTTATGAGCAGTATATATACTCCATTATTTCTAATATGAAAACTGGAAGAGAAAATGCAAAAAAGCAGTTAGTTGCTGCACAAGGGTTGGCAGAACTTTGGACGATCTCACTGTTCAGTTCCTTAACATTAAAACGGTGGCTTACCAACTTTGAAATATTAACTCTTCTCAAAACTTTTCATTTAGGGTTGATCAGGATGGAAAATGCTACACTGGAGTTCTCTGTGGCTTGGGGTGGAATCCAACCACAGGGTCCCCTATCCTGCCAGAGCATGACATTGAGCTCGCGTTTGACGTTCAGTTCAGCGTGGAGGACATCGTAGAGGTGAGGCCGACGCATCCCTCCCTGGCTGGGAGGTATTCCTCGCTCTCCTTCTACTTGGACACCCGTCTAACAGTGAGCACAGGGTCTGACACAGACTTGAACCACAGACGTGCCCCCCGGGCCTGGGCTGCTGGCTCCCCCCGACCTGCCTGTCTCATTGCACTGTGTGTGCCAAGATGTTGCCCTGGGTTTTGTGTCAGTGTCCCCTGGCACGGTAAGCAGGCCTGGCGATGGGTGAACACCAGGACGGCTGTGAGTCTCTGTCCCAGTCCCCTCCCAAGGCAGGCCTGGCCGCACATCTCGGTAGTGCACGTAGGGATACAGTGGGCCAGGCGCTGCCCTCCCGGGCAGTGGGCAGGTGGGCTGGCTGAGCCAACGGGGGCAGCAGCCCTGTAGCCACGCTGTCCACACTGCCAGGGAGGGGAAGCACTCAGACCTGTGTGGCAGGTGCCAGGCAATTTCATGGCCTTTAACCCTAATAGTGAAGGGTCTGGGCTTCCAGCTGGTGTGCTTTGGCCTTTACATTTCGTGTTCTGGTGGTCTGGCTTCACTGCACTGTGGACAGCATTGCTGGCCGGTCTGAGAGGCTCTGCCCTGGGCACTCAGACACCTTTCTCTTGTGCAGGACCCGGGGAGTAGGTGACGTTGGCACAGCTGCACGAGGGAGGGCACAGGGTGCTTGTCCTGACTCCACAGGCAGGGCTGGCGAAGTCCTCTGCATTGTGTTTTGTTGATTTAAGTTAATTGCTCTTTCACATAAAGAGAGTTTAGGCTTAAAAATACAATGACATAGCTGTCAGAGTGGTTGAAATGTAGACTGTGGACAGCAAGCATTGCTGGTAAGGGCGCGGGCGGCCCCAGCTCTGTTCATGGCCGTGGGATACAGAGTGGACGGCTCTTCTGCAAGAGAAGGAGTTTTTAAAGTTAACCACATGCCTGCCACGAGACCCAGCGACCCCACTGCTGAGCATGCGTCCGGACAAGTGGCCAACTGGCGCCCGCACAGAGCCCCTGACTGCTGACCACGGCACTCACACTTCACCACCCGCACGGAGCCCCTGACTGCTGACCATGGCACTCACACTTCACCACCCGCACGGAGCCCCTGACTGCTGACCACGGCACTCACACTTCACCACCCGCACGGAGCCCCTGACTGCTGACCACGGCACTCACACTTCACCACCCGCACGGAGCCCCTGACTGCTGACCACGGCACTCACACTTCACCACCCGCACGGAGCCCCTGACTGCTGACCACGGCACTCACACTTCACCACCCGCACGGAGCCCCTGACTGCTGACCACGACACTCACACTTCACCACCCGCACGGAGCCCCTGACTGCTGACCACGGCACTCACACTTCACCACCCGCACGGAGCCCCTGACTGCTGACCACGGCACTCACACTTCACCACCCGCACGGAGCCCCTGACTGCTGATCATGGCACTCACACTTCACCACCCGCACAGAGCCCCTGACTGCTGACCGCAGCATGCACAGTTCACCTCTGCTAAAGCCGGAAGTGGTTGCTGGTCCCCTGCAGGGGACGGATAGACCGGCGGGCTGGACAACAGGCCCTTTTGAGCCAGAAGAGGACTGAGCGTGAAACACACATTACACAGTGAGAGCACCAGTGCTCGGGCTCCTGTTGTGACTTGACGCACGTGACTTTATGGCAGAGCTGAACTCTGGGGACACACACGGACCAGGACACGGGTCGAGGAGTGACCGACAGCACTGAGTGGGGCAGCTGCCGTGTGGAGGCTGGTGGCAGATGCGTGACTGCACATTGTCACCCTGCAGACCGTCCCTCTTCAGAGAGCACCAGTGTCTGCAGGGAGCGTGCGTGTGTGTGCACTCACACATGCACACGCACCATGGCGGCTGCCTGCAGGCACGGGAAAGGGAGCTCTGGAAACCGTGTTTTGATGGGAAACAGGCTGCAGACACATGCGCTGTGGGTGCAGTAGCTTCTCGGGGAGTGCCGCGTGGCTCCGGCGCTGCTCTCCATGTGCCGCGGAGGAACACGTGGCTGGACGTGGGGGCAGGTTTCTCATTGCGGGGTCAACGGGGAGTAGGCTGGAAGGGGCCCTGTGATGCAGGGTCTGACGCCAGTCAGTGTGGTCTCTGCTGAACGGATGGACGCTGAGCTGCAGGAGTCCTGTCTGTACGTGGGTGAGCGAGCGCCACGAGGGCCAAGAGCAGCGGCCCCGGGGATGTGTACACGCCAGCCCAGACTGGCTTCCGGTGGGATTGCTCCGCACGGGGAACCAGAGCTCCTTAAGGGACACGTTTTCCAGGGCCGGGCAGGGCAACGGGGCGATGGGCCTGGAGCTTCCTGGGGTGCCAGGGAGGAAAGGCACGCTCATAGATGGGGGCGTCACAACCACAGGGCCAGAGCCAGGGCACGGCACACAGCCGGGGCTGGGTGCAGCTCGGGCGAGGCAGCAGCCCGTAGGGTGACTAGGTGGGCAAAGAGCAGACGGGAGGAAGGGACCCACAGGTGATAGCCACGAACTCCATTGTTCCTCATTCAAAGTGGAGTGAAATTTGGTCAAGAGTAGAGCCATGAGTATTTCTCTTGCCATTTATTTACAGATTAACATCCTCAGGGTTGCTATTAACAAGCTAGTGTGCGACGGACCAAACGGGCTCAAGTACCTGGGGCCAGAGAGGATCGCACAGCTGCAGGATGGTGCGCGCCAGAAGCTTCTGGGGTGAGCGCGGTGACCGGGGCATCCCCCTCCGTCTTCTAGCCGTCTGGGCATGTTTCCAGTGTTCAGGGGGCGGGGTAGGCTGATTATTGCTGTGACAGTCCAGGGCAGGGCTGGCACCCAGGAGGTGCCCATCGGTGGTGCCAGTTCACTGTGGGGCAGCCCTTTCGTGTGTCAGTAGGGCCCAGGCAGGAGCAAGTGAGCACTCTCAAATGGGTAATTTGAGAATAATGGAACAAAGGGAAGCCACCGTGGGTGCAGTGCTCACTCTCAGCCATGGGGCCCCTGGTGGCCGGGGGTGGGGGCTGAGGGCTGAGCCAGGCCTCTGTGGAGGCTGCCCCGGGGAAGGAGGTGGGGGCAGGCATCCTGATCCCTCCATCAGCATTGGCTGGACTTCCCGAGGCCCGACCCAGCTAGGACCCTAGGGCAGGTCTCCTGGGGGCCACTGTGAGCCCACGTCCTCCTGGGGGCTCAGAGGAGGTGGCAGAGCAGGTGGTGGTCACTGAGGAGCAAATAGGCCCCAGCACACCCAGGCCTGCGTGCCTGCCGTTCCTCTGTGCTCAGCATAGCGTCCTAGGCGGCTGGGACTTGAGCTGTGCAAGAGCAGGTGGCATCTGATGGCATCGGCCCTGTCCGCCCTGACACCCCCCCTCCCCCATACACACGCTGTGGCCGACTTCTCAGGGCCGCACAAGCACCCCTCCCCCACATGTGCTGTGGCCGACTTCTCAGAGCCGCACAAGCACCCCTCCCCCACATGTGCTGTGGCCGACTTCTCAGGGCCGCACAAGCACCCCTCCCCCACATGTGCTGTGGCCGACTTCTCAGGGCCGCACAAGCACCCCTCCCCCACATGTGCTGTGGCCGACTTCTCAGGGCCGCACAAGCACCCCTCCCCCACATGTGCTGTGGCTGACTTCTCAGGGCGGCACAAGCACCCCTCCCCCGCACACACACGCTGTGCCTGACTTCTCGGCCGCACAAGTGCTTTGAGAAGGTGTTCAGTGTACACAGCTATCTTAGCAGCTGTGAGAAAGGCTGATGTTAGTTTCTCTCCTTGTTTTCCTCCATAAAATACTTCACATTTGTGTTGACGTTTAACATACGTAAGGTACACGGGTCACACTCGTGTGTGTGCACTAAGCGAACAGGCCCGATGACTGGCACCTTACAGAATCAGTGCTGTAAACACTTAGCGTGCTTCAAAGCTGGTGATGTCCCCAGCTTGTCACTGACGGGGGGTGGGGCAGCCTCCACGGTGGCTGTGGGAGCTGAGAGCAGTTGGCCTTGGGATCTGCCCACTCCCTTTAGCTTGGTTTTGAATGTACATGGATTTGAATGTCCTCTGATCATAACTGTACTGTGTTTTGACCTTTTAAACTCATTGTAGTTACAGTTCTGAGGGAAGTGCGTGGGGTGTGTCTTCTTAGACTGTCACAGTGGTGTTCTCATTACTGACATCATCAGGATGACTTCTCTCCTTCATTTCAGTTTGTTCTGTCGTTTGAAACCTAGACAGAGAATTGTCCCTAAGTGGTATGAAAAGCCGTATGAGTGGAACCAGGTGAGTGAGCAGTTCTAGAGGCTGGAAGTTAGAAATGAGGTCAGGTTCTGGTGAGGACTCAGTTTCTGGCTCGTAGATGGCCACCGTCTTACTGTGTGGCAGGGAGAGAAAGCTCTGGTCTTTTTCTGTGTTTTTTTTTTTTTTTCTTCTTTGAGAGAAGAAGGGAGGGAGAGAGAGAGGAAGGAAGAGGGAAAGAAAGAGAGGAAGGGAGAAGGAAAAAGAGTGAGGAAGGGAGGGGGAGAGAGAGGGGCATCAACTCACCACTTCACTTAGTTGTACATGTGTTGGTTGCTTCTCATACGTGCCCTGATTGGGGATTGAACCTGTGACCTCAATGTGCCGGGACAGTGCTTTATCCATGGACCCACCCGGCCAGGGCCTTTTCCGGTTCTTAATAAGGGCACTTACCCCATCCTGGGGCCCCACCCTCATGACCTCATCTAACCCTGATCACCATCCTGTGTCATCTCACTGCGGGTCAGGGCTTCCACACAGGAACTTGGGGACCCAGTTCAGCCCATAGTGGTTGTGGACTAGGGTGGGGCTCATCAGGGGCACCCTGACATTTCCTAGCTGTAAACTGTAGAAAATGGGATAAAATGTGATTTCAAGGAAAGGTACCAGGGAGGGATGTAAGCTTTACTTCTAGAGCCAGGTGTGTCTTTATAAACAGCAGCAGATGGTAGTTCTTTGTCCTTCAGCAATCTAAGCAAGTGGTTGTTCTCCTGTCCCGAGGCTGAAGACTGTCCCTGCTGCAGCGCCCTTCACCTCACGTGCCCTTGACTGGTTTGCTTGTCCCGAGCCCTCAGGACCAGCTGGAGCCCGGTCTGCTGTGCCAGGCGGGGTTACCCCAGGGCATGCCGCTGGGTCTCCTGCAGGCTCCCCATGTTTGGAGCTGGTAGCGGTGTTTCATGCTGAGGTTGATCAGTGTGCCCATATAGAAGGTTCTGGTCATGTACACACAGGAAGGAAGAGGGTGAGATTTGAGTAGAGACTACTTATCGTCCCAATGAGTTTGAAGACAAGTCCTCAGATCTATAGACTTAAGTGTTGTGAGAGTAGAGAGGTGTTCTGTAAATATTTTTTGGAAAACTCAGAGTACTTTCTGCTACTTTACACACCTGTGTTTGTGTGCATATAATTTTATTTATTCATTTTGTCCTACTTTATGTGACAGTGCTGAGCCTGACGGACCCTTTTGTGCCCCTTAGGTGGACCCGAAGTTGGTCATGGAGCAGGCGGACTGGGAGGGCAGCAGAGGGAGGAACACCTTCCTCTTCCAGCTCCACAGACTGATCGTGCTCAGCTCCTAGCTGTGCCGGGCGCCCGTGCCCCAGCAGCACCCGAGGACCAGGGCCTTGTCTGCAGGTGGCATGCCCGAGTCCCCACCTCCCAGTGCCGGCTCACTCGCCGCAGCAGGCATCTCCATCCTGGCTCCGGTTCTCTTTGGTGCTGGCTGGACAGCGGTCTTTGTTCCAGTGTGAAAGGTTGGAAAGCCTGTTTTTTTCTAGAAGCAGAAAATCAGTGTGTTATGCATTTGGGAGATGGTCTGAAAGACTTTGCTTGGACAGAAGAGCCATATTTTGCTTTAAACATACTAAGATAAATCTCAGTAGCCAACCTTCTGTGTACAGTCCAGAATGTGCCTGTAGGTCCTGTTCTGTCACCGTGATTTAACCCGCACACACGACCACATGGCAGAACCATGTGGAATTTTCTCATTCTTTTTCCATGATTTAACCCGCGCACACGGCCACATGGCAGAACCATGTGGAATTTTCTCATTCTTTTTCCATGATTTAACCCGCACACACGACCACATGGCAGAACCATGTGGAATTTTCTCATTCTTTTTCCATGATTTAACCCGCACACACGACCACATGGCAGAACCATGTGGAATTTTCTCATTCTTTTTCCATGAGGAAAAATGTCTAATTTTTTGGTAAAAGTACTTCAGTTTTGTACATTTTAGGTTTTTACTTGAGTTAAGATTTATTAGTCCACATTTTAGAAATCAGAGAGATTACCTAGAATATCTGTTACAGTTAAGACAATAAAAGCATTGAACTAAGTGTCTGTTTCAGACAGTTTTTAGTCAGGAGACTGAAGTGTATTTTATCCTAAAACATCCGATGTATAAAACTGACAAAGAAATGTAGACCTCCCTTTAAAAGTCAGCTCCTGTCAGAAGAATGGAGCCCGGTAGCCATGGTGACGAGAGAGCCTGAGCTGGGCTTCCCTGCAGGGCCGTGGGCGGGGCAGGGGAGGGCTGTGGGCGGGGCAGGGGAGGGTCGTGGGAGGGGCAGGGGAGGGCCGTGGGAGGGGCAGGGAGAGGGGCCGGGGAGGGTCGTGGGAGGGGCAGGGGGAGGGCCGTGGGCGGGGCAGGGGGAGGGCCGTGGGAGGGGCAGGGAGAGGGGCCGGGGAGGGTCGGAGCTGTTCATCTGTGCTTGTGAGAAAACGGGAGAAGCACACAGTTGGGTCACCCGTGTGGGGTCATGACCAGAACTCGGGCCTGTCAGGTGTTCTGCCAGGCTTTTGTGGTCATCCGTGCAGCTCAGACAGCCAACGGCTCCCTGTGCGGGTCCCGGGGCCCCGTCGTAACCCTCTGAGCGTCAGCGCCTCTGTTTCGCTTGTGCCCCCACCATTGCTCTGGGCCAGCTCTGGGGGAGCTGGGTGCTGGGCGTCCAGCCTCAGATAGGCGGTGCTGCTACCAGCACAACACCCCGTCCTTCGCGACGCTCTGCGCAGCCGCAGCGGTGGTCACCTCGACACTAAGATCTCAGCCACCGTTCAGGAAGGGAGCAGGGTGGGCGACCCCACGTTCGCTCTTTGCTTGGCCGGCGGTGGGTGTGAGCAGTGGTCCGAGGTGCTGGCAGGGACGGCAGAGACGGGACAGTCCCGGGCCGTTGGCGCTCTGCTGGCTGTTTTGTATTCAGTGTTACGTGAGCGGTCACGGAGGTCAGATAGCTCCCAGTGCTGGTTTAAGAAAGACGGGGCACCCAGCACCTCCGCTCTCTGCTCCCAGCCCTCTGGGGAAACCCTTCTCTCCCCTGCGTTTTCTGGAGTTGCCACTGTCTCGCTGGTATTTTGTCCCATAAGCTGTGACTTGTCCTTGCCCTGGAGATGGTTGATTTCGGCAATGGTAGTTGAAGGCTTTCACACGGTTCTGCAGAACCCCAGTGGACCCAACTGCACCACCGTTCCTATATCACTGGGTGGGAGAGTAGCCCCTTGTTTTCCGTGGATGTAATTCTTTATTCACGTTTGTTTTTAAACAGTTACTTGTGGTCTCCGTGACATGTGGGCGTGATACGATATGAAAACTTAGAAGGGTGTGTGGTGACAGTTCGTCCCACCCCCACCCGCCTCGGGCTTCCTGTGTGCCACTGGGGCTCCTGGACAGTGCTTGCTGGGGGGGGGGGGGCGGGAGAGGAGGGTGGAGTGGGTGCTGTCAGGGCCACACGGCGTCCCTGCTCCTGGTGTCACCCTGCAGCTGTAGCTCGGATGCTGCCACGGCCAGCACACGAGTGAGGGAGTGAGGCTACCACCCAGTCACGCTCGGCAGGAACAAGTGTCAGCTGTGCTGCCGGTCTCCTGCAGCCCCACGACGACTCTCCCAGCCTGGCGCTGTCTCCTCAAGAGCGGCCGGGGCAGGCCTCCTGGTGCAGGGACAGCGGTGGAGCCCCGGAGGTGTGAAGACCCATCGGGGGGTGATCTAGGGAGGCCCAGCCCTGGGCCGTCATTGGCTGCAGGTGAGGCGGAGCCGGCGGAGGGACGCCAGCATGGTCCTCCCGTGCCGACTGGTCTTGAGAGAGAGACCCGTCCGGCTGCTGCATGGGGCCCCGGGACAGGTGCGGTGGCTGAGAGCAGGTGGCCAGGCTGGGCAGGGGAGGGGAGGGGATGACACGGGGTGGGGGGGGAGGGGATGGCATGGGGTGGGGGGCTCAGGTCCGACCAGTCAGAAAGGAGGAGCGTTCTTGGGGGCACCGGTGTAGTGGGCTGAGTGGTGGTCCCCCAAGAGGTAAATCGACATCCTAAACGCCCAAGTCCCCTGTGAATGGGACCTTGTTTGGGAAGGCGGTCTTCGCAGGTGTGATTAAGTTAAGGATCTGGAGATGAAGTTGTCACCTGGATTTTGGGTGGGCCAAAGCCAATGAGAAGCATCCTTAAAAGACACTCAGAGGACACAGAAGAAGGCCACCTAGGGAAGGATGCAGAGATTAGAGTGCTGCATGGTTACCCGTCACTGAAAGAAGTGACTATTGGGAAGAGGGGGGGCAAGAGTGACCCTACCAGTCACTGACCACGTGCCTCTCATTCTGGCAGTGACTTGTGGGCTGCAGAGCAGACAGCAGCTGGATTGAGCTCTGAGCAGTAACAGCTCACCAGCCGTGGTGGACACATCTGAACTGCGGGGTTGGGAGACTAGTGCAAACCAGAAACCGGCAGTAAATGTGGTCTTAAATAGTAAACCATGAAAGCCACACAAGTTAAAACGAAGAACCCGTCAGGGGTGTCCCACCATCACTGTTTCTTAGCAACTACTTGAAGGCTCTAGCAAATGCAGGGAAGACTCAGGAGATGAAGTACAGGATGTAACACCAGACAAGAAGGTGCTTTTTTTGCCACTACATGTACCTGGGTGTTGGGGTCCCTGAACCACCTCCAGGTTTGGTACTTCATGAGAAGGAAGGACGTACTGGCAGAACGCAGTGTGGCCGTCCTCACAACTGATACCTGATACAGCGAAGGATACCACGTGACGTCAGCACAGGCACTAGGTGCAGTGGTGAAGGCCAGAAAAAGACGGGGGCACCCTCCCAGGGGCTGCCCCCACGATGTCACAGGGCACCTTCTACTAGCCTGTATCAAAACGCTGGGTTCCTGGTTCAGCATAAACTACACTGTGTTCAGGCACAAGGAGCCATCTTATCAGGGAAAGGCGGGAGCCTTCTGACAGCCACGCTCCCGGACACCAGCCGAGGGCCAGCCCAGCCAGCAGGCCTTTCCCAGGGCCAGGGCCAGGCCCGCCGGGTGAACGCTCATCTGCACAGCCTTGGAGACCCTCTGCTGTAATAAGATACAGCTGACCTTTGAACAACACGGGTGTAAACGACCTAGGTCCACTTACACGTAGGTTTTTCTTTCAATAAATACCTGTACTTGCTTTCCATCCGTGGTTGGAAGTCCCCAGGTGCCGAGGGACGACTGTATGCGTTGCTGCATACAGTGGGAGCATCCACGGAGTTCAGAATCTGCAGGATGATGGGAGGGAGTCAGTCATAGAACCTACCCCACTCAGATGCCGAGGGACGGCTGCATTTTGGGGCACTCAAAGTCACATGGATTTTTGACTGCACGTGTGGGGTCCATGCTCCTAACCCTGGCCTAAGTCAGCTGTGCTGTGGTTCCTGAATACAACCTAAAGGTACAGAAGTCACTGGTTCTCTCCACTGGGGCCATAAGAACCTGGAAAATGCTCCCTGTGTGAGGAGAAATGTTTTAGAACGAGAGCGCTGGACCGACACCCTCATGAGGAGACATACTCTGACCTCACTAAGATGGAAACAGATGGCAAACCGTAGCTCGGGGAGGTTTTACACCCCCCCAAAATGAACACAATTTCAGTTAGAATCCTAGTAAAATATATTTCTGGAATTGGATAGCAATATCTTAAGATTGATCTGGGTGAATAAACAGAATTCTATAGACATCGGGGACTCTTAACGTAGGCTGGGAAGCCAGAAATCTATACCAGAAAATACAAACCTATATGACTATGCAGTAGAAAAACTTGGTTTGGCAAGAGACACCACAACCGCCTGACCAGGCAGTGGTGCAGTGGATGGAGCGTCGGACTGGGACACAGAGGACCCAGATTCGAAACTTCAAGGTTGCCAGTTTGAGCACAGGCTCACCAGCTTGAGTGTAGGGTTGCTAGCTTGAGTGTGGAATCATAGAAATGACCCCATGGACGCTGGCTTGAGCCCAAAGGTTGCTGGCTTGAGCAAGGGCCACTGGCTTGGCTGGAGCCCCCTTTCCCCTGCCCATTAAGGCCAATATGAGAAAGCAATCAATGAACAACTAAAGTGATGCAACTATGAATTGGTGCTTCTCATCTGTCTCCCTTCCTGTTTCTGTCTCTTGCTAAAAAAAAAAAAAATCCAAAATATTCAGTAGCCACCCTCACCCCCTGTACAGGTGTGATGTGCATACATGCTATGCTTGTCTGGATGGGATATGAGCACAGAGAAAGGTGTGGGAGGATGTGATAATGACCTGTGTCCCCTGGGTGGAGATGCGGTGTGGACCCATTTCTTTTAGCCGTACTCCTGCTGCTGTCCTGGGACAGACAGCAGACACGGTGGCGGGAGCTCCAGCAGCCATCCCCAGCGTTGGGAGGACCTCGGTGGTGGACGCCACGCACGAGCAGCGGCAGAGTCTGGGCTCCACTCAACCACGCTGCCATCCCTACAGTCCGTTCCTGGGCTGCCTGCCTCCACACTTCTTTTCTGAGAGAGAGAGATGCACTTTGTAAAGCCTGTTATTTCTAGTCTGTCACAAGCAGCCAAAGTAGTGGCTATGTTTGATAAAGTATATACTTTTTTTTTTTTTTTGTATTTTTCTGAAGCTGGAAACGGGGAGGCAGTCAGACAGACTACCGCATGTGCCTGACCGGGATCCACCCGGCACGCCCACCAGGAGCGACGCTCTGCCCACCAGGGGGCGATGCTCTGCCCCTCCAGGGCGTCGCTCTGTCGAGACCAGAGCCACTCTAGCACCTGGGGCAGAGGCCAAGGAGCCATCCCCAGCGCCCGGGCCATCTTTTGCTCCAATGGAGCCTCGGCTGCGGGAGGGGAAGAGAGAGACAGAGAGGAAGGAAGGGAGGAGGGTGGAGAAGCAGATGGGCGCCTCTCCTGTGTGCCCTGGCCGGGAATCGAACCCGGGACTCCACACGCCAGGCCGTCGCTCTACCACTGAGCCAACCGGCCAGGGCCCAGTATATACTTTTTAAAGAGTTAAAAAGGAAAAGAATACCAGTTCAATGGGCAAAGTGCAAGGTTGCAGAAGGTGCATTAAAAAAATCCCAACAGGAGATGGAAATATCTCCAATTGTGTGGTTGTGGGCATTCGCCCGGAAATCCAGGCTTCCTCATAGAAGCTGGGACAGTTTCCAGGTCATTAGCATTCAGGTAGATGTCACTAAGCCTCTTCTCTCCACCGTGAAGTTGTGAAGTTACTTTTCTGCTTTCTTTCTTTTTTTTTTTTTTAATTGACTTTAGATAGAAAAGAGAGAAAGACCAATTTGCTGTTGCACTTATTTATGCATTCATTAGTTGATTTTTCTATGTGCCCCGACCGGGAACCCTGGCATATCAGGATGATGCTCTAGTCTAACCAACTGGGCTACTCGCCTGGGACCTCCTCTGCTTTATGTTAACAAAAGACGCCCCTGACCCAGTCCCGACAGCAAGTGAGAGGACTCAGACGCCAGCGCACGGGAGCCGAGTGTGACCGCCCGTGTGGATGGACATGGTGCTCCAGAGTGTGCCCCACACTCACTTTGTATAGGAGTAATTACCTTAGACCATTAACTTGAGAAGATCATTTTTAAGCAAAATAGAAAAATGTTATTAACAAAAGCAGTACCTCATTGTGAAAAGATGGGTATTTTGGATAATTTTTATTTTTTTTGTATTTTTCCAAAGTTAGAAGTGGGGAGGCAGAGAGACTCCCACATGTGCCCCACTGTCCACCAGGAGGTACTGCTCTGCCCATCTGGGGCATTGCTCCATTGCAACTGGAGCCATTCTAGCGCCTGAGGCGGAGGCCATGGAACTATCCTCAGTGTCTGGGCCAACTTTGCTCCAATGGAGCCTTGGCTGCGGGAGGGGAAGAGAGAGACAGAGAGGAAGGAGAGGGGGAGGGGTGGAGAAGCAGATGGGCGCTTCTCCTGTGTGCCCTGGCTGGGAATTGAACCCTGGACATCCACATGCTGGGCTGACGCTCTACCGCTGAGCCAACTGGCCAGGAGAAGAATCTTTTTTTTGGAGGGGAGAAAAATCTCCAATGAGGGTGAGTTTGTGAAGACCCGGAATTAGAAACTGCGTCTCAGCTCTTACGTAACCTTTTCTGGCCTAACTTGCTTTTCAGAATGTGCTCCTTATACTGGGGTTTCAGTAAAGCAATTCTAGTGCAGGGAGGGTTCTTTTCCTTGTCAATCGAGATGTCCTCTCGGGTATGGTGACACGCTGCCACCTAGCCTGTTTTTCCTAGAACTGCAGCCAAACTGGAAGCTTGTCTCAGTGTTAGCCTGTGAACTATTAATAGTGGTAAACATGGGGGGAAAAAAGTTGGAAATACTGGTGATAAACTGCGACAAAGCAGAACTTCCAACTTCACAGAGCATTTTAATAAACCAGTTGGAAGTTGTTACATCAGTGTGGTGTACGTGTTATTGGATGTTGAGGTTTATTCTAGAACACCTTGTGGTTTAATACAAAACCAGAAGACTATCACCAGGTCTTCCTAAGGCCCCCCCTTTTCCATGGAGCTCTAAATAGGGGGTTCCTTTCCTCCTTTTCAAGTTGTTTGAGGTCTAATTTATATACGTGTGGGTCTGAGTCATAGTTCGGTGCATTCTGATGAACCCACACACCCGTACAGCAGCCTCTGAGGACAACGTCCTGTCCCCACGGCGAGTCCCCACCACGACCCCCTTCCACTGCGGGCTCGTCCTGACTCTTGTACAAGCCCAGGGAAACGGACTCTTGACGGCACGTTCTCCTTCCTGTCCGGCTGCTTTTGCTCAACATCAGGTTTTTGAGCTTTATTCTTTTTCTCCATTCCCCTCCTTGTAGGCACTTGACTTGTTTCCAGGTTGGGTCCCTGGTGAACAAAGCTGCTATGAGCAAGATGCTTTTGTTTCTCGTTTCTCTCGGGTACAGACCCGAGAGGTGGCATTGCTGGGTCGAGTGAGTGGCGGTTTAACTTTATGGGCAGCTAGCACATATTCCAAAGTGGCTGTCGCCCTTACCCGCTCCCTGCTGGTTGGAGCCTTTCCCTCTGTGTTCCCAACCCACTGTCGTTTGCTGGCCCTGGTCATGGTGGTGGACATACAAACATTTCTTTCCTGGGGAGCGGGTGCAGTGCCAGGCCTTGCCAACAGAGGGCACCGGAGGAATCTGCAACAGGGCTAAGGGGGCCCTATGGCTCCTCCTGCTTTTCTGCCAGTAGGGAGCGGTGTCCTGCTGCCCCGACCACAGTCTCTGCACCTCCTGCAAGTCAGGGTTGAGTTGTAGTTCTTGGTTCATTCAGGATACAAGCTCTTTGTCAGATCTGTTCTGTGAACATATATTTTCCCAGTCTACCTCACCTATTTATTTCAGTAAAAACATAGAATGTACCATCTTAGCCATTTTTTTTTTTTAGATTTTATTTATTCATTTTTAGAGAGGAGAGAGAAAGAGAAAAGGAGGAGCAGGAAGCATCAACTCCCATATGTGCCTTGACCAGGCAATCCCAGGGTTTCGAACCGGCGACCTTAGTGTTCCAGGTCGATGCTCTATCCACTGCGCCACCGCAGGGCAGGCATTCTTAACCATTTTTACGTGTTACGTGTGTTCTCATTGCTGTGAGCCAATCTCCAGAACTCTTTCATCTTGCAAGTCTGAAATGCTGTCCCGTTGAAGAGCACCTCCCTCTCGGCCCTCCCCTGCCCCCTGGCACCCCACTTCGACTTCCTGTCTCTGACTTTGACTACTCTAGGGTCCCTGATATGAATGGAATTAAACAGCTGCTTTTTGTGACCGGTTCATTTCCCTTAGCGTAATGACCTAAAGGTTCACCAACATGGTAGCATGTGACAGGCTTTTAAAGGCTCAATGATATTCCATTGTATGGACAACACATCCCCAGTTTTTGTTTAGCCAATCATCCTTCAAGGACATTGCGTGGCTTCCACCTTTTGGCCATTGTAACTTAGTGCTGCTGGGAGCATGGTGTGCGAATATGTCCTCAAGACCCTGCTTTTTCAGGCTGGGACCTACTAATTTAGAGCTCTCTTTCCCCCTTTTGCCAACTTCTATTATGAATCTACCTTTGCCACCCAGCTTAGTGTATCCCAAGGTTCTCTTTACCAAGCCACAGTCGCAGAGCTCCAGGGAAAAGCAACTTGGTCTCATCTCTCCAGGCAGAGGAGAACAGAAGCTCCATATCCACGCATGCTGCAAATGGCTTTTCCAGTCTACCTGAATCATTACCAGCTAGAAGCAGCGGTCATTGGGACTTGGACATGAGCTGCAAAGTATAGAATGGTGACAACAATTCCAGTGCCATGCGAACTTTTCCTGGATGTGGACTTTTCCTGGACTCCTGCTCCCTGTGACAGCTCCTAACAGACTGAACTGTGGTTGGGTTACATTTTTCAGGGATTTGGCATGGTGATGGGGCCAACTTGGACTTGGTGAACATGTTAAGGACACTACTCTTATGGATTCTTGCTGTATTGGCCAAGAGTTTGCTTAAAGGCTTTTAATCACTGTAAAAAAAAATAGAAGACTGGATAAAGAAGATGGGGCACATATACACCATGGTATACTATTCAGCTAGAAGAAATGATGACATCGGATCACTTACAGCAGAATGGTGGAAACTTGATAACATTATGCGGAGTGAAATAAGCGAATCAGAAAAAAGAACTGCAGGATACCATACATTGGTGGGACATAAAAGCGAGACTAAGAGACATGGACAGGAGTGTGGTGGTTACGGGGGGGGGGGGGGGGGGGAGGGAAGGAGGGAGGGGGGAGGGGGAGGGGTACAAAGAAAACTGGATAGAGGGTGACGGAGGACGATCTCTCTTTGGGTGATGGGTATGCAACAGAACTAAATGACAAGATAACCTGGAAATGTTTTCTTTGAATATATGTACCCTGATTTATTGATGTCACCCCATTAAAATAAAAATTTATAAAAAATAAAAATAAAAATAAAAGACCCTGCTTTTGCCTGACCAGGTGGTGGCGCAGTAGATAGAGCATCGGACTGGGATGCAGAGGACCCAGGTTCAAGACCCCAAGGTCGCCAGCTTAAGCACGGGCTCGTCTGGTTTGAGCAAAGCTCACCGGCTTGGACCCAAGGTCGCTGGCTCGAGCAAGGGGTTACTCGGTCTGCTGAAGGCCCACGGTCAAGGCACATATGAGAAAGCAATCAATGAACAACTAAGGTGTCAAAACGAAAAACTGATGATTGATGCTTCTTATCTCTCTCCATTCCTGTCTGTCCCTCTCTCTGACTCTCTCTCTGTCCCTGTATAGAAAATAAAAAATTTATATATTAAAAAAAAAAAAGACCCTGCTTTCAATTCTTTTGTGTACACACCCAGACGTGGGCTTGCTGGGTCATAGGGTAGATCTAGTTTTAATTTTATGGAGGGATCTCCACACTGTTTTCCTTAGGGGCAACACCAATTTACAATTCTGCCAGCAGTGTCAAAAGGGTTCCGATGTTTCCACATCCTCATCAACACTTGTTTTTTTTGTTGTTTATTTGTTTGGTTTTTAGTAGCTAGCCTAATTGGTGTGACATGATGTTACTTTGTGTTTTTGATTTGCATTTCTCTGATGGTTAGTGCTGTTGAGGACCTTTTCATATGCTTATTGGACATTGGTATATAATCTTTAGAGAAATGTCTGTTTGAGTCCTTTGCCAATTTCTGAGTTATTTGATTTTTGTTGTTGTTGTTGAGTCATGGGAGTTCCTTCTCTATTCTGGGTATTAACTCTATCAGACCTTTGATTGGCGAATATACTGTCACAAAAATTAGGGGATATTTCAGCACTTCATATTCATTTTTGAAATATCCCCTAATTTTTGTGACAGTCTATTTTCTTTGCTTCCTTGGGTCGCTTTATTGCTCTGTGGATTGTGTCCTTTGATACAGAAAACTTTTTAAAGTTTGTCTATTTTTGCCTATGTTGCCTGTGCTTTTGATGTCAGATCCAGTAAGTCATCGCCAAGTCCAGTGTCATGAAAACTGGTTATGAGAGCACTGTGGGTATGGGCAGCTAGCTGTAAGCAGAAGGGCGGTCAGGGCAGCGCAGGAGACGGTCAGCATAACAGCGGTGCTGCCCAGAGACCAGCAGGCATGACAGTAGGCACCTGGCGTGGCTCACACGCCCCTGGAGAAACCAGTTAGGACAGCACCAGAGTCCTCCATCTGCGGGGCCTGGTGGTGGCCCGGTGGTTTGTTCAGGGATGGCACCCCAAACGGTAAATTGTGGCCCATGGGAAAGAATTCACCTGCCCTCAGCCAGGAGCCCATGCTAGGACCCTCAGGGAGAAGCCCAAGGACAGACACACCTATCGAGCAGGATGGCGACATGACCATGTGGACAGGCCAGACAGCCCCCTCCCCCCCGGGAGGGGCTGAATTGTGTCTTCCCCTAGTCACAATCGGAAGCCCTGACCCCAGCACCTCAGAATGCAGCTGTATTTGAGATCAGGCTTTTAGAGAGGTGACTAGGTTGAGACAAAGCTGTTAGAATCACCGTCTGACTGGTGATTCTTATAAGAAGAGATCGGGACACAGAGGAACCAGGGGTCACATCCAGAAGAAGGGCCATCCAGACACCAAGGAGAAACGCCACACCCTGACCTCGGACTTCCAGCCTCCAGGCGGGAGAGACAATGCCTTGTCTAAGCTGCTGGGTCTACAATCTTTTGTTATGGCAGCCGGAGCAAACCCAGACAGACCGCCCCCCGCCCCCCAGCTAGCAGAATTAATTTGAGTGTAGAAGATATTTTTTGTTATCAGTATCAAAGTGACTTACATGGAATCAAAATCAGATGCGGGTCCCTCCGGCCCTTCTGCATGAGGTGCAAGGGGCAGGCAGGGTTTTCTGTCCACTCCTGGCGACCCCAAAGAGTGGACACCAGGGGTGGTCAGCAGCGCTGGCTCCTTTGCGGCACAGGGGGGGGGGGAGGCGGGAGGCTGTGCGGCTGCCTGGGACCCGAGGGCGGCCCCACTGCTCAAGGATCCTTGGCTCTGACGTCTGTGTGGCACAGGGTCTTTGCGCCCTTGTCACAGATACTCACCCCGAGGCCCCGCCAGAGTGGGCGCTGGGATCGCCAGAGGGGCTCAGGCCCCGCCCCCAGTGTTTCCCTTCCCCAAGCGGGTGCCTCCACGGCCCTGCTGGTCCTGCCCTGGACTGGCCGGGGCCTCCACAGCCAGCACCTTCCCCAGCACCTTCGGGCCAAACTCAGCCCCACGCGTGTCCCCGCAGGCGCTGCCCTCCGCCTCCGCAGTTACACCCCGCCCCCGAGGAGGCCCGCCCCTCCTAACAAGCCCCGCCCCTCCCGGCTGCCCTGGACACTCGGCCACCTCCCCTCAGTCCCCCCGAAGTCCCCTGGGTCCTGCGCAGTTTAGTGTGGTTACGCCTGGAACCCCGCATCCCTTACACTGCCCCGCGGCCCTCTCTGGTCCCCTTGGTCCCCTGACCCCGTATGGCGCGCGCGGTGGAGCCCGAGCGGAGGCTCCTGGCCGTCTACACCGGGGGCACCATCGGAATGCGGAGCCAGCGCGGAGGTGAGTCGCTATGGGCTGGGGTGGGACGGCATGGTCCTCGCGCTGCCGGGCCTTCCCGAGGCCGCTAGCCGCACCCGGTGCCCTCTCTGCTAGGCGCCTGCAGCTGGAGGGCAGGGCGGAGCGCGCTGGCAGCGGCAGCGTATCAGGCGGGGCTGCCAGCGGTTGGGGCCCAGCACCTAGAACCCTAGGATGCGCTGCTGGCCCCCAGAACACCTGTCTCACCCCACCCCTTCCCCGGACCAACAAGCCGGTGGGCAGGTGTTGAGGGGCTGCGAGGACCCAGGAGCAGCTGTAGTGTGCCCCCCCCTTGCCCTCCTCCCTGCTGTGTTAATGGCGTGAGGAGAGTCTGACACCTCTGAACTCCCACCTGCTCTGGAGTTCCAACCACGTTAGTGTCGGTGTCAATGATTAACCGGCCTGGCACCCTGACCTGCGCTGCGGCCCCGGGGAGGGCACTGAGGGGTGGTGAGGAAAGAGGTGTTGGCCACAGCAAAGCTGTTTGGATTGCCACTGTTGGGAGCATTTCTGCGCCTGCTGGTAAACAGTGGCCCGCAGGGTACACAGCCTCACATCCCTGCCCTGCCAAAGGTCAGGACAGCAGGGGAGGGCAGGGAGGGTGGCAGCTAGGGACACCCATTGGCTTATTCCTCCCTGGATTCATCGAAAATGTCACAGGTCAAGGGGAAACATGAATCCCAAAGACGGGCAACACCCCAGCAGCGGGCCGGCAGCATCAGTGGCCGAGGAACCCTGAGGCTCCGGGCATCAGACTTTGGTGCCACCTGCCTTGGGGTGATCAGAGCTTCTGGGCCAGACAGCCAGAGGTTCCAGATGGCCTGGGAGACCACAAGTGACCTTGGCAGCTGATTGTCAGTCACCACACTGTGGCATCTATGTCCCCGGCCTGGACCTCCCTCTTGAACATGGTTCCACATGCTAACAAGTTCACATTTGTATGGACTAAGCTCCAGGTGGGTCGAGGGGGACCCGATGTCCTAGGGACCAGCCGTCCCTTACAGAGGACTGTGACAGATACCTCACGGCCCAGGGATATGGCCCCGGCAGGGCAGGCTCTGGTTTTGCAGGGCCTGAAACCTGGAAGCCCTTGTGAAGAATAATAATACAATATTTAAAATCAGACTTCGGGGTGAAAATGGATATTTATTTAGAATGGTGAGGGGAAATCACATAAAGCCAAGAATATCACAAAACCCAGAACAATATTTTGCTTTTAACAAAAGAAAATAAGCACATTTAATATGTGTGTATGGATGGGGACCCCGCATGCTAGAGAGTCAGAGAGCCCACAGGCGGGAGACCCTGGGGAAGGTGGCATACAGACATCCTGAACTAGGGACAGGTGAGGTGCGCTGCAGGCTCCGAAGGGTCTTGCAGGACAATAAGAAGAGCAGGCAGCCCTGGCCGGTTGGCTCAGCGGTAGAGCGTCGGCCTAGCATGCGGAGGACCCGGGTTCGATTCCCGGCCAGGGCACACAGGAGAAGCGCCCATTTGCTTCTCCACCCCTCCGCCGCACTTTCCTCTCTGTCTCTCTCTTCCCCTCCCGCAGCCAAGGCTCCATTGGAGCAAAGATGGTCCGGGCGCTGGGGATGGCTCTGTGGCCTCTGCCTCAGGTGCTAGAGTGGCTCTGGTCGCAATATGGCGACGCCCAGGATGGGCAGAGCATCGCCCCTGGTGGGCGTGCCGGGTGGATCCCGGTCGGGCGCATGCGGGAGTCTGTCTGACTGTCTCTCCCCGTTTCCAGCTTCAGAAAAATGAAAGAAAAAAAAAAAAAAAGAAGAGCAGGCATTTGGTAAATAGAAGTTTGTCCTGCCTTATGGATAGGTCAAGAGGTGATCTCTGATAATCTCTTATTAAGGCACTTGATTTAAGGTCTCAGTAGTTAAGGGAAGGGCAGGCATCTCTCTCTCTCTCTCTCTCTCTCTCTCCTGTGCCTACAGTTTCCTTTAGCTCAAAGCGAGATCCGCACGGCACAGAGGCCATCCAGGGTGGCTGTCCTGAGGCCCCCACAGTCCTTGGGAAGAGTCGCCTTCCAGGAGTGGGCTAGAGGATGAGTCCACACCTCACGGGACAGTCTCGGGGCCTGGAGCCAAGTGCGGTTCCGGTTCCGGGAGAGCTGGGTCTCGCGTGGGGAGGCTGCGGGTGGGCTCCCAAAGCTGAGCCTGTGGTGCCGGCAAGCAGGTCCTTCAATCAGGCCCGTCTGTGGGAACGAAAGCAAAGCCAAGGTTCGGAGGGACAGTGACCTGAGTGCAGGCTCTGGTTCTGTCTTTTCTGAGAGCAGGGACATGTGTGGACCGGGCGGCAGAACTCACGTCTTCCTCTCTTATCTCAGGTATTTCTTCCCTTTTTAAATTTTTCTTTAGTCCTTTTAAAGAAATCTTTCAAAGAGGCTGCTGTGAGGATTTCCAACTTTTTGTCAGCTTCTGCTGGCCAAGGAACGCAGCTGTGGATGAAAGGAGGTCCCGCCGCAGCCGGTCTGAGAGTTCACTTGAGCCAAACTGAGGTCTGCTGAGAAAACGCTCCCGAGAGTGGCAGTGTTACAGCTGATGTTCTACATCAGAACCACCGGAGGGCACATGACCTGGCGGTGGGGGTAGGGGTCACATGAATGCGCTGGTGGTCGGTTAGGGAGGCGGGAGAAAGCAAAGCGGGGAATCTCTGGGGTTGGGTACAGAGTAACAAGGAGAGACACGTATTTTTTGCTCCATAAGACGCACCTGAGCATAAGATGCACCAAGGGTTTCAAGGAGGAAAATAAAAAAAAATATTCTGAGCCAAATGATGTTAAAATATTTAATAAAATATGCCACAATAATATTTCAACAATGTAAACTCAACAGCAGTATTAACAACCATTAGTGCTGTTATTAACAAATGAGAAGAGACTTTAATATTCAAATATGCTTCTAGTTGTCCAGGAACCCGCAGCAGCTAAAAAAAATGAACATTCTCTCCGTAAGACGCACGGGTATTTTCCCCTCCACTTTTGGGGGAAAAAACTGCATCTTTTGGAGTAAAACATATGGTAACTTCTTTTACGTCGGTGGGGGCCGGACGGTTGACATCGACGGCACATGGAGATGGTGCTGGGGGGCAAGACAACAATGGGGGGCTCTGTGGCCTCTGCTCTGGTGGGAGGGTGCGCCCTGAGGGGTCTGGTAAAGGAGATTCCTATGACATTTCAAAGGTCAGTCATCCTAGATGTCAAAGGCCATAGGCAGGCTCAGGTAAGGTGAAGGCTGACCTTTGTCCAGGCAGCTGCGGGCCTGGCATGGGGGCGACTTGCCGCGACCAGACCTGCTTGCACTTAGGAATTTTTATGGTCAGACCGTCCTGTGTGGTCACTTCCAGTCCCAGGGTTCGTTGGGGCCACCATGCAGGCCTCCCCTGAGCTTGTCAGGTTCAGCGTGCGACCCTCCTTTTCCATCCATACCGCCGTCTCCCTCTGTCTGCTCACTTGGGGAGCTCGGACATTCGAGGGCGCTTTTAAAGATGATTTTATCTCATTGGAACATTTCTCATGATTGCCACTGCCATTGTAGGTTATCGTTTCCTTGGGGGCTGGCAGCAGTGGGTAGGACCCTGGCGGTGACTAAGTGGAGCCACATTTCTCTTTTTTTTTTTTTTTTTTTTTTTTGTACTTTTCTGAAGTTGGAAACGGGGAGACAATCAGTCAGACTCCCACATGCGCCCCACTGGGATCCACCCGGCATGCCCACCAGGGGGCAATGCTCTGCCCATCTGGGGCATTGCTCTGTTGCATCCAGAGCCATTCTAGCGCCTGAGGCAGAGGCCACGGAGCCATCCTCAGCACCCGGGCCAACTTTGCTCCAATGGAGCGTCGGCTGCAGGAGGGGAAGAGAGAGACAGAGAGGAAGGAGAGGGGGAGGGGTGGAGAAGCAGATGGATGCTTCTCCTGTGTGCCCTGGCCGGGAATCGAACCTGGGACTCCTGCACGCCAGGCCGACACTCTACCACTGAGCCCCCCGGCCAGGGCTGGAGCCCACATTTCTTGTCCATCTTGTCCGTGTCCCTCCATCTCCCGACAGCTCCCCAGCCGGCTTCTCAGGACGTAACGTTTTAGGTTGTCTTTGTAGGACTTTGCCGGTTCTTTTTCTCTCGTTTTTCTTCTGAAGTTCAGGCAGCTGAGTGTTCAATGTCCTGATTTTTACACGTTGGGAGGTGAGCAGGACGTGGTCTGGATGGGCTGGGACTTTTGTTCTAATCTCTGTCCTTCGATCTTTTGGAGGGAATCTGAGTGACTAGTTATGATATCAGTAGGAGAGCTTTCTAAGAAAAAGATTTCTTCTGTTTTCAATTTAGAAGTTTTTTTCCAGTTAAAAGGGTCTGTCCTCAGTTGTTGTTGTGTGTGTGTGTGTGTGTGTGTTTTTTAATTTAGTGAGAAGAGAAGGCAGAAACAGACTCCCACATGTGCCCCCACCAGGATCCACCTGGCAAGCCCTCTAGGGGGCGATGCTCTGCCCATCTTGGGCCCTTCTCTGTTGCAACCAGAGCCATTTTTTTTTTTTTAAGTTCCTGAGGTGGAGGCCATGGAGCCATCCTCATCCTCAGCACCTGGGGACAACTCGCTCCAATAGAGCCATGGCTGCAGGAGTGGAGGAGAAGAGAGACAGAGAGAGAAGTGAGAGGGGGAGGGGGTGGAGAAGCAGATGAGCGCTTCCCTGTGTGCCCTGACCGGGAATTGAACCGGGGACATCCATATGCCAGGTCAAAGCTCTACCACTGAGCCAACCGGCCGGGGCCCATTGTCTGGTTTTGATGGTAGGATCTGTCACGACTCAAACCCATGAGCCTTTTATAGGAAGCAGGAAAGTGGAGGAAGCAAGCCTTTGTGTTGCCCTGATGAACAACAAAGGTTGAGATGACAAAGGCCCCACGCATTTGGGCCAGGACCTCTCAGGGCAACCCACTCCTCTGGGGGCTGGCATGGCCGGACAGTGCAGGGCTGGACCCCAAGTCTGTTCAGCTGGCCCCTGGGTGCACCCCGGTAAGTACACCTTACAGATGGCAGAGACCAGAGAAAATACTGTCCCTGGTCCTAAGGCTACGCTCCCAGGACACTTAACAAGGCTGAAGCAAGCAGATGCACCCAGTGGAGGGCGAGGGGTGGGCAGCTGAGGGGTCAGGGCCGAGCGGAGCTGCGGACCCTGCGGGAAGGAGAGAACACTACCCCAGAGGAGACGGGCTTCCAGGCCCCTTAGGGGAAAGATGAGTCAGAGTGGGGTCAGAGAGATGCGCAGTGTGAGGACTCGACCCACCATTGCCGGCATTGAGGATGAAGCCAGGGCCCCGGGCCTGGGGGAAGCTGGTCGAGGGGCACAGGTAGCAAGGACATTTGCTCATGTGTGCAACCAAGTCCTGCCAACCACCGAGTGAGCCTGGGTGCACTGCCCCCAGCACCTCCAGTGAGCTCACAGCCCAGCTGGCACCTCCTGAACTGTGAGATAGCAATGGATACTGTTTTAAGCAGCCCAGCTTGGGGCAGCTTGTTACACAGCAGTGGGGACTGATACACCTACTAGATTCTTTTTTTTTTTTTTAACATTTAAAACAATTTATTGTTTAATACATTGTCACTTGCATATTCCAGTGATGTTTTTACATTCCAACTTGTATTTGTAATGGTGAATGTCACTGACAAGTAAGATAGTGAAGCACCAAAATATTCTTCCTTACTAATTTTCTGGTCAAACCCCTTTTCTGTGTGCTGATTATTATGCTATGCATAACAAAATCAGTTCATACCTTCTTGTAAGGCATAACATTTTAATCTCTTAACTTCATTTCTTAACTTTCATTTCCCTGCTGTATATGGCCGAGGGGTGTAATAAAATTCCAGCTTAAAAAAAACAAATCAAAACCTAAAATGACTTGCCAAAGACAAGATTTCTCAGAGATACATAGCAGTGTAAAATTTAAAACGAAGTGGTAAAAACAAGAAGCACTTCTCAAACATAACTTTCAGATAACACATCAGTATGATGAAAACTGAAAATCCCTAATGCTTACCAGTTGGTTCAATTTTTTAACCCAGTTTCCACCAGGACAAATGAAAGATTGCACACTTTACTTCCTAATACTATTTGTTCTGTTTTCGTGCCCTTGAAGAGTGCTTATGCTTATTTTTACAAAACACAACTCAAAAGCCCTCTTGATGACTTAGAGGCAACACCTCCAACCTTTGCTCATACCAGACATTCTTGGACATTAACAGGAGCTTATAATATTTTATAATTTTTGGCCCTGGCCGGTTGGCTCAGCGGTAGAGCGTTGGCCTGGCGTGCGGGGGACCCGGGTTCGATTCCCGGCCAGGGCACATAGGAGAAGCACCCATTTGCTTCTCCACCCCCCCCTTCCTCTCTGTCTCTCTCTTCCCCTCCCGCAGCCAAGGCTCCATTGGAGCAAAGATGGCCCGGGTGCTGGGGATGGCTCCTTGGCCTCTGCCCCAGGTGCTAGAGTGGCTCTGGTCGCGGCAGAGCATCGCCCCCTGGTGGACAGAGCGTCGCCCTTGGTGGGCATGCCAGGTGGATCCCGGTCGGGCGCATGCGGGAGTCTGTCTGACTGTCTCTCCCTGTTTCCAGCTTCAGAAAAATACAAAAAATAAAAAATATATATTTTATAATTTTTCCACATGTAACTTCTGCTTCTCAGATTTTAATACTCGAGCCTGTGGCTCCAATTCACCGCCTGTGAATGTTCATCTTCTCCAAATCAGGATCCCTCTGAAACTGTTTTCCATCTATTGCAGTACTCCCGCTACCGCACTGGGTAACTCAGTATTTATAAAGCTGAACACTGGTGGTCGTGGCGTCGCGCTTACATCTTCATTCCAATCCACCCAAGACTTAACTTGATCCTCTCGGCTATTTTCTTTGCCTTCCCTGGTCTGGGAAAAACTGTGCCGCCCACACATGCGTTACCAGAGACACTCGTCAGCCGCTGGCAGTCCGGCGGTCTGGGTGTGGTGGTCGTAGCAGTCTAGCCCTGCTGACCAACAGCCTTCCCGGTACCTCATCCTCCTACGCACCTTGGCCCGGTTTGCGGGCTGCCCCAGGGCCAGGAGACGAGGACCCCCAACCCTCGAATGGCCCCGCTCCTCCGCGACAGGCTGAGAGATGAGCTCCATAACCAGGAGCCAATCCAAAATTCGGCTGGGTCGGCCTAGCTCAGGCCACACTCGCCACCGTAGCAAGGAAGGTCAAGCGCACCTTGTGGCAATACGTGCCCGGACCGCGGCTAGACCGAAATAGGCTGCCCGGCAAAGTCCTCCCGAGTCAGGTGAGGGACAGCCAAGTCAGAGGCTCGGCGACAGCGGTCCCCTAGTACAGGGGTCCCCAAACTTTTTACACAGGGGGCCAGTTCACTGTCCCTCAGACCATTGGAGGGCCAAACTATAAAAAAAACTATGAACAAATCCCTATGCACACTGCACATATCTTATTTTAAAGTAAAAAAACAAAACGGGAACAAATACAATATTTAAAATAAAGAACAAGTAAATTTAAATCAACAAACTGACCAGTATTTCAATGGGAACTATGCTTCTCTCACTGACCACCAATGAAAGAGGTGCCTCTTCTGGAAGTGCGGTGGGGGCCGGATAAATGGCCTCAGGGGGCCGCATGCGGCCCGCGGGCTGTAGTTTGGGGACCCCTGCCCTAGTAGATTCTTGAAGGCTGGGAGTAAGCCTGTCAGGAGCAACCACTGACCCTTGTCCTGAAGTCTAACATGTTTCAGCCAAGGATATTTGCTGTTGGGAAGGGGGGCAGTGGGGGAGCTTGTCCTTGCTGTTGTGTCTGGGTGCTCAGCACAGCCAAACACATGGGAGGTGCCTAGCAGACCCTCAGTGAGAGTGACTGCCCAGAGAAGTCAGTTGCCTGCCCAAGGTCACGGTTCTTATAGGGAGCAGTGTGGGACAGAAGGCTGGGGCCCTGAGGCAGCGTTCCTTCTGGGAACCTGTGCTGAGAAGTCATTGGTTTCCAGGAGACACACCTGTGACCTTTTAAGGTTCTCTTAGAACTCAGCATGGTATCTGCCAGGGCTTCTGTAGAGGCATGTTCCTGGGACATGGAGGCTGCAGGCAGAAGGCCTGGGCTGGACCCTGGAAAGGTCACACATAGTCCAGCAAGGGTGCAAGGGCCTTGGAGGGCATGTGGAAAGTGCACTAGGGCCTGGACATCAAGGAGGGCTTCCTGGAGGTGGTGCCTTGAGCTGGGGTGAAGCACCTGACAGGTCAGAAGAAGGCAGGGGCAGAGGACTTCTTGGCAGAGCCAACAGCATGTCTGTGGGAGTTCTGGGATGTCAGGGGAGAAGAGTGGGCACATGAGAAAAAGTCTGCAGAGCGCCAAGTGCCCCTGAGCCTCAGTTGGGGGTGTGGGCTCACCTGGAAATGGAACCGCATGGCAGCTGCAGGCCTGTCTGCTCAGCCTCTGACTTCCCTGAGGCCCAGAGCTCAGCTGAGCCCACCCTGGTCCCTGCCCCACATCCCTGTCCAGGCCTGGCCTCTGGCACAGGGTTGTAAGTGGCCAGCACAGAATGGAGGGGCTGGTGGCTGCCAGCCTCTGACACCTCCCTCCCCACCTCTGTCTGCAGTGCTGGTCCCTGGGGAGGGCCTGGCCGCCGTCCTGAGGACACTGCCCATGTTTCACGATGAGGAGCACGCCCGGGCCTGTGGCCTCCCTGAGGACACCCTGGTGCTGCCGTGAGTCTGGGCGTCTCCAGGGTCTCGGGCAGGGGCGACGGCCAGCTGTCATGGGGGAGGGCCATCGAGCAGGCTGTGGTCTCTCAGGACTTCCAGGCAAGCCATTTGCGGGAGGCTGTCACTAGTGTCCACTTCCATGGCTTTAGAACTGACCAAAGCCCCCCTTTTAAGAGAGCCTTAGGTGCCCACCAGCTGCAGGGGGGTGGCCCAGCTGGCCCCTTCTCCCCGCAGTGTGAGGGTCCCTGGTTCTTGGCTCTTGGCCCAGGCCACCTGGCGCCCTTCATGGACGGCAGGCCGCATGAGGAATCACCCTCCTGGTCACTGACCTCCCTCCTGCCAGCCACCCTCCTCCCTGGTCGTCTCCTGGCCCATCCAGGGCTGGACCCAGCCTCCCTCTGAGCTGGCGGTGCGAAGGTGACCGTGCTCAGGAGCAGCCCTTCCTGTTCTGTCCCTGGTCCCTCTCAGCAACCACAGTCCTTGTTTCTTGGGGACTCTGGGCGGAAGGAAGGCGGGGCCCTATACTCAGGATGTCGAGGGCCTGTGGATGTACAGAGCCCGGGGACACAAGGCCCTGAGTGCAGGGGCCCTGATGGGCGGAGGGCAACAGGGTGGGTCCGGGGAGAGGGGGTCAGAGTGGGAGCTGCCCTTCTGCTTCCCTCAGGCCAGCCAGTCCAGACCAGAGGGTCATCTACACGGTGCTGGAGTGCCAACCCCTCTTTGACTCTAGTGACATGACCATCACTGAGTGGGTTCAGATTGCCCAGACCATTGAGGTAGCTGGGGAATGCGGGGTGGGGTTGTGCGCACTGGGCGGAGCTGTGGAGGCGGGGCCGGGGGCGGGGCCTGGTGTGGGCGGAGCTGGGCTAGTGGGCGGGGCAAGGGCAGCTCACCTGCGCTCCGGGGGCTGGGTTGCGGTCTGCAGCTTCAAGAAAAGTGTGGCGCCTTCGGGGGACACCCCAGCTGCAGGGCCTCTGAGGCCCTTTACCCTGTGCAAGAGGAAAGTGGGCAGTTGAGGGCCACGTCCTTTCTGGGGAGGGGAAGCTGCCCAGTCAGCGGCTCTGGTTTGTTTATACGGGTGGTTTGTCCCAGTTGGTATACTGGGCCGGGATGTGTGATACTTCCCCTGCAAATTACCAAGCCCCACACCTAGGTCATTCCCCTCTGGCCACCCCGTGCCACCCTGGAGCCATGGTCTTAGTGGACTTAGGACCCATAAAAGGGTGCAGGACCCCGCGAGGATGTGTGGTGGCTTTCAACATCCTGCGTACATGCCTTCCCTGTGGCCAGAGCGCCCTCCACCAGCTGTCTTCTCTGTTCTCCTCACCCCCCACCTGCACCCTTCTGGTCCTGGCTTCTCAGGGGGCCTCCATCCTCCAGGGCCATTTCTCCCCCTGTTACCCAGAGGCTGGTCACACAGGCCCCCCTTCTGTGGCAGCTGAGGGGATGGGCTACAGTTACACGCTTGTCTCTTTCTGCCTGGGGGAGAAAGCTTCCGTGGGCCTCACCACTCCCCCTCCACTGTAAGCATCTGGGACAGTGTGACCCTGAGCCTGGCCCTTATGTTTGTAAATGGGGTCACCAGCTGCCAGTTGGCATGTCTGCGACCATTGTCTGGGGCGGTCTCCCTCGCTGAGGCTCCTGACCACTTGGCTGAGCACACAGGACTGCTGTACTGTCTGTGGGGTCCATCCAGCCACCGCAGGACTCATGAGGGGCCTTTGGAGCTGGGTGGCCCTGCCTGTGGCCGAGCCCTGTGTAGCCAGCAGATGGCGCCCCAGCCTGCCCTGTGGCTCAGATCTGCCATTCCCCGGAGGGCTTGTTTGTCTTTCAATCACGGTCCTGATTCTGTAACTGTGTCCCTCACAACCGCCCCGGGGCTCAGTCTTGGCCGCCCTCCAGGAGATGGTGGCTGGGGGGGTCCCTGCAGCCACCTTCACTCCTGCAGAGCTGGCCGGCATGCCTGGACGGACCCTTCCCCAGTATGCCCGTCAGCATCCTGCCTGCCTGCCCAGGTCACCTGTGTTGGCTCCCAGCACCGGCTGTGCCTCCTGTCCACTGCTGTGTCCATGCCTGGCCCACCCACTGGGCCTCCAGGCTCAAGGCCTTGCTTCTCCCATGGCTCCTGCTGCCTTGGGGGAGACTGTCACTCAGCAAGGGGCTGTTAGGAGCACTGAGCTGGGTTCTGGCTGGTCCCCCACTGACCAGTGTCCTTGAGAGTCCTAACTGGTCATCGCCTGGTGGTGACACTATAGGAAGCCTAGAGGGGGGCCTGGTTGTCCTCAGGGAATGTCCGAAGACCCGAAGACCGACAGCACAGTGGGCTCACCCCAGGGGTCAAGGAAGGAGGCCGTCCTGGGACACCAAGAGCCAGGGGGTGCCTCCAATGACCAGGGTCCCGCCTCCACCCCAGACCTCATTCTGCATGTGGGGCCCTTTCCTTCTGTTTCCGGTGGTGGGGAAAGGGGACCAGGCTCTTGTTCTCAGGAGGAAACTGGCAGTGCTGAGGGCCGGCCTGCCTGAGCCCTGGGCGCCCCACCCCTCCCGCAGAGACACTACGAGCAGTACCACGGCTTCGTGGTCATCCACGGCACCGACACCATGGCCTTCGCTGCCTCGGTGCTCTCCTTCGTGCTAGAAAACCTGCAGAAGCCCGTCATCCTCACCGGTGCTCAGGTAACAGCCGGGTTGGCTGTTGGGGCCCAAGGCTCCACGGGGCAGTCAGGCCTTCCCATTAGCACAGGGGGAGGCTGCTGGGGCCCCGGCGGGTGCTGGCTTCTCACTCAGTCCTGCAGCTTAGAGGAGGCTGCCAGGCTGTCTGTGCCCGGCCAAGTGCTGGCCCTGCCTGGGGCACGGGGGGAGCAAGGTACCCTTGGGTCCAAGGAGCTGGGCCCAGGCAGTGGTGTGGTTCCTGGGTGAGTGGGCAGGAGGCCCCTCGTTAGACCCGCCCCCCCAGTGAGGGGACTGGCCAAGGAGAGCAGGGGGGATGGGGCATGGCCTGGCCAGGATCATCAGGAGGGGTCGCTGACCTGGGGCAGATGCTGCAGACCCCTCCTCCACCAGCCCGGTGGGGGGCTCTGGGCGGGGCCTCAGCTCCTGTCTGTGGCCTCTCCTAGGTGCCCATCCGCGCCCTGTGGAGCGATGGCCGGGAGAACCTGCTGGGGGCGCTGCTCATGGCCGGCCAGTACGTGATCCCCGAGGTACCTCTCACCGGCGCGTGCGCAGGGGCTTGGGTTTTAAGATCTGCCCTTCGAAAAATAATCCGGAAACAGAAGGCAGCAGGGGGACCGTCACCTGCAGTTCCCTCCCGAGACGCGGTGTTTAGGAGTCCACGGTGTTACCCTCCACGATGACAGGTCCTTCTGTTACACGTGTGTACCTTTCCCCGAAATCAGATGGTTCGGGCATCGTTCCGAGCTGGCTTTATTTTCTCTTCAACATCTTTCCCCAGCTCGGCACGTGGGGCACGGGAGTCATTTATAAAGATTCCTCGCCCCTCTCACGGCAAAGGGGGGCCCTCTCACGGCAGGGGAGGCCCTCTCACGGCAGGGGGGGGGCCCTCTCACGGCAGGGGGGGCCCTCTCACGGCAGGGGGGCCCTCTCACGGCAAAGGGGGGCCCTCTCACGGCAAAGGGGGGCCCTCTCACGGCAGGGGAGGCCCTCTCACGGCAGGGGGGGGGCCCTCTCACGGCAAAGGGGGGCCCTGTCACGGCAGGGGGGAGGGGCTCACGGAAGTTGCATTCAGGCTGGTCTCACACCGCTGTCCCTCTCCGCCCCCGCAGGTCTGCCTGTTCTTCCAGAACCAGCTGTTCCGGGGCACCCGGGTCACCAAGGTGGACACGCGCCGCTTCTCGGCTTTCTGCTCTCCTAACCTGCCGCCTCTGGCCGTGGTGGGCGCTGACGTCTCAAGTAAGCTGGGTGATTGGGCAGCGGGGCAGGTGCCCGTGGGTCTGTGCAGGGGGATGCAGGAGAGAGGCTGTGAGGCTGAGGGTGCTCCCCTGCCCTGGGACAGCCCAGCTTGGCTCGGCCCCAGGCTTGGGAGAAGCCAGGGGGCTTCTCAGACAGGGGAGGCTGGGTGGGCTGCCAAGTGGGAGGCCCCAGCAGGTCACCCCAGCTCAGGCTGGGCGTCTGCCCGGAGGAGGAGCAGGTTGGGTGGTTTGCCCCTCGTGTGTCCCCCTCAGGCCATATGACCCCCTGCCCGGGAGTCCCTGTCAGTGACGGTGGCTCTGCCATGCCCCCGAGTCCCCTGGGATGTGATTCCTGCAGTGTGACCTTGTCTCTGGGACCTTATCTCTCTGTCCCCTGGGCCTGGCAGGAAGCCCAGCACCCTTTGTGTCTCCAGCAGACCACGTGTCCTGAGACGCCCCCTGAGTGGGAGCCCGCCCTGTTGCCCTGGGTGTGGGAGCTGCTCTCTCGACCAGGCTGCTGGGCCACGAGCCCAGGCCTGGTCAGACTGAGGCCACTCTAGTGGCCCTGGGGGAGTCTTCTGTCTTCACTCCTGTGGGGTCTTTCACTGTCTCCTGGCTGTTCCCTGGCCCCCTGCCCTACTTTGGGTCCAAGGTGGGCATGCCAGCTCCTCCAACTCCCACCCAGCACCCTGGAAGCCCCTGCCTCGAGAAAGTAGGAATGTCTGCATGTTCCTGTGACATGTGGGCTCTCTGGAGCGGCCTTGCTGTCCCCCTGCCTGGCTCGGATGTGACAAGAACAGCCCCAAGCTTGGCTGGTGTCTTTCTACTTCCTGACTGAGCCAGGGGCCCTGGAGCTCCGGTCCCCACCCCCACCCCACCCCCAGGCGTAGATCCCTGGGGCAGGGTCTGGGGCAGCTGGGGGTGGGGAGCCCAGGCCTGGCTAAGCCAGCCTTCCTTTCGGGGTCGTTTGGGGCCTTGCAGCCTTGCTCTGGGTGGGGCTGCTTCTGTAAGGTGCGCGGGACCCAGGTGGCTCTTCTGGCTGGACTGCCCGACAGGAGTGTCCAGCCCTCGGACCAGCAGAGGCGGCCTCTGGCCCCCGTGGGCTCCTGCCTGGGCCAGCGTGGAACGTGTGTATGTGTGTGTGTGGGGGGGGCTCTGGAAAGGGCAGTTCCCAGAGACCAGCCTGGGACGAGCCCCTGGGGGTCTTGGAGTGAAGAAATAGGCTCTCTCCTGGTGGGTGGGCTGGTCACGTGACCATGAAAGCCCCCCAGAGCCTTGTGACCCCAAGGCAGGACACACAGCCGTGGGATCAGGCACCCTGGCTGCCTGCGTCTTTCTGCCAGGCCAAGGCGGCCAGGACAGGAGGAGACCCCAGGGTGGGAAACCAAGGTGGAGAGGGGGAAGGGCCACACGGGGAGGCATTGGCTTGGCCCCGAGCGCAGAGTCTCGTTCCTGGTGCTCTGACCTGTGCTGCCCGTCCCCAGCCTACCAGCCTGCTCCCCTGAGTGCCTTCCGGTGGGCATGAGGCCCAGAACACTTCAGTGCACCTCATGTGTGTGCAGCCTGCCCAGGGTTCGGGGTCAGGGGCGGTGGTTTCCCTGCTCGCTGAAGGCCAGAGCAGTCCGGGAGGCTTCTGGGAGGAGGTGGCACATGTGCTGGCGCTGTCGGATGGATTGGCTTCCCTGCCCATGCTGGGTCGTAGTGCTCAGCACAGCCGAGGAGAGAAAGGGGTGAGGGCCCCCTCCCCCATGGGGACTGCGTCACGCCTCTTTTGGAGCTCAGTAGTGGAGCCTCTGGGGACGAAGCCTGCTGGCAGGCGGAGGAGTTCACTGGATCCCAGGGCCTCTGGCTGTGTCTCGCCAAGCCCAGGCAGGCCACAGGCACAGGGAGGCCCTCTGTGCCAGGCCCAGCAGCTTGGCGGGTGCAAGGAGGCGGCTGGCCCCGGGGAAGAGGCCCCTGGCCCCCAGGCCCACGATTGCCGGATTGCTTCCCACTGGCTGGGGTGCGTGAGGGTGTGAGAACCGGGCCGCCTGCCCAGGCCTGGCCGGTTCGGCAGGCAGCCGGTGTTGAGAAACACCAAGCTCTGCTCAGGGTGTGGCTGGCGGGGGCCCTGGGGAGGGGGCTGCGGGGGCTGAGGGACGCCTGGGCTAGGAGGGTGTCGGCAAGGCAGCTGGAGAGCGATGCGCTGAGGGTGCGTGCGAGGAGGGTGCGTGGTGGGCCGGGGCCCCGCCCTGCTGGCCCTGGCCCCGCCCAGTGGCCACAGCACACGTGGTCTGCCCGGGCAGTGTAGGAAGTCATGTCCTCTTTGTAGGAGCCCTGGCCTCAAGCTCCCCTTAGGCGCTCTGTTTGTGGGACCGCGCGGCCCCTGGCTGGGCAGGACTTGGGTTCCATGGGCTCTCAGGGGGGCGGGCCGACCATGGGTGGCGCAGGTCCTTTGTCTCTGCAAACCCCTCTGTAGCTGTAACCCCCCGTGGTGTCAGCCCCCCCACGGGGCCGTCTTTTCTGCTCACCCAGCTCGGGCAAAGGGTTCTAAATTAAAGGACACCTGATTGACGCCCTGGTTGAGGGAGGTGGCCTTCTCCGCCTGTCTATGTCCTCCCTGTGGCCCATCCCCCAGCGCGCCCCACCCCCTCCAACTCCACGTTACAGGGCTGCACCAGTCCGGGAGTCTGGAATGTTCCTCAGTTTATTATCATGTGTGAATCATTATTCTGGCAGATGCAGCAGGGGGCACGGGGGGGGGGGGGGAGAGGAGGCTTGGGTGGGAATCCTGGATGCCCCCTAGTTCCCGGCTGCCTCTGCACCCGACTCTCTGGGCAGCCTCAGGCAAAGCTATTCCCCTCTCTGGACCTCAGTTTCCCTGGGATGGATGGGGGTCTCCGTGGTGCCTGCACCTGTGGACAGGCTCTGACAGTGATCAGTGCTGGCAGGGTCATCAACCTCCGCCTCTGCTGGTCCAGCCTGCCGAGGGACTGAGGGGTGGACGCGATGCCGGGCACTGGGCTCCTGAGGGTCACAGGCCGGACCTGCCGCCCAGCTCTACTTGCGCCCCCTGTGGCTCGGTCCTGGCAGTGCAGACGCCTTCAGACTAGGGAGAGACTGATCCTCTGGCGAGCTCTCTGCCTGGCAGGCTCAAGGGGCACTGACCCCAAGTGTCTGCCCCCTCCATCCGCAGGGCGGGGATCCACCATGATCCACCCTGGCATGGGGATGGCATGGGCACATGTCAGGCCTCTGAGACTTTGGGGTGAATCAGATGAAGGCTTTTCTTTCCCCAAAGGTGAGGAGTCCATAGGATTCATTCATTCATTCATTCACTCATTGACTTGCTTGGCTGACGCATGGTAGGTGCCCAGTGCTGGGCAGGTGAGGCTGGCTGTTCTGAGAATGCCACCCTGACTTCTCCTGGGGTCCAGGAGAGCAAACCTGCCTTGGGATCCTGCCAGCTCTGTTGTGCCTGATACACAGCCTTTGCATGTGCTGTTCCCTCGGCCTCGAATGCCTTGCCTGCACCACCACCTATGCAGTCTGCAGGCCTCTGTCCCTGGGAATCCTCCACCTCACCCCCCAGTAGAGCTCAGCACAAGCCAGAGCATCTGTGAGCCCAGGGCTGGGAGTCGGGAGGGCTGGGTGAACTACTCGGAGCTCTGAAGACGCCAGAGGGAGGCTGGTTGGCGCGGAGAAGCGAGCCGGAGGAGCTGGGCTGGGGTCTTGGCTCGAAGGCGACTCACTCGCAGCTCCGTACCGGCCCTCTGTCCGCAGTCAACCGGGAGCTGGTGCGGAAGGTCCGCAGGAAGGACCGCCTGCTGGTGCACAGCAGCATGGAGCGTGACGTGGGCCTGCTGCGTCTGTACCCCGGGATCCCTGCCACCCTGGTAGGGAGGCGCCCTGGCCGCCCCTGCCACCCTGCGTGTGCCTCCCATGGCTCCCGTGCCCCCCATGGCTCCCCCGTGCCGGCACAGCTGGCCCGGCACTGCCGCCCTCCCCATCCCCATCACCCGTGGCCCAGGCACACGGAGAACAACCGTGGAGCGTGCTTCATGCCTGGAACCCGCACGTGCCTGCACCTCCCCGGAGGCTTTGGGACCCCATTTTGCCTTTTTCTGGGACATGGGCTTCTAATAGGGGCACCCTGCCTATGAGTTTCACTGCAAGGTCCTCCCCCCAAATATTAGCTGCTAGGAGTATCTGTGGTGTGACCAGCGGGGGGGCTGGGGCCGGGCAGGGTGGTGGGCAGCCCGCTCCCCGCAAGCCGTGGCCTCCCACACTTGAAAGGGACAGGGAGTCCCATGGGGAGGACTGGGTGGGGAGCAGCCTCTCGGGGCACCCCCACGGGGCCCTCTCAGCACAGCGCCCTGGGCGCACGGGCAGCCTGGCGGCCTCGGGCCACACTCAGCGGGGCAGGACAAGCCTGCACCTGAGAGGTGCACACTCGGAGGGGCAGGTCTGCTGCTGCAGCAGGAAGCCGAGGCCCTCCCTCACCGTCCCCTCCTGGTCCCGCAGGTCCAGGCCTTCCTGCAGCCCCCGCTGAAGGGTGTGGTCATGGAGACCTTCGGCTCTGGGAACTGCCCCACCAAGCCTGACCTGCTGGCGGAGCTGCGGGCGGCGGCCGAGAGAGGCCTCCTCATCCTCAACTGCACCCACTGCCTGCAGGGCACCGTGACCTCGGACTATGCGGCCAGCATGGTAGGGCCGGGGGGCCGAGGCCTGGAGAGGGGGAAGCGTGAGCTGGGCTGGGACCCTGCGCCTCCGTGACTGCTCCTGCCCCCTCCCCGCAGGCCACGGTGGGAGCGGGCATCGTCTCCGGCTTCGACATGACGTCCGAGGCTGCCCTGGCCAAGCTGTCCTACGTGCTGGGCCAGCCCGGGCTGAGCCTGGACGAGAGGAAGGAGGTGCGGACCCCGCGGGCTGCGGGCACGGCTTGGGCCACGTGTCAGTGGGTCCTGAGGGTGTGACTCGGCGACACTGGGCCCAGGCCGGGGGTGCGTGTCTGGGTTTGGAAAGTGGGGAGGGAGATGGGGCTCCCCATGGTGCAGAGGGCCAGCTCTGGGGCCTGTGCTCCTACACCCCTTGTTGATCCTGAGATTAGTCCCCACTTGTCCTTCTTCCTTGTCGGGGAGCTTTGGGTCTGGCACACCCTGAGTCTCCCCAAACTGCTCCCAGATACCCCCCCCCCTTCCCCACGCTTCCCAGGCAGGCCTGAGACACAGCCCGCCCCAGGCCCTCTGTTTGGGCAGAGGCCACTGGGGCCTTGGGACCCTGAGCCAGTCGAGATGGAGGCTAGGGCTGTCCTGTGGGGACCTGGCCTGGACCGCACGTAGGCCAGAAGGACGGAGCCCAAACCCTGGAGTCGCGGGCCCAGGGCGGCCCTTACTGCTCGCCCCCCTTGGGATGCCGGGCCACGTGTCCCCCTGGGATGCCGGGCCACGTGGCAGGTCTGGGCCACCAGGTTGGGGCCCTGGCTCTCCTGTGCTCCTCCCCCAGCTGCTGGTCAGGGACCTCCGGGGAGAGATGACCCTGCCAGAGGTGGATGGGCGCCGGCCCTCCCTTCGGAGCAGCTCGCGGGGCCTGGGGCTGGCCCAGCTCCTCAGCTTGAGCCAGGTACTGCCCAGCATGGGGCGGGTCTCACCGCGAGGGCAGGGGGCGCCGGGCACCTGCCTCGGCCATTGGCCATCGTGATCCCAAGGCACGAGCAGAAAACCACCAGGTGCGGCCAGGTGCTGGGCCTGGCTCACCCTGGTTCTGGGCTTGGGTCCACAGCAGGGCAGGGGGTCATTTGCAGGGGTTCACGGAGCAGCAAGCGAGGAGGGGCCCGGGCAGGTTAGGGGAGCCCTTGCAGTGTGTCGACAGTGTGCAGAGCATGGCGGTCACTGGGCGGGGCAGCTGAGGACCACGTCCAGGCCAGGTCTGGCCCCGGGAGGGGTGGAGCACACAGGTCCTGCGTCCTGGAAAGAAGGGGCCGCCTGTCCAGGGCTCTCCCTGGAGCTTCCCGGGGCCGGCGCTCCAGGCCACGGCCTCGCCCGTCTCCAGCGCCCCTGCCCCACCTCAGCCAGGCTGCTCAGAAAGGGCAGGGGAACCAACAAGGACATGCTTTAGGGTCTGGGGTGAGGGGTCCAGGCTGGACCAGGCCTGCAGGGGAGATTGGGGCCTCCTGCTCCCTCCCCCCGACCACCACCACCACCACCCATGCAACCAGGCCTCTGGGTGAAGCACCCAGACCTGGCCCGGGGCTCGGCGGGCAGCAGAGCGCACTGCGTCCGGGCTGCCCTGGGTCATCACGCCCCGTGCCTGTTTCCCCTCAGGACAGCACGGGGTGGGAACGGACCTGTCGTGTGGACAGCTTTGTGCTGGGGCAGGCCATGGTCAGAGGGGAGGCCGGAACGTGTGTGGCCTGTTATTGGGGTGGCTATATGCTTTGTCATCAGGCCTGGCCGTAGGGGCGGGGCTGCCCCTGGGGGCCTCTGCGAGGACCCCTGGCTTCTGGCTTCTTGGGGGGCTCCTGACAGACTCCTCCATTCCCAGTCCTGGGGGGGGGGCTTGGGAGACCTGCTGGGGGAGGGGGCTTGGGAGGCCTGTGAAGCAGGGTTGTTTCCAGGGGAGGGGCCTGGCCGTCCAGGCTCCCCTACGCCAGTGCCTTGTGGTAATTATGTCCCTGCGTCCTTGAACGTGGTGGAGACAAACCAAGAAATGGGTAAAGGGTGGGTGGCAGGCCCTGGTCACACAGCTGCTCTGAGGACAGAGCCAGATATCTGGTGGCCTCATGTCCTGGACTTGGCTCCCTGGGTGGGGGGCTGAGCACCCCCAGGAGAGGCATGGTCCCAAGGTGCCACCTTCCCCCACCCAGGAGACTGACGCTGTCCGAGAGGCCCTGGCACCCAGCCTGGCCTGTGCCGCGGCCCACGCTGGGGACCTGGAGGCCCTGCAGGCCCTTGCAGAGCTGGTGAGCCCCCCACCCCACCTTGGGGATCAGCCCCAGCCGTGCCAGGCTCGGGGCGGGGGGAGGACAGCCTTTCCCTGGGTCCCACTCGTCCCCTGTGCCCTGGTCTGGGTCCCACTCGTCCCCTGTGCCCTGGTCTGGGTCCCACTCGTCCCCTGTGCCCTGGTCTGCCAGGCTGGGCAGCCAGCTCTGGGGCCTCGTGGCGGCTCAGGAGGCGCAGTGGCTGTGCCCAGCCCCACCCTCAGGGCGCACTCCAGCCCTTCCTGTCCCTTCCCTGCGGTCTCCCTGGCCCTCAGTCAGGGACGTGTCCTTGCGTCACTCCAGGGCAGTGACCTGAGCCTGGAGGACTTTAATGGTCAGACTCCCTTGCACGTGGCCGCCCGGAGGGGCCATGCTGGCATGGTCACCATGCTGTTGCAGAGAGGGTTGGACGTGAACGCCCGGGATGAGGATGGCCTCAGCCCACTGCTGCTGGCTCTAAGGGGCAGGTACCGGGGGCACTGCATCTGTCAGACATTTGGGCAGGGTGACACACGGGGTGGGCTGGGACCAAGCCACCCAGAGGGGGCTGCTGATTCGTCTGTGGTCACACAGCTTCCTGAGGCCAAGGCCACTCGCTTTTTAGAGCCTTGCCCACCCCCAGCCTGGGGAGGGCTTTCTGGAGGAGGAGGTAACCTCCAAGCTGAGCCAGGCAGGCCCAGAAAGACCCTGGGGAGGAAAGAAAACCACTTATGAACAAAGCAAAAGGGATCTCCGGTTTCTTCCCGGGGTTGTCTCTGAGTACCTGGGGGGCGGGGCATGGGGCCAGGGGGGAGCCCCAGCTGAGCTCCGGGACGGGGCAGGTGTTCTAAGGCAGGCTGCACAGAGTCAGATGTCCGGCTGGGGTGGGCACAGGGGCCAGCCTGCACGGCCGTGGGAAGGGTTGCCCGAGCTGGCCCACACCTGCTTCTTCAAGGCGGGCCCCAGGCTGAGGTGTGGTTGGGGTGCCCAGTGGGGTCTCGTAGAGCTGAGCACTTGCTGAGCTCCTCTCAAAGGAAGGGGCCAAGGACACTGGGCGGAGAGGCGACGGGGGTGTCCTGCTCTGCGGCCAGGGCCGGGGCTGGGGTCACTCGGAGGCCTCTGCCTGGGCTTCTTGACGTGCATGCAGTTGGGGGCTGCCCCTTGTGGGGGGTGTGAGGTTCAGTATTCAGATAAAGCACGCACAGGCTGCTGGTTGCGTCAGGAGCTCGCCAGCCCTGACCCCTTCACTGTGGCCGGCCTGGGTCCTGTGGACGCCCGCGTGCCCTCCCGGGCCCTGGATCTCTCTGAGGGTCAACACCACCGGCTCTGATGGCCAGTCCCAGCTTGGAGGGGGTGGTGGCAGGTGGACGGGGCATGCGGGAACGCCAGCCCGCATTCTTCTACGCGCTGCCCAGCACAGAACCTGCCGGGACACCTTCCAGGCGGGGTGGGGCGGGCCCACGGGTGTCCCTGCCCCGCTGCCTGTGCGTGTGCCCAGGGCCGTGTGTGTGTGTGTGTGTGTGTGTACGCGTGTGCCCAGGGCCGTGTGTGTGTGTGTGTACGCGTGTGCCTAGGGCCGTGTGTGTGTGTGTGTGTACGCGTGTGCTTAGGGCTGTGTGTGTGTGTGTGTGTGTACGCGTGTGCCCAGGGCCGTGTGTGTGTGTGTGTGTACGCGTGTGCCCAGGGCCGTGTGTGTGTGTGTGTACGCGTGTGCCCAGGGCCGTGTGTGTGTGTGTGTGTACGCGTGTGCCCAGGGCCGTGTGTGTGTGTGTGTGTGTGTGTGTACGCATGTGCCCAGGGCCGTGTGTGTGTGTGTGTGTGTACGCGTGTGCCCAGGGCCGTGTGTGTGTGTGTGTGTGTACGCATGTGCCCAGGGCCGTGTGTGTGTGTGTGTGTGTACGCGTGTGCCCAGGGCCGTGTGTGTGTGTGTGTGTGTACGCGTGTGCCAAGGGCTATGTGTGTGTGTGTGTGTGTGTACGCGTGTGCCTAGGGCTGTGTGTGTGTGTGTGTGTGTGTGTACGCACACGCGGGACACGTGTGTGTCAGGGGTGGGGACCACAGCTTTGCTCTCCGTCCTTGGGGAGTCTTCCTGTTCCCAGAGGTAGAACTGGTCTTGTCACAGGATCTGCACAGCCCCAGACGCCAGCCTCCCTCCTTGGCCCTTCTCGGGGGGCAGGGGGCGGGAACACGGCTTGCGGGATCCCAGGTTATTTCAGGGAGGGGGTGCTCATGAGTCTCACGGTGGGAGTGAGGATGTGTGTGTGCTTGTGCCACCAGACGGTCAAGGCCAAGCCCAGGGTGCCCTCCTCTGCTGGAGCCCTGGGGTGGGGGGTATCGCCCTTAGACAAGGACAATGGGGTCCCACCTTCCTTCCCAGGCTCCCACGAGCGCGGAACCCTCAGAACAGGCCTGACTGTGGGGGAAGGGCAGGAGCTCTGCAGGGTGTACCTGGGCACCGGGCTGATCTGGCTGGAGAGTGCATTCTGGGGCGTGGGCGGGCAGCGCCGTGAGCTCACCCCACCCAGGTCTCACCCCTCACCCCCACCTGGCTGTTACAACACCCCCCAAACCGGTCTCCCGGCCTCGTTCCCCTCCCCAGCACTCCTGTGCCCTGGAATGGCATGGAGGGGCCACTCACCAGCAGGGCTCATTGGCACAGAGGGTGGGGAGCAAGGCCTGGGGTCCCCCTCCTCCCCAGCCTCCCTGAAGGTGAGGTGGCCACCCTGACAGTGTGGGGAAAGGGGGTCGGTTTGTGGCTGTGCGGAGGATCGGTGTCCCCCACTGCAGCCGGCTGTGTGGCCTTGGCCTTGCTGAGCCCCCCCCCCCACTGCTCCCACGGCCCCCTCACCCTAGCTTGGCTCACAGACGGCCTCTGGACACCTGCAGACATCCAGGCCCTGCTCTGCACCAGCCTGACCCGTGTTTGCATTGGTCCACCTGGGTTTCACTTCCTCCCTTCCCCCGAGGGCAGAGTCGGACCCATTTGACTCAGTTTCCCCAGGTTCAGCCCCGGCCGGGGTGGTGGTGCACAGTGGGGCTGGGCAGCTCGGTGGGGAGACTGTATTCTGAGGTGGGCTGTCCCTGAGTCCTCACGGAGTGCCGGGGCCCCCAGCATAGGCAGGGGAGACCTCGGAAGGGCGGATGGGGGAACTTCTCAGCCAGGGCTGACTGACACCCTGGCATGGGGCTGGGTGCTGGGCTGCCCCAGACCGGGCTGGCCCTGTAGAGCCAGGGTGTCCTGGACAAGTGGGGGGCGTGGGACCCTGGCCTGAGGCAGGTAGGCTCCTGATCCCGTGCACAGGACCCAGAGCCCCGCGGTGTCTGAGCAGAGGCTGCAGGGGCCAGCGGTCAGCATGCCTCTCTTACCGCAGGCATCAAGGGGTCATCAGGCTGCTGCGGGCAGCCGGGGCTGGCCTGTCCGCCCAGGACCTGGAGGATGCCGGCACGGAGCTGTGCAGGTGAGCGCTGCAGGCACATCCTGCTTTTCTGGGGGGCCTGGGGCTGGAGCTCTAGGAAAGGGACCAGGCCTGCAGGGAGGGAGGCTGGCTGGGGAGGGGCCTCAGAGGCAGGACAGCCCATCGCCAACGGGACTCTGACTTCACAGCGGCCCCGAATGACCCCGCAACAGGGCAGAGAGAGACAGGCACAGGGAGGCGCAGGCCTGGAGGTCCCCAGTGAGGGTGCTGGTGGGGGGCTGGGCAGAGGGCAGGCCAGGGCTACAGAGCTCAGCCCCTCCCTCCAGCCCCCAGACCCCTCCCCATGGTGCGGTGGACACCCTGTCGCTGCCTCCCCTGCTGAGGGGGCCGAGCAGGAGACAGGAGGGCAGAGGTCTGCCAGAGGGCGCTGAGTGATGGTGTCGGAAGTGGTTGGGGTGTGTGTCCTGAAACTCAGAGCCCCCGGCCCAGGGGACGGGTGACATGGTGAGATTTCAGGATGACTGGGAGTGGAGGAGGAGACCCGAGGTTTGCCCCTCATCTCACCCCTGTGGCTTGGTGCCAGCAATGCTTCCCTTGGTCCTGGAGGCCACTGGCCACAGAGGAGGTGGGGTGGGAAGACCCCACTGGCCCCTAGATTCTCTCCTCCACTGAACCCTGGTCTTCAGTGTCCCTGGGCGGCCTGGGGGGGGGGGGAGGCAAATCCTGCCGGCTGACCCGCCCTCTGCCCACTGTTCTCAGGGAAGACAGGGTGAGGTGGGCTCTCACATGGGGTGGGGAGGGGTCCCAGGAGGGAGGGGCTCAGGGCTGACCCTGTGTGCCCGGCCAGCACGCTGGTCTTGGCTCTGAAGGGACGGCTAGTTCAAGGGTGCCCTCCCAGCGGGGCCTGGCTGGCTTCCTTACAGACGGAGACACTGAGGCAGAGACAGATGGGTTCGCCAGGCCATATGGGAGCTGCTTGCCCTGAACTGGGGGCCCTGGGCTGACCCTTCCCGGGGTCCAGTGTGTGTGGGATGCCCCAGGAGTCTTGGGGTACTTTCCAGTGAGATGCACCCCAGGAATCGCCCAGCGCCACTGTAGGGGCAGCGGCTGCTGCTCCTGACCAGGAGTGGCGTCGTGATGGCCGCTTTGGCGGACAGCCCTTCCCCGTCCAGCCAGCACACCCAGCACAGGCCCTTCCCTGACCAGGGCCCCGAGAGGCGGGGCGGCCGAGGAGGACCCTGGCAAGGGCCTGGGAAGGTTCTTTGCCCACCTGCTGTCTTCTTCTCCAGGCTAGGAGGCCAAGGCCCCTCCATGCAGCCCGAGGGGTCCAGGCTCCCACCCCTCAGTGTCCTCTTTGAACCACGGGTCTGCCTCAGACTTTCCTGGGCCTCTGTGGGCCCTGCCCAGGGAAAGCCGTGTTGTGAAATGTGAAACTGGCAGGCGGCTCTCAGCAGGTGGGGCGTGTGTGTGCGTGCGCCCGTGCGTGCATGCCCTGTGTGTGCATGCACGTGTTTGCATGCTCGTCATGGATGTGTGGGTACCTAAGTCACCATCACCCCCACTGGGTGAAACCAGACTCCGGGAGGCCCCCTCCGGCATTCCTGCCCCAGGACCCAGCGCTGCTGGCTCAGCTGTCTGCGACTGGCTTTGCAAAGACGCCGCGGGCACCCCGGACAGGCAGGTGGGCAGATGGACTGGACGGGCGCCCAGCGGGCCCTGACGGCTTCCCCTCCTTGGCTCCCCGCCCAGGCTGGCGTCCAGGGCTGACAGAGAAGGCCTGCAGGCGTGGTGGCAGGCGGGGGCCGACCTCGGGCGGCCGGGCTACGACGGGCGCAGCGCCGTGCTCGTTGTGAGTGCCACCGGCGTTCCCCTGCCCTCTCCAAGGCAACAGCCTCCTCCTCCAGGAAGGCCTCCCTGACAGCTTCACAAGCTCCCCCCTTCCTTTGCCCCACCCGGAAATGCCCATCCTCCCCTGGTGAATACACTGCACATTGAGGAGTGGAGGGGAGACTGTCTCCCTCCCAGTCCCGGCCCCTAGCTGTGAGGACAAGGAGAGTGGAGACCTGGAGTCCCGTGTGCTTAGACGGGAGGAGGCAGGGAGGCTGTCCTGAGTGGGGGGAGGTGTGGTAGAGGCCGGGCTGCTGCACAGGGACCCTGCGGCAGCTCCTCCCTTGGGCTCCCTCCCACAGGCAGAAGCTGCCGGGAACCTGGAGGTGGTGACTCTTCTGCAGCGGCTCCAAGGTGGGGCTGGGATCCTGGCCCCGGGTCCGGTAAGTGCCCCCAAGCAGGGTTGAACACTCCCAGCCCTACGGCTGAATCCAGCTTGGGGAATGTGTCCCGGGCAAGTCCTGGGAGGAGGCTGGGAGGAGGCTGCCCCTCCTGTGGGCGGGCGCACACTGTGTAGGGGAAGCTGAAAGTGCTGGAGGGAGATGGAGCTAGAGAGGGCTTCCTGAAGGAAGAGCCACCTCAGGCCTCCTGGGTTCTGTCTCGTCTGCCTCCGCTGACACCCTGCCACAGCACTGGAGGGCCCCGGCCATGGCCAGGAAGGTCCTCACGGCCGGAGGGGACTCGGCTCAGAGGCCTTTGCTGTGTCCTGCCTACCCTGACACACCTACCCCGGGACCACCCCCTACCCCCCAACGGGCTGGGTGCCCCTGCCTAACTCCCAGGCTGTGCTGGTCAGTATCCAACTGACACCCCCGCCCCCACTCCATCCTCTAGCCTTCTGGAAAATTCTCAAAGCTTGCTGGGTTTGTTTGGTCCTTGGGTCCCTCCCTGATGAAAGCTGGGCCCCACTGACAGGTGCCTAGGCTTGTCTTTCTGCCCAAGGCCTCAGGAGACCTCTTGTTTCAGGAAGTGCTGCCTGGTGTCTAACCTGAAGCTGTCTCTCTGTGGCATCAGCTATTCCTTCCTGTTGTGACCTGCCGGGATCGGAGCACCCCACCCCGTGGTTCTGACTGAGATGCCCTCTGCTGGGACTGCTTTTCATTATGTCTCCGAGACAGAGCCTCAACGTCTTTGCCGGGCAGTGACAATAAAGTCTCTCTGGGACCACACCTCCCCTTGGTCCCCAAAGCCTCATTCTGGTGGGTCTGTCTGGGTCTCAGGACTGTGGGTATGTGTTTGTGGAGAGTCTGGCTGAGGCTCTGGTTCAAAGGGCGGTGACATCAGCACCCTGGGGGTGTGGGACACACAGCCAGTCTGTCCCCAGGAAGCAGGAGTGTGTGAGCCAAGCCCCAGAGCGGAGGGCAAGCAGTTCCCCTCCCCCCACTGCCTGCTTGGATGGTCCCTCCTCCAGACAACCTCTGCCCCATCTCTGTCTGAATCCTTCTCATTCTTGAAGCTTGGAGTCGCCTCCTCCAGGCAGGCCGCCCCTCCCCACGGAGTCCTGTGTGACTTTCCAGGCAAGGACCATCTGTCTTGTCCTCCCAGTCCCTCCTGGCTGCTGTCTGGTTTTCAGAGCCCCCCCCCCCCCAGCAGTAGGGTTCATTCTAGCCCCTGGTCTGCCTGGAGGCCCTGACCCACCACCCATTGTAAGCTAGGCCCATCCAGGCCACTTGCCCGGGGACCCAGAGTGGGAGTGAGTGACCCACGCAGCCCTGTGCCCCGTGGGTGGGGGCTGGCCCTGCCGGGGCAGCTGTGAGATGGGCAGGGCAGGCCCAGGCATGGAGGGTGTGGTTCTCCAAGGCCAGTGGGCAGCTTCACCCTTGTCAGAGGCCCAGTTGGAACAAATCAGGTATCTGATCCCCCGGCCAGTTCTCTGTCCCGACTGTAAGCAGACCAGCGGGGCAGCCCCCTACCCGGGGCCCAGCCCCTCCGTGGGTCTGGACCTCCCTCCCCTGCCCCCCCACATTCCCTGAGCCATCCTTGCTGGGCCCCAGGAGCAGCGGGAGCTGCCTCCTTCCAGGTCTCCCGGCTCCTCGGTCGGTCCCTCTTTAACTGCCCATAAGAGGGTTCTTGTCCGTCTGCCCCCTGCTCGGAGGATCTGGCCCTGTAGATACTGGGCAAAGTGTGAACCCAGAGCCTGCCCTTGGCACTCAGCGTTGCAGCAGGGGCCTCTCCCAGGTGGGCCAGGCCAGAGGTGGCCCCACCCACACCCCCAGGCTTCTCAGCCCGGTTCCCAGGCCTGGGCTGGCAGCCTCCCAAATTCTCACCCAGTCTCGGGTGTGCCAGGGCCTTGCACAACCTGGTGACACTGCACAAGCACGGGGGGTCCCAGGAGCCTTTGCCCCACACCCAGTGAGTGGGGGGTGTGGGGGACGGGGAGGTGTCGGAGGAGCCCGGCTGTTGCTAGTGGGCTGGGACCCCCAGAGGGCTGGCAGGGCGGCGGGACAGGCCGGCCAGTGCCCTGTGGGGGCCCACAGCGGAGCACCCCCATGTCTCTCTGATGCTCCAGACACAGCCGCTCACCCTCTGCCTTTGGCTCCGCTCCAGAGGGACAGCAGGGATGGAGGGAAAGGGACAGGGCACTCAGTCCCCACGGAGCTTGGGTTGTGAAAGCCGCTCTTGCTCCACATGGTCCCGCCCTCCCAGAGCAGGTGCCAGCCTGCTGCCGGTGCAGAGCCCCATAACCTGGGATGGTACCCTGCCAGTCTTAAAAACGCCCACTACCCCGTGTGTCCCACGGAGGAAGCACTGCTGAGCTGGCCTTTTCCCAAGTGGGTCACTGCTGGTGACGGCAGGGACGGCTTCCACCAGCGGGCAGGCTCAGGGTGCTCCCAGCCAGGGCTGGGCAGCCGGCCCCCCGTTCTCGGGCCCCTCTACACACTGGGGGACGCAGAGCCCTGCGGCGAGCTGCTCCTGGACTGGGCACGCGTCTCAGGAAGCTCTGGGAAGTGGCAGGCACACGTCTGGGACGTCCCTCAGGGCCATGCTGTGTTCCTGGGGTGAGGCCGGCTCCACAGGGGATCATGCTGGCACTCTGGGCTCCGAGGGCAACCGGGTGAGGCGGAATGGCCCCACCGACGGCAATGGCAGATGTGGCCTATTTTATTTTGTATGCTTCTGAGGGGCCCTGGCTCCTCCCACTCGACAGGCAGAGAGGAAGGCCCAGGCTGCCCGGCGCTTGGCAGAGCTGGTGATCAGCCCGCCTGGTGTGGGTCAGGGCAGCCTTCTTGCCTCTTTTTTTCATCTTTTTATTTATTTATTTATTCATTTTAGAGAGGAGAGAGAGAGAGAGAGAGAAAGGGGGGAGGAGCAGGAAGCATCAACTCTCATATGTGCCTTGACCAGACAAGTGCAGGTTTCGAACTGGCGACCTTAGCATTCTAGGTCGACGCTTTATCCACTGCGCCACCACAGGTCAGGCCTTGACTCTTTTTTAAAGATTTTTATTTATTTAAGATTTTATTTATTGATCTGAGAGAGAGAGAGAGAAGGGGAGTGGAATGGGAAGCATCAAACTCGTAGTCGTTGCTTCTCGTATGCATCTTGACCGGGCAAGCCCCAGGTTTCAAATCGGCGTGACCTCGGTGTTCCAGGTCGACCTTCTATCAGGTCCAGTCTTCTCACCTCTTGAAGGTGGTACCACCAGGAGACATGGTGGGGGCTGGCAGGAGACATGGAGCGAGCTGGGCATGGCCAGTGCTGGGTAAACGTGGGGGCAGCCTGACTCCCCCACAAACTCACACCCAGTAATTTCACTCTGGGTGGGGCTTTGGCTTATTTCAAATCACCTCGATCCCAGGGTTATCTCTGGGAAATCTCTCTTTCTCTCTCACCTAGGCCACTGTCTACGGTTTCCCAGTGTTTTCCATCATAATATCAGGCTTCTCAGTCAGGCCCTGCCCCAGGGTCAGCCCCCATCCCCGTACCTCACCACCCACCCACCAGCGACAGGTATCTCATGCTGGGAAGTTCCCCTTCTAGTCACACCTCGATACCTCCTGCTTCAAGTACTTGTTTTCTCTCTGGTGAAGTCCCCCCTAGTGCCAGAGACAGTGACAGTGTGTAGAGAGGGCTGTGCCTTGGACTGGGCTGGACCAGGGCTTCAAACTGGGAGCAGGAGAGGTGGGTTCTTCTGGCCCATGAGGTGGTGGGGTGGGGGAGGAGTTCCCGAGCTCCTCTTCTTGGTCACACGCTTCTGTGGCTGCTGCACCCCCAACCCCTTCCCCAGCCCCGGACCTCACACAGACTCAGGCCTGTCTGTGAACCAGGGCAGAGAGGCCCAGCTTTACACTGGGTGCTGTGTAACCTCCAGGAAGTCGCTGCCCCTCTCTGAGCCTTAGTGTCCCCCGTGTATAGTCACCCTGAACTCAGGTGAATGGTTATGACTTTGTTGCCCACCCACACCCCATGAAGCCGCACCAGTGGCTTAAGATGGGGCTTTAGGGACTGCCTCCCTCCAAACTTTCTCTTTTCTAAAGCTTGAACCCCCAACTCCCATTAGCCCCCTGTGTCTGCCATGGGCTGTTCTGCTGTGACAGTTCTCAAAGGCCTGTGGTCAGGCCCCAACATCTGCAGGTGACTAAGTGGCCAGGCCAGAGGGCCTGGGGGCAGGGAAAGGGCTATTGCTCAGAGTGGAGGGGGATCAAGGCTGGGTCCTCAGCGGAGGGACAGGTGGCAGGCAGGGTGGAGCTCCCAGTGGGGGTCCTGGGTTGGGGTTCAGGCCGCCTGCCCTTCTCTGTGGGAAGACACCGAGTCTGAGGCCTAGAAACCTGCTAGGCACGTTCTCTCCCAACCTCTAGTTTCACTTTCTGTTTGTTCTCCCTCCGTCCCCTCCCACGAAGTTCCCTTTGAAGTGAGAGGGACAGGGATGGGCATGTGCAGCCCAGGCCGCCACCCCCACCCACAAACTGAGTCTTTCCCTGCCCGGCCACCCTGGGCACCAACTCGGCCCGCGCCCCCCACCCCCGCAGTGAGCCTGGGCCCCTGGGTCTCAGGCCAGACAGGACGGGTGTGGCCCCCAGACCTCCTGGAGCGGGACCCTGGGGACGCCAGGTGCGCTGGGCGGGGCCGCGAAACCTGTGAGTCAGGGCCACCCCCGCACGGGTGCGCCGCTCAGGTACCCAGCCGCGGACGACCCGCCGCACGACCCACAGGCTGGGAGCCGCCCCGCCCGGAAGAACCGGTCCGGCCAGCGCGTCGCCGGCGCATTCCGGCGGCGGGGGAGGTCGGCTTCTGGCTTAAAAGGCGACGCGGAGTTGGCCGCCGCCGCACGGACGCACCGCCGGCCACGCTGGGCCACTGGCTGAGGGGACAGACGTCGGGACGTCGGGGATCGCGGGGTCTCGGCAGACGCGGCGCGGCGGTGGACCGAGTCCGGCGGTTCCGCCGTCCCTGCGCCGGGCCTGGGCGTCCGGGGAACACACGGCCCGCGGCGAGCGGGGCGCGGGGCAGGGCCCCGGGCCGGTGGGCCTTTCTCTCCACAGCGCGGCGGACAGGTGACTCGCGCGCCGGGTCCAGTGGTTCTTAACAGTTCAACAGTTCTGTAGCGCAATTGTGAAATGTTTAGGACCACTAGACCCGGCGGGCCTGGCAGCGGCGGCGACAGCATCAGCGACACCGACGGAGTGTCCCATGCGCGGCCCCAGATCAGGGTTAGAGTTAGGGTCAGGGTCAGGGGCGTGCTCGGGTCCCTCTGGGAGGCGCCCACGGACGCGGGTCCGCTCACCTGGGTACCCAGAGCACACTGTGCCCCGCACCGGCGAACCCGGGACCCGGGGCGAGGACCGCACGCTGCCCGGAGGTGGCCGGATTTGGCGGTGCTGCGCGCTGGGGACAGCCTGGGACTGCTGGGAACCGTTGGGTGCAGGCAGCCGGCCGCCCCCACCTCCTACCTCTAACCGTGCTCCTGGCGCGTTGCCGTCCTGGAAACGCCAGCGCCGCCCTCCTGCACCGCGAGGGCCCGACCCTTCTCGAAACTGCCGAATTCCCAGCCGGGACTTGGCGGTGAGCCCCCCAGGGGAGAGGCACGCCCCTTGAGGTCGGCTTTCTGAAGCAGGCGATGTGCAGCCGCACCCTCCTGGCCGGGAGCTAGTTGTCCGCAGGGCTGGGAGAGAGCTGGGAATCAAGCAGTAAGAGCCCGCACTTCCAGCAGGGCCTGTGGAGGCGAGTGCAGGGGTTGGGTGAGCGTGCGGAGTGAGGGAGGGGTCCCAGGGACAGAAACGGGGTGTGGAGGAGGCTGGGACACCTGGTGTGCCCACTGCCTCGGGCCAGAACGTCCCTCTTGGGCCCTCAGGATCTAGGTGCAGGGGGTCTGGAAGTCCTGTGGGAGCCACCAGGAACCTGTGTGTGACGCCCTAGGAGCTGCTGGCTCAGCAAAGTGTCATTCCATTCCCGCCTCGCCTCCGGCCAGGGTGAGGTCACTTCTGCCTGTGATATGAGGCTGACCTGCTCTGGGCCTGCCTGGCCACCTGGACTGGCCACACCTGCTGGGGACAACGGGTCCCCTCAGATCCTTGGCTCCTCTGCCCAGTGCTTTGGAGAGCTACAGGGCAGCCTGGGTGTGGGTCAGACAGTCTCACCAGGGTACTGCCCAGCCAGGTGGCCTTGGGCCGGTCACTGTGCAGGAGGCATAGGCTGTTGGCTGCAAGAAGATATGGTCCCAGCCCAGGCCACAGTGCCCCTGGCTGTCCAGGATGGGAAGGGGGTTATGCTCCTGGGAGGAGGGTCAACCTCCAGTGGGAACCTTGTCCCTTTCCCCGGCAAACTCCACTGTGGCCGCCCAGGAGCTCAGCGATGTCAGTTCCGGTGTGTGTGTGGTGCCCTGAGGGGTCCAGAGAGTCTTAGCGGTGAGGCTGCCCCTGCCCACTGTGGCCACGGGGCAATTGCATGCCACAGGGTCCCCCCTATGCCATTGCTGGCCCCTACGGCTTAGTGAGAAGGGTTGGGAGTCACGGGGTTCCCTGTTCTGTAACCTGGGGGTTCTTTTGTCTGCTGTTGATGGATATATTGTCATTGACGAAAATAAACACTTATTCCAACACCTCACCGTGTCCTGGAGCTGCTCTCCTTCTTCCCACAGATAGCAAAGTCGTCGTGATTCCTCCCTGTCCCTTCTCATCCCAGGGGACTAAAAGGAGGCGGGGCTGAGGCAGGCTTCTGGCACAGTGGTCTTCAGAGTCCCCTCCCCCGGGAAGGGCTCCGGGACTCAGCAAACCCTCCCCCAGCTCCCTGAGACGGGCCCTTGGGCCCCCTGCTGTCCCTTCTGCTTGCAGCAGGAGAGAAGGAGACCTGGTCTCCATACCCATCACTCCCCTCACCCTACTTGCAGCCTTTCCTGGGCCCTGTGGCTGGCTCCTGCCAGTGCCTCGCTGGAGGCCCAGGCCACCAGGAGGGTCGAGGTTGGAGGGCTTAGGGTTGGAGTGACAGAGGACCCTCCTCTGCAGACAGCCCCTCATGCTCTGGTAAGACAGAGTCAGTGTCAGTGGGGGTTCAAATCCCAGTCCTGCCTATAAGCAGGTGACCTGGGCAAGCCCCTGTTCTCCTCAGAGCACCCATCTCTCTCTCTCTCTTTGGTAAAGAAGGCATTGGCGTCCACCTCATGGGGCTCACTGGAGGGTCCACTGAGGTGACAGAGCTTGACCCCCAGATGTGACCTATTACCTCGTGGTGGGAGGTCTGGTGAGGCATAGGCCTTGGGTGGCAGTGCAGTGGGATCTTGATTGCTCCTGGGGCCTCTGGGAGGCAGTTCCTACTTGGCAAAGATAAGCCCTATCCTTCCTGACATCAGGACCCTCTACTCCCAGCCTCTCCTCTCTGCCCACTCACTCCTGCAGGGATGTGAGGGTCCCAGTGATGGAAGCCCTGGGGTTAGCGGGACACATGGCCCCCTGGACTGCTGACCTGGGGCTCTGCCCAGTGCTCGGGGAACAGCAGAGGCAGCTGCGACTTCAGTCCTCTGCCTGCCTCCCCCTCCCCTTCAGGCCTAACCAGGCCACTGAGGATCTGAGCCCACTCTGGCTAAGCAGACAGAGGGCCACCGAGATGAGCCTGAACAACTCAGTTTGCTGGGACTTTCCAGGTATAGCATTGAAAGTTATGTCCTGGGGACCTCCTCTGTCCCGGACAGACTGGGACAGCTGGTTCCCCTACCCTGGACCACCCCATGGGGACACACTGCTCTAGCTCCTTAAACCACTTGCCTTTTCCACAAGAGAAACCCAACCTTCAGTCTTTTCCAAGCTGCCGTTATTTTGGTCTCTGTTAAAGCAGCTAAGCCAGTGTTTTCTGAGCGGGTGGTTCTCAAGCTCCAGCCTGTGGCTGAGTCACCCGGAGGTGCTGGCAGGGAGCAGGGAGGCTGGGCTTGGGGAGGTCGGACGGGCCTGGATCTGCGTCGCCCCAAGTCCAGAGGGACGTGACGAAGGCTTGAGGCTGAGACCCACTGTGTGAAGTGACAGACCTCAGCCAGAAGAAAGGGCCAGAGGAACGGGAGACACCCCCCAACCTGAGTCCTGCCAGCCCCTCTGTCCCTCAGCAGAGGAGCCCACAGCGGGGCCACACATCCCCGCCCGAGTCCCTACCGCCTGGGCCACCCATGAGGGCTCATGCCAGGCTATTATTCCAGATACCTTTGTGTGAGCAGGACAGGGGACAGCAGTTCCTTACGTTCACACATTCACACCCTCAGTGACTAGGGGAGCCCCGAGAAAACAGGTATGTCCACTCTGGGAGGGCTCGGGGCCAGCTGGGACTGGCTGGCTGAGCATCTGCTGTGGTCCTGAGAGGTTCTGGGGGACACGATGCAGGGACGCAGATGGGGACACACATTCAAGCAAGCTTTCCTTGAGCCTTCCAGTTTGGTTTTTGTTTTCTAAAGATTTTATTTATTGATTTTATAGAGAGAAGGGGGTGGGGACGAGAACTATCAACTCATAGTTGCTTCACTCTAGTTGTTCATTGGTTGCTTGTTGTACGTGCCTTGACTGGGCAGGCCCAGGGTTTCGAACTGGCAACCTCGAGCCCTCCAGTCTTTGGGGATGACACTTCTCTTTGTCTCTTCTGGGTTATAGAGGTGCAAGTGACATTTAGTGAGGTGTACATATTTAAAGTGTATACCAGCACCACTTGAGTGTGCATACAACTGTGAAGCCATCACACAATCAAAACCCAGCACATCCACCACCCAAAGGGCGGATCTGGCTCTTTGCAACTCGCGTTGCTCTTCCCCAAGTCCTTGCCCCTGGAATTTCCTTTGCTGGAAGGTTTTCAACTGTATAAATTCAGCATCTTTCATAGACTAGGACTATTCAGGTTTATTTCTTCTCCGGTGAGTTTTAGCAGTCCATATATTTCAAGGAACTAGTTTGCTTAATCTGAGTTGTCAGGTTTATTAGTATAAAGTTATGCATAATACTCCATTATGATTATTTTATTATCTGTAGACTCTGTAAAAACGTTCCGTCTGCATCTTAGAAAGAGAGAGAGAAAGAGGGGAGAGAGATATCATTGGTTGATTTTGTAGGGGCCCTGACTGGGGATCGAACCTGCAGCCTTGGTGTATTGGGATGATGCTCTAACCAATCTACCCAGCCAGAGTTCCATCTATTATTCCTTCCTTCCTTCCTTCCTTCCTTCCTTCCTTCCTTCCTTCCTTCCTTCCTTCCTTCCTTCCTTCCTTCCTTCCTTCCTTCCTTCCTTCCTTCCTTCCTTCCTTCCTTCCTTCCTTCCTTCCTTCCTTCCTTCCTTCCTTCCTCCCTCCCTCCCTCTTTCTCTTTCTTTCTTTCTTTCTTTCTTTCTTTCTTTCTTTCTTTCTTTCTTTCTTTCTTTCTTTCTTTCTTTCTTTCTTTTGTATTTTTCTGAAGTGAGAAGCGGGGAGGCAGAGAGACAGACTCCTGCATGCGCCCAACTGGGATCCACCCAGCATGCTCACCAGGGGGTGATCTCTGCCCATGTGGGGAGTTGCTCCATTGCTGCTGACGCCATTCTAGACCTGAGGCAGAAGCCATGGAGCCATCCTCAGCGCCCGGGCCAACTTTGCTCCAATGGAGCCTTGGCTGCAGGAGGGGAAGAGAAAGAGAGGAAGGAGAGGAGAAGCTTCTCCTGTGTGCCCTGACTGGGAATTTCCACACGCCGGGCCGACGCTCTACTGCTGAGCCAACCGGCCAGGGCCATCATCTATTATTAATAATATTGATGATTTGTGTTTTCTCAGCCTGGCTAGAGGTTTGCTATGTTTATTGATCTTCTGAAAGAACCAGCTTTTGGTGGAGTTGACTTTTTCTATTATTTTTCTGGGTTTTTTACTTAATTGAGTTCCACTCCGATCTCCGTCATTCCCCTTCTCCTTACTTTGGGTTTTATTTGCTCCACTTCCCCAGTTTCTTCAGGCAGCGTGCACCAGGCTACACACTGGGAGACTGACCCACAGCTTACCGAAGCTCTATGAGTTGTTTATAGTCTTTTGTTTTCTCTCTGTTTCATTTTTAATAGTCCCTAAGGATTCTATCTGAAGGTGTTTTTTCTTTTCTTTTCTTTTATTTCTGCGGTATCCAACTTGCTATTAATACCACTGGGGTAATTTTTATCCTAGACCTTGTATTTTCCATCTGCGGAAGTGTGGCGGAGTCTGTTTTACAGTTTCTAAACCTCTACTTAGTGTAGTCAGGCATCACTACATCTTCTTGAACATACTGGGATACAGTTACAAACACAGTTCCCATGCTCTCGTCTACTAATTTTACCAACGGTTTCATTTCTGGGCCTGTTCCTATTGATTGATTTTTCTCCTCATGGTGTTGTTTCTTTGTATGTCTGGTCATTTTTGATTGGCTGCCAAGCATTGTGACTTGAACGTTGGTCGATAATTTGGCATCCTGTAAATATATGTGAGCCTTGTTCTGGGACATGGCGAGGCTTCTAGAGAGTTTGGGCCTTCTGAGGATTGTTTTTAGTGTTGCTAGGCAGGACAAGTTCAACTTTTTTTTTTTTTTTTTTTGTATTTTTCTGAAGCTGGAAACGGGGAGAGACAGTCAGACAGACTCCCGCATGTGCCCCACCGGGATCCACCCGGCACGCCCACCAGGGGCAACGCTCTGCCCACCAGGGGGCGATGCTCTGCCCCTCCGGGGCGTCACTCTGCCGCGACCAGAGCCACTCTAGCGCCTGGGGCAGAGGCCAAGGAGCCATCCCCAGCGCCCGGGCCATCTTTGCTCCAATGGAGCCTTGGCTGCGGGAGGGGAAGAGAGAGACAGAGAGGAAGGGGGGATGTGGAGAAGCAAATGGGTGCTTCTCCTATGTGCCCTGGCCGGGAATCGAACCCGGGTCCCCTGCACGCCAGGCCGACGCTCTACCGCTGAGCCAACTGGCCAGGGCTGACAAGTTCAACTTTTATTCTATTTTATTCTATTTCCCCAACAATGAGGCGACCCTTGTGAGGACCCTACCCGGTGCCTTGTGAATGATGAGGCCTATTCCTTCTGGTTGGTGGGAACACACACCATTCTCAACATGTTTAAAGTTGTTTTTTTTTTAATCGTGGGAAACAGACATAAGAAAATTTACTCCTTTCAATCATTCAGTGTACTGTTCTGTGACGTGAAGTACGCTCACACTCTTGTGTCAGCATCACCACCGTTTCGTCTTGCAAAACCGATACTCGGGTCCGTGTTACGCACTCACACCCCATCCCCTCCCCCAGCATGGCGCCCGCCATTCTGCTTTCTGTTTAGGAATTTGCCTCTTCTAGGGACTCCATATGAGTGGGACCTTACAGGATTTGTCCTTCTGTGACTGGCTTATTTCACTCAGTATAATGTCCTCAAGGTTCATCTGTGTTGTAGCAGGTGTCAGAATGCCTGGTGCTTTTTGTTTGTTGTTGTTGTTTTTTGTTGTTTTTTTTAATTTTTTGTATTTTGCTTAAGTTGGAAACAGGGAGGCAGTCAGACAGACTCACGCATGTGCCCGACTGGGATCCACCCGGCATGCCCACCAGGGGGCGATGCTCCGCCCATCTGGGGCGTCGCTCTGCCGCAATCAGAGCCATTCTAGCCCTGAGGCAGAGGCCACAGAGCCATCCTCAGCACCCAGGCCAACTGGGCAAACTTTGCTCCAATGGAGCGTCGGCTGCGGGAGGGGAAGAGAGAGACAGAGAGGAAGGAGGGGGAGGTGGAGAAGCAGATGGGTGCTTCTCCTGTGTGCCCTGGCCGGGAATTGAACCTGGGTCTCCCGCACGCCAGGCCGACGCTCTATCACTGAGCCAACCGGCCAGGGCCTGTTGTTTTTTTAAAGCTGGACGTTATTCCATGGTGTGGATGGGCCACAGTTTGTTAATCATCACCTGTCACGGGCCCTCCGGCTATCGTTGACAATGCCGCTGTGGATGCCGACGTGCACGTTCCCCGCGTGGTTTGAAATGAAGGCAGCCTTTCCTCCTCGGTGGCCCCTTCTCAGGCCTTGGGGAGTATCCTTCCTTCATGATCCTCACTCAGCTGAAGACTCAAGGGGACCCCTTCCAGGCTCTGCAGAGCCCTGGTTCAAAGCAGCTCTCTTTTCTCTGACACTCCACCCTGCAGACTCCAGCATCCTTGGTGTCACCCAGAACCCCAGGGTGGCTCCTCTGTCCAGGGGCCTGAGAGCACTCCCTGGGGCTCCCTCTCCGGTGCCGAGGCCCGACGCCTCTCTCCAGGCGGGGGCGGGGGCAAGCGCAGGGCTCACCTCATCGTCTCCCCCATCGCAGGGGGCACTCTCTTGTCCCACCAGTGTTTGTGAACTGTCATCTCCTCTATTTTGTCCGGTTTTTCGGTTATTTCTGGTGGGAGTGTAGATCTGGTCCCTGTCCCTCTGTCTTGACCCAAAGAGAAAGCCCCCCCCCCTCCCGTTATCCCAATAACAGTAGTTCAAACCTCCTCCCAATAACAGTAGTTCAAACCTCCTCCCAATAACAGTAGTTCAAACCTCCTCCCAATAACAGTAGTTCAAACCTCCTCCGCGGGCTGTTGAGATTCTCTGATCACATTCCTTTCCTGGAGACGCTTCTGGCTGCCCCCGAGCCACGCCGGTGCTGCCACACACAGGCCCTGGTGCTCCGCCGCGCCCTCATTCAGAGGCGGACCTCTGTTGGACTCCTCATGCTCTGTGTGATGCGGGATTCTCCCTGGGACTCAGAAGTACCAACTGGCTCGGAGATGAGTGTGTCGACCTTCATCACAGCCAACCTAACTCGGGGTGCAGCACGTCCTGTGTCCAGATGACTGACTCCCCCCGATGGCCTGGGGCCAGCAGCAGAAGTGTGCACAGAGCTGGCTGCCTTCAGGAGTGACTCCTTATGTAGTCCTTACCCGTTCTTGTTTTATAATCAACGCATACAAGAATTTAATATTCCTCTGGATTCAGACTTGTGGTGGTGATTTAGAGCGGTGGTTCCCAACCCCCGGACCATTTGGTACCGGTCCGCAGAGAAAGAATAAATAACTTACATTATTTCCGTTTTTTTTTAAGTCTGAACAATGTTTTATTTTTTAAAAATGACCAGATTCCCTCTGTTACATCCGTCTAAGACTCACTCTTGACGCTTGTCTCGGTCACGTAATACATTTATCTGTCCCACCCTAAAGGCCGGTCCGTGAAAATATTTTCTGACATTAAACCGGACCGTGGCCCAAAAAAGGTTGGGGACCACTGGTGTAGAGCACTCAGTGGGTTTGTTTATCATTTCCATCAGGACTTTCTCCGGGAGTTATTCAGAGGATATTTTTGCTTTTATTTACATTTCTAAATTAAACAAATCATTTCTTTTAAAATGAAATTTAATCATGTATCTAATTTTAAAAAGTCAAATAATAATGGTAGAGCATGTTAAGAAAAACAGGAGTCTGCCCTGGCCAGTTGGCTCAGTGGTAGAGTGTCAGCCTGGCGTGCGGGAGTCCTGGGTTTGATTCCCGGCCAGGGCACACAGGAGAAGCGCCCATCTGCTTCTCCACCCTCCCCATCTCTTTCCTCTCTGTCTCTCTCTTCCCTTCCCACAGCCAAGGCTCCATTGGAGCAAAGATGGCCCAGGTGCTGAGGATGGCTCCATGGCCTCTGCTTCAGGAGCTAGAATGGCTCTGGTCGCAACAGAGTAACGCCCCAAATGGGCAGAGCATCGCCCCCTGGTGGGCATGCCAGATGGATCCCAGTCGGGCGCATGCGGGAGTCTGTCTGACTGCCTCCCCGGTTTCCAACTTCAGAAAAATACAAAAAAAAAAAAAAAAAGAAAAACAGGAGTCTCATGCCCTAAGTATTCCCCCACACAGTTAGCACCGATGATCATAGCTCCTTTCTGGTAGAGCTTTTTAATTAAAAAAAAAAGTCATATTTTAAAATTTGCATAATTTCTTTCTTTCTTTCTTTTTAGTGAGAGGAGGGGAGGCAGAGAGACAGACTCCTGCATGCGCCCCAACAGGGGTCCACTGACAAGTCCATTAAGGAGCAATGCTCTGCCCATCTGGGGCCACTGCTCTGTTGCAACCAGAGACATCTTTTAGCACCTGAGGCAGAGACCATGGAGCCATCCTCAGTGCCCGGGCCAATTTGCTTGAACCAATCTAGCCATGGCTGCGGGAGGAGAATAGGGAGTGGAATAGAGAGAGAGAGAGAGAGAGAGAGAGAGAGAGAAAAGGGAGGTGTGGAAAAGAATATAGTCATTTCTCCTGTGTGCCTTGACTGGGAATCAAACCCAGGACTTCCGCACATCAGGCTGACACTACCGCTGAGCCAACCTGTCAGAGTTAGTTTTTTTAGTAATTCTGAACCACGCCATGCTCTTTGATGGGAGTTTAAGTTTCTTCTAAATGTGTTCAAATACATAAAGTAATCAATTTTCTTCCTTCCTTCCTCCCTTCTTCCCTCCCTCCTTTTGTTTCTTCCTACCTTCTTCCTTGAGGCCTCCTTGTGGAGTGCTCTGAGTGCCTGCTCCGGTCTGTACCCTTAGGGCTCAGCTGACACCCCTAAACATCCATTCACCTCCTACCCTGGAAATGCTCTCAAACCTCTTTCCTGGGTTGGGTCCCATTCCCTTGATGCTACGTCCTCCTACTGTGTGGTTTATTTCCTTGCTTTAGGGGAACCCATCTGCCAAAAAACTTCGAGATGGGAAAAATCCAAGGCCAAGTTTTTGACCTTTGTTCCACTCCCGTGCTCAGTTGATAATTTGCTGGGTACAGAATCTTAGTGAGGGAACCAAGGCGCTTGGTTTTGGAAACTCTGTTTCATCAGCTTCTATTGTCTATTGTTACTGCTTGAAGTCGGATGACATCCGCTCCTTATTTGACATGTTACCCCCCACCCCGCCCCCACCTCCACTAAGCTTTTAGTATCTTCTATCATATTAGTTCCTGGTGTTGTTTTGAAAATTTGCAACTATGTTATCCCCCTGCCCCTTTTTTTCTGCCACGCACTTAAGATCCTTAGTCATTAGTTCCCCGAATTATATTTTTACATGATTCCCCTCACCCATATTTTTTCTGGAATTCCTATTATTCAGACATGAAATGTCCTACTTTAATCTTGTAATCATTTCCTTCTCCTTTATTTTCTTTTTCTTTACTTCCTGGGAGAGTTTCTTAACCTTATTTTTCAATCCTTCTTTTGAATTTTGTTTCTATATTTTTATTTTCCAAGTGCTTTTCTTCTTGTTCTCTGAATGGCATTTGTACTTAAGTACATAAAACTCAGTATAGGCCCTGGCCGGTTGGCTCAGCAGTAGAGCGTCGGCCTGGCGTGCGGGGGACCCGGGTTCGATTCCCGGCCAGGGCACATAGGAGAAGTGCCCATTTGCTTCTCCGCCCCCCCCCCCTTCCTCTCTGTCTCTCTCTTCCTCTCCCGCAGCCGAGGCTCCATTGGAGCAAAGATGGCCCAGGCGCTGGGGATGGCTCCTTGGCCTCTGCCCCAGGCGCTAGGGTGGCTCTGGTGGCGGCAGAGCGACGCCTAGGAGGGGCAGAGCATCGCCCCCTGGTGGGCAGAGCGTCGCCCCCTGGTGGGCATGCTGGGTGGATCCCGGTTGCCTGACTGTCTCTCCCTGTTTCTAGCTTCAGAAAAAAAAAAAAAAAATTAAAACTCAGTATAATCTCTTCTTTTTATCTGCAGAATCCCCCCCTCCATGGCCACGCCCAAGGTGAGTGTGAAGATGCCACAACTCATGGGGCTGTGGCTCTGATGTGGTTCTGGAAGTGACCGGCTGCTCCTCACATGGTCAGTGGGGCTGCGGGCAACCTACCACGCCCACCTTCGTTCATGCAGCAGACATGCTCACACTGTACTCATTCTCCATGAGTGCAGCAATGCTGTGTAAGGTGTATCCACACACACACATGCTCACGTGCACACACAGCTGATATCTACAAGGCCACCTTCATGCCCAGCTCTCCGCAGACCCAGGGCTGAGCCAGACTCCGCCCCTGCCCTGGAGCGCACGGGGGTGTTCTGTGCTGAAGAACCATTCAGATAGAAGGCTCCTGGGCAAGCAGCGAGGCCATTTCCGCTGGCCCAGCGGCAGGGTTATGATGCGGCTGCCCCGAGGTTTTTCCAGAGTTTTCCAGAGTTTTCCAGCTTACATCCTCAGACAAGGCGCTTGGAGAGCTCTGCAGGACCCCTGTTCCACTGTATCCCTCCGCCCCAGCCGCTGCCTGTCCTCAAGCTAGAGGCTGCGTCCAGGGCTCCGATGAGTAGAGGCAGAGGGAACAGGAACAGGAAGGGAGAAGGAAGTCAGGGCTATGGGGTGTGGTGAGGAGGCCACACGGATGGCAGGGCATTTGGTACACCCCTCATTCTCAGGGCCCTGAGGCAAGTCCTGCCCCTGTCAGGGCCTCAGTTTCCCTACCTGCGTAAGAGGGAAACTGAACCAGGTGATCGCAAACACTTTTCCTTTAGACCAGAGACTATGGCCAACGTGCGCCATCTGCTGGCGTTACTTGGAAGCGTTCTCATTCCAGATGCGGCTGTGTGAGCACAGATTGGCTTCCCAGGGTCCTTGCGCTCACCGTCTGACCCCCGGGGAATCCTGGAGGAGGCCGTCTACTCCTGCTACCTGCTGCCCTTCCTGCTTAGCTGACTGCTGTCCTGAAATGTTCACCGACACCCACCCAGGAGTGCCTGGTCAGAGCTGGGCTCTGGGCACCCAGAGGTGAATCTCATCTCTGCTCTAGAGGGGCATGAGAACATGCCAGGTGTAGCAGGAGTATGAGGACTTGGGGACTTGTTCTGTCTGGGACTGGGGACCTTCCTAGAAGAGGTGGCACCCGACTTTGACCTGAGGTTGGAGTCGGCCATCTGTGAGGGAGAAATCCCGGCAAAGAAGACAGGCAACCTGTAAGGGCTTGGAGGTTGGGGGCATGGAGAAGAATTTAGGCAGCTGCACCTTCGAGGAGGAGGGGGTGGGGGTGAGGGGCCCGGAGCGCAGGAGATCCTGGCTGGAGGCCTCGCAGGCTGGCTGAGGGACTGTTGCTTTATGCTCAGAATTTCTTCCAGGGGCTGGACACCCTGGCAGGCTGGGCTGAGCGCCAGAGTACACTCTGTCACAGTTCAGGGGTTTTGGGGACAACTCAGTGCCACGTACATTTCTTCTCAGGATCTGGGAGGATGGACATAGAGCACGAACGCTTCCACTTGGGCCAGGAAGTGTCCTCAAGCTGGGTCAACCCGACTGACCTGGGCTGGGCTGGGTGTCCTGGTCAAATCGTCCTGGGTCCAGTGTCTGGCACTTTGGCCTTGCTCTGGGCGGGACAGGAGGGAGGGGCCAATACAGAGATGCAGGCTCTGGGGGTGGGGGCAGGGAGGGGAATGGAGGGCAGGAGCCCCTGAAATGGGAATCCCACAGAAATGAACAAGAAAGCACGTGCTTGGGCCCGCTGTGCCTTTACTTTTTGGACAAGTTACCAGTGCCTACTCTGTGCTGGGAACTGATATTATGACAGGGATGATGGACAATAAATAAGAGGAAGAAGGACCATGTATGTAAGTTCATAATAGGGTACCGGGGAGGAAGACTAAAGTGTTGGAGGGCTGGGAAACATTGGGACCGGTGGAAAGTTTAGGTCGGGTGGGTACAGAGGCAAGGCATTGAGAAGAGAAGAGAGCCTCGTGGATGTCTGAGCTAAAGCACCCGCTGCAGAGAGCAGGGACAGCGGCAGCAGTCCCCACAGGGGGTGCCGGGCAGGTTTACGGACAGCGAGGAGGCCGTGTGGCTGGAGCCCAGGGAGGAGGTCAGTGAGGCCTCACGTGGCACTGGTGCTCACCTGGCTTGCGCCTGCGTGGGGAGCACGGGTGCACAGCCGAGCGGCGGAGCAATCTCACGGCCTTCTTAAATGCTCCCCTGGGCTGCAGTGTTGAGATCAGAACCAAGGGGGCGGCAGTGGACGCCACAGCCGCCAGGTAGGGGCTACTGCAGTAAGTAGGTTGGCGGCTGAGACGGGGCGTGAGCAGCGCAGGCTGCGAAAAGAGTTCTGACTCGGGACATACCTGCGAGGGACCGGGGACAGGGGGTCCTGATGGACAGAGTGCGGGGGTGATGAGAGCAAGCAGGAGTCGAAGCCGACTCCGGGGTGACCGAATTGAGCGAAATGAAAGATGGATGATGGATCAGCCAACATCCCTTCCCAGAGCCCATCCCACCGGCTGGAGGGAGGCGGGGCCACGGGCGCTGGCCGAGGTGCTGAAACCACGGTGCCCGCGGCGCTCTGAGAGCTGCTGGTAATAAGGTGCCGCCTAGGGTGGGAAAGGGCAGGAGCGGCGGTGGGACTGAGTGACCGGCCTGCAGAGGCCTGGCCTCATCCTACTGGTCTCTCTCTCTTCACTTGACGAACCGTTACCCCACAGCCGGCTGTGTGACTGATCATCCTCTGCACCTGCTTCTGCCCCCAGCAGGGAGCTCCCAGGTCAAAGCTCACTTTATCCTCCACAGCAGCACACATCCGCAGCCAGGCCCTGGGGCCGAGGGGAGGGGGACGCAGCAAAACATAGGGAGGGGCGACCCGCAGACTCAAAGCAGATGCCTGGGATGAATTCTGGCAAGTTGCTTCACCACTTTGTGCCTCAGATTCCTCATCTGTAAAATGAGGATCGTGGTAACACCCCTCCTGGTGTTGTTGTGAGGGTTAAGTGAATTCTGTTAAGTGAGTAAAACAAAGACTGGCTCGTAATAAACACCTGTATTTGCTAATGGATGGAGCTTCCTTCATCAGCAGACACCCCTGAAGGAGGCTTGGTGTGGTGACAGCAACTGCCTCCCACCTGACGCCTGCCCTCAGAGTTTGGGGGAGGGGCGCAGCCTGAGCGGAAGGCCCTGCCCTGAATCAGGATTGGCTTGTCAGTCCTGGCTGGCTGGCTCAGTGGTAGAGTGTCAGCCTGGCATGTGGAAGTGCTGGGTTCAATTCCTAGTCAGGGCACACAGGAGAAGCGCCCATCTGCTTCCCCCTCTCCCCTCTCCTTCCTCTCTGTCTCTCTCTTCCCCTCCTGCAGCCAAGGCTCCATTGGAACAAAGTTGGCCTGGGCACTGAGGACGGCTCCATGGCCTCCACCTCAGGCACTAGAATGGCTCCAGCTGCAATGGAGCAATGCCTTAGACAGGCAGAGCATTGCCCCATGGTGGGCATGCCGGGTGGGTCCAGGTCGGGTGCATGCAGGAGTCTGTCTCTCTGCCTCCCTGCTTTTTACTTCAGAAAAATAGGAAAAAAAATCGGCTTGCCTCCTAGACACGGAAGGGCTGTCACTACTGACTGTTCTCCTAGGCACCCTTCCCTCACCCCCAAACAAATGCACAGCCTCTGGGAGTGGTGTGACAGGGTAGTCTGGCGAGCTGTTCAGACCTGGGGACGTGTGGGTGGGTTCCAAAGCCCCTTTAAGGAGAGGGAGATGGTCCCGTCTTAGAGGGGATGGTGGGTCTGTTCTATACTGAGTGTGGTCCCAGTGAGTGGACCTCAGAGTATTCATCTCTGGCAGTTGTAGGCACTCCAAGTCTTCCTTATCTCCGTATTAAATACTTAGGTTATGGTTAAAATCCCACAACAGTTAAAATCACCCAAAAGGGCAAGTAAAGCTTCTCACTGAGCACACCCTCCCCCCTCCTCAGAGGCAGTAACTCTCACCTGTGTCTGTGTGGCTCCCAGGAAGGGTCCAGGCCCCTTTGGGGCATAGGTGTTTACTACAACCATGCTGAGTACATTATACCTCGGTGACTTTCCAAGAACCCCCGGTTTTTGACCTGTGTTCTACTGTCGCCAAGGATGAAGTATGAGGATTTGTGTCCATTTCCCTACCAGTCCCAGCGATGACTGCTGCCAGGGGGCTCATCACCCGCATGCACTGTGGGTGGTGTGTGGTCTCCTTCCCAGCTCTCCAGGTGATGGCTGAAAGGAGTGGTCCCTTCTTGGAAAGGCTGGCTGGGGGGGGGGCAGGAGGGGCTGGAGTGGAGTCTGCATGTGGAGTGTGTGTGCATGGGAGGGGTCCCACTGTCCCCAGCAGGTGGGGGTGAGATGGTGGTATGAAGACTCTGGTCTCCCCACACCTGGGCAGGAATCTGATGACTCCAGCCCAGTGTCCCCCTACCTTCCTTAAATGTTGCCGCCTGGTTTGATTGGAAGCCGAGTCCGGCAATTAATCCCATCTGAGCTGCACTCAGTGCAGAGGGCTTTCTGCTGTGCTCCCTTGGCCTAGATTTCCCCAGGGACAGCTCTGACCGCTGCCGTGTGCCTGGTAAATTAAATGTTCAAAAAATCCCCATGATGACTTTAATCAATCCGCTGAGATGGTGGGCAGCCTCCTCCCAGAAGAGCCTGGTCCACTGGAGGGAGCCCCCTCCCTCAGGCTCGGGGTCTTGGAAGAGAGGAAGGCGTCCTCAGGACAGGGCTGGAGGGGTGCGGCCGGTAGAGGAGGGTGGAAGGTGGGAGGTGTCCGGGTTGGCCTCCGGGGCCCAGCTCCTTGCAATTCAGAACACAGAACCCCAGAGGAAGGGGCTGAACTGGGACAGACAGGGAGAAGGGAGAGTGGGAGTGGACTTTGCCCCTCCTCCCCTTGTGGCTTGGCCGTGGGAGTCTGTCTCCTGACCTGAGGCCTGGGTGAAGACCCTGTAGCCAACAATTGTGTTTATGATGAGACCACCCGTGCAGGTGGGTGGAGACAATTCTTCCAGCTGCCGCTTGGGGAGTCAGGGGAGGAACCCCGTGAGTGGGGGTGGGGTGGGGAGGATCAATGGTCTTTCCCAGGCACCAGAGAGGGAGCAGGGCTGGCCCGCTTTAGCACCTCAGCCTAGCTGTCTTGTCCTGCCATCTGCTCACTGCGCCTCTGAAAGGGCCCAGCGCGCTGACCTCCAGGCCTCCCCTCTTCAATCTTCTTTCTGCCTTGCGGTTTACCTTGCAGGTCCGGTTCAAGGCCCATCTCCCCTAGGCAGTGTTCCCCGTCACCCCCTTAACTCCCAAAACCTTCCCCACGGTCCCAGGTTATTAGGTGACCCTGTTTCTCCTCTCCACTCTACCTGCAGGGGGCGCCCACCAGCACGCGACACTTGGGGGATCCGGGTCTGAATTTGTGCCAGGGCCGAGCGTCAGATTCCGACGGCGCGATTTGGCCGCGCCAGGAGACTGCCCTAATCCCCAGCTGGGGAGTTAGTGGAGTGGCCGGAGGGGGTGTGGGTCAGAGGCAGGGAAGGCTGCAGGTGGCGGTGGAATCGGGGTTTTCGAGTGGAGGCACACTGCGATGCTCTGGGGCCCTAGCGGGGTGGGCCTTGGTGGTTTACAGACCGAGGCTGGAGCGTGGGATGGGAGCTAATGAGGAGCTGCTCCGCAAAGGGACACCCTGGAACACAGGTAGAGTGGGGAGCTCAAGGTCACTGTGCTCGGTACACGTTTCCAGGGACTGGAACCCCAAGGCAAGGAGTCCCCGGAACCTTTTGGAGGGGGGCACTGCGATATTCCCCCTGTCGGCAGAGCTTTCCCGGAGCCCAGCTCAGCGGCGCGGCCCCCTCCCTGTGCCTCTGGGCAGGGCACCAGGCAGGAGCACGCGAGGGGTGTGCAGACTCACAGAGTGGGGCCCTGGTCCCCTCCCGCCCCTCCTCCTCCCGGCCTCGTGTCGGGGTGTCTGGCTCGCCGCCGCGGCGGAGGGGGCGCTGTCGGCTCCGACGGGCGGGGCCGGAGAGCGGGGTCGCGCGGCGCGAGGCGAGCGCAGGTGCCGTGGGCGCGGGCCGCGGAGGACTGGGGACCTGGCGGGCGGCCCTGCGCGGTGCGGGGCGCGGCAGCGGCGGGCACGCGGCCAGTGAGCGCGCGGGCGGGGAGGCGGCGGCGGGAGGAGCTCGGAGCGGCTCCCCGCGCTCCGCTCCTCCATGGCGCTGCCCGGGCCGCCCGAGCCGCCCCGCGGCGCGCCCCGCAAGGCGCCCAGCCTGCTGGAGATGGGGGCGCTCTGCCTGGACTCGGAGATCATCCTGGGCTTCACTAGTCACCTCTTGCGGCGGCGAGCCAAGGTGAGGGCCGGGCGGCAGGACCCGGCTGGCGGCAGAGGCTCTGTCCCGCCACTTTGCGGCGCGGCTCCTGTGGCTCAGGGTGTCGCTCCGGGAAGGAGGCGCAGGTCCTGAGTAGGGTTCCGCAGCCAGGGCCGGGGACTCGCTGGCTCACTTTCCCCTATTAGTGCTGCCTCATCTCTCTCTCCCCTTAAGGCTGAGTCGCGAGCTGGAGGCAGTCAGCCAGGGAGGAGAACGCAGCACAGCGACTCCGGGTGACATCGCGCGCGCCTTGCTGGGGTGGGCGAGGCAAGGAGTCGAGGTCTTGTGGCTGGGCTTGAGTCCCTGAGGTGACTCTAGGTTCCGCGTGTATCTACAGAATCTGCGGGGCTGTGTCCTGGCCTCCTCTGGGGACCCGTGTGTGGGGTGTGAGTGTGTGCTTTCCAAAGCGCCGCAATGGTGCGGACGACCGAAGTTTCGGGTGTGGCCGGCCCGGGTGTTTAAGACCAGGGCTCCGCGTTGATATGTTTCTGGGATCTTATGTGGGTAGTGAGTGAGTGTGTGATAGACAGTCGCGCTTCCCGGACCCAGTGTGTGGATGGCCCGGAGCAGTTGAGGGGTGGGGGCAGTGCTGTCTGCAGGCAATGGGTGTGTGTGTTGGGGGGCATCGATGGTGGCCTGGGGTACCCAGGTCCAGATGGGGGCTGACGCCCGTTTTCCTTCGGGATGCTGCGATGAGATAGATGTTGGGAAATTCTTCTGGCCTCGGACCGGGCGGAAAGGGACTGGAGGCTGTGGGATCTCAGAGTGAGAGTGCGGAGCCCCTGCCCACTTTATTCTCCCTATCTCCGCCACGTTGCGTCAGAAAAGACTCGGGAAGCCAGGAGGAAATCACCCACCCCTCTTTTGGGGGGAGTGCGTGCATGGGTGGGGGAGGACTTTCCAAGGGTGGTGGGCAAAACGTAACGAAGGTAGCTTTGAAGGGTTCAGGAGAGGCGGAGAGAGGCTTGAATATGTCTGAGGATTTCACTGTGCGCGTGGAGAGCCGCGCGCCTGGACCACATCTGCCAGCCCGCCTTTCTCTGGCTTGGCTCCTTCTGGTTCCCCCGGCGCGCCTCCTAGCTCGGGACGCGTGGCGCCGGGTCTCTCTCCAGGCTCGGGGCGAAGGGTGCACAGTGGCCAGCAGGGGTCGCTCGCGTCATGGCAAGGCGGGTGGCCGCGCCCGCCTAGCCTGTCTCGGGTTTCGGGACTGACCCGAAACGGGGATACAGAACCGCCTGCTGCCTCGGATAGCGGCGACTCTTAGGGCCGGGCTGGAGCGGGAGCAACTGGTCGCCGGAGGAGGTGGGGTGGGGTGAGGGTGGGGGACGACCTCCCAGCCGGAGACAAACAGGCAATTAATTCCGGAGCTAAGTTCCCATCTGCCAGGCCGGCTGACAACAGGTCCTGCGCACAACCCCAGGGCCAGCCGCGCCACCTCCTCCCGCTTCCTGAGCTCATAGCGCGCACACCCACCTTCGTGCACACGCGAGCCTGCAAAGATACGCGTGCCGCTCGCAGACACACCTAGGCATAGATACACTGCCAGGGGCACTGCATGTTCCGAGGCGCAGACCGCGGAGTCACTCATCCACGCGCGACAGTTAGACCCAAAGGGTGGCCAGCGACACGCGGAGTGCACTGGATTTTCAGGAAAAAGCGAATGGGCGTCTGGGGGCCGGGGTGCGGCCCCTTCCTTGTCCCACTTTATTATGCGACGTTGGGCAAGACCTTCCCGGCAGGAGCCTCAGTTTCTCGCCTGTAAAATGAGGAGTGGGTTGGTGCTTCCCAGGGGACGCGCGGACCCGTGTCCCGGCAAAAGGAGCAGGAAGGCGCATGCGCGAGCGCGTACCGTGTGTTTGAAAGCGGCCTCCAGCGCCCCTCCCTCCTCCTCCGGCTGGGACTACTAGCCGAACAAGTTGGGGTCCTTGGAGTGGGAGGGGCAGCGCAGCGGGGCAGGATCCCCTCCCCCACGCACTCCCGTGCAGAGGGCTGGGGCGGGGCGGGGCCGTCTTCCTGGAGCCCCGCCCCCACCGGCCTGGGCCCCGCCCCTCCCGAACGCGCTCGCGGCCACCAGTGAACGCTCTCTGCCATTCGTCTGCTCGCGCCGCCAACTTCGGAGCGGCCCGTGGGGCCATGGGGACGCCCGTGGGCCGTATCACGTAGCCGTGGAACCCCGGGACAGCTCGCACGGCCCCGAAGCTCCCGCCTGGCCCTTCCTGCGTCCGGGCCATGGGCGGCCGCGGCGTCCCCTTGTGCGCAGCTCAGCCCGTGGTACGCGCGGCCGGGCCCCGAGAGGGAGAGTCGGGCGGCTGGGGGCCCCGGCGGGCGCCGCGGGACAGAGTCCTAGACACCGAGGATGGTCGCGGGGTGTGGGGCGCCCCCTACGGGCCGGGCCTGGAGGAAGCGCTGGGG